>NW_020312181.1:0-309011 GCF_002999335.1 Cyclospora cayetanensis | reverse complement strand
GTTGGTGATCGTTGATATAGGCATTTGTGCAGTAGCAGCTAGTGGAAGGACGGATTGTGGTGGGGCTGCTGCTGTTGCTGCCAGTGCTGCTGCGGTTGTTTGTGTTGTTGCTGCTGCTGTTGTTGTTGGTGCTGTTGTTGTTGCTGCTGTTGCTGCCGCTGCTGTTGCTGTTGTTGCTGCTGCTGCTGTTGCTGCTGGTGCTGCTGCTGTTGGTGCTGCTGTTGCTGTTGGTGCTGCTGTTGGTGCTGCTGTTGCTGTTGCTGTTGGTGCTGCTGTTGCTGTTGCTGTTGGTGCTACTGCTGTTGCTGTTGGTGCTGCTGTTGCTGTTGGTGATGCTGCTGCTGTTGGTGTTGGTGCTGCTGCTGTTGGTGCTGCTGTCGCTGCTGCTGTTGGTGCTGCTGTTGGTGCTGCTGCTGTTGCTGTTGGTGCTGCTGCTGTTGGTGCTGTTGGTGCTGCTGCCGTTGGTGTTGCTGTCGCTGTTGCTGTTGCTGCTGTTACTGTTGGTGCTGTTGCTGTTGCTGTTGGTGCTGCTGCTGTTGCTGTTGGTGCTGTTGCTGTTGGTGCTGCTGTTGCTGTTGCTGTTGGTGCCGCTGCTGTTGCTGTTGGTGCTGCTGCTGTTGCTGTTGGTGCTGCTTCTGACGAAGATCGGTGTAAGGCGTGCGGTGGCCTACGGCTTTGCAGGGTTGGTGTTCGTCTTCTACTGAGACGCACGATGCAGAGGCAGCCACAGCAGCAGCCATTGCTACTGCGGAAACAGCAGATAAGAGTCTATCGTGCTTGGCGCTGCAACTGAGGGACGCTTACCCCAGCCACTTGGTGTGCAGCACCTGCTGCTCCTCAGCAAGGTGCTGCAGCTGCACTTCTGCGTCTTCTGGTTCTCTTGAAGGACGCGCTTCTTCAGCCGCATCTACTCCAGGGGACGCGCTTTCTGCTACTGCAGCAGCCGTAGCCAGTGAGGCACCTGCTGCTGCAGTCCCTGCTTGTGCAACAATTTGTGCCCCCCCCCTTGCGGGCAGCGAAGCACCTGAGCCAGCGACTGCGCAGGAAGATGCGCAGTCCGCTCACGCTGCTGTTTCCTCGGTGATTGACACTGTAAGAGACTCTGCAGCCGGCGTTGCATCGGCGTCAGCTGCAGAGGGCCCCCCTTCAGGTTGGGGGCCCTTCTCCCCTGCCTTGCCGGCCCCTCGCAACTTCACGGATGGCCTCCTCGGGGCGCCTGAGAATGTTGGAGCTCGCATGGGTGCAGCGCACGCAGACGAGCAGCAGCAGCAAAAGTCAGAGGGACTCCTTCAGAAGCTGTGGAAGAAGATGCAGCACCATGAGGGCGCCGTCTTAGCGGCGGAAAGATCAGCCGCCTCGCCGTCTGTGAGTGCTGAGCATCAAGTGGAGGCATCGCCAGCAAACGCAGCGTCATTCGAGGCTCCAGCGGCGGCAGCTCATGCAGAGGCACGGGTGGCACCCTCGGGGCCATGGGCTTCAGAAGCATCCGACGCAGGAGCAGCACCGGCGGAAACTGTAGCTGTAGCGACACCGAGTGAGGCTGCTGCTGGTGCTGCTGCAGATTCGTTGGCGCAGCGGTATTCTAAGGATGATACGATGGCTCCCGTGTCTGCTTGCGTGGAAAGCCCCCTGGGGAAGCCGCTGGCGAACTCTTTGGTGCAAGCGCAGGCCCTTACGGTCCAAGACTTAGTCTGCCGCTTCGTGCACGCTGCGTTCGCCGCCTTGCCACCCCCCCATTTGCTGCTGTGGCACTCCACTTGGGTGGCGCAGCGGACTCAGGCGGAGGTTCTGCTGCAGGCGCACTTGCAGCAGCAGGGACGGCAGCAGCAGATACAGCGCACGGCGGCAAGAGAGGAGCTCGCGGGGGGGGCCCCCCACGTTCCCGCTGCCCTGGCGGCACAAATAGCCTACGAGGAGTCCAGACGCAAGAAGCACGTGGCAACAGGGGCAGCGGCATCGTCGGCGGGAGTTCAGGTGGCAGCGAGTGAACTGCAGCAGCAGGGGGCCCCCGCAGGACAGAGCCCGCGAAGAGGGGCAAATCCGCCGGGGCCCCCTGAGTCTCCCGGGGGCCCATCCGCTGTGCGGAGTGCGCTGCCGAGGGCGTGGACTGTTGTAGCGGCAGCATCTCGCAGCGCCATCTTTGGGGCCCCCCAAGCTCCCAATAGGGGGCCCTTCGTGAGACAAACAGCCAGCCGTCAAGGGGAGGCGGCACAGCGGCAGCCCCCGGCAGAGCAGCAAGCCGCAGATGCACCAGGGCTTCTCGGGCTGCAGCGCAGAGACTCGCTGGCGTCTGCCAAACAGGCTGCGCAACAGCAGCAGCTCGCGTCTTCCCCGACTTGCAGTACGGGAACTGCGGAAAGATCCACGGACGCTGCCTTCGATTCTGGGTGAGGGCCCTCCAGGGCACGAGTTGCTGCTTATTCCCCGCTTTTTCTGGAGGAAAAATCCTGTCTTGTGTCTCTCTGGGTTCGCAGTGGCGCTCTCTCTCTCTGCTGATTTTAACCGTATCCTTGTTCTTCTTCTGGTTCGTGGGGAAGGAGGGGGGGGCAAGGGGGTAACCTGTTGCTGGGTGGTCCAAACAGTGTATCCGCGAGAAATCGCCGGCGTTGTACCCTCTCCCTCCCTCGCGCGCCTGCTTCTGCCTGCTCTCGTCTGCCACCCTCGGGCCAGGGCTGTTTGACGAGAGTCTTTGGGTTGTGCATCAGCCTTTGCGCTGGGGAACGATCCTGCCGTAGGCAGACGTTGGGGGTGCTGCTCCATGAGCCTGTGCTGCAGCAGAAGCGCCGAGGGACATACGCACCGGAATCTCCGAGTATTAGATTCCGGATGGCTTCAGCGCGTACCTCTCCAGGAAATGTTTTCCCCAGCCTCTGTGTCACCGGGGCGAGCAGCTGCAGGTCCAGCGAATTGCGCTGCCTTCGGAAATGTGGCCGAATCAGGGGAGCGCGTGAAGCGCCTGCGGGCATCCGAAGGCATCCATGTCATCCAAGGCCGACCGTAGGAGCTCCCCACTCGAATCTCTGAACCCTATTTGCAGTCTCTGTCGGCGAATCTGAGTACTCTCTAGTTATTCGAGAACGGCACAATGAGGCTGTATACAATAGGTAGCGCCAAGAGGACCGTGCTGCTTCAAGCACGACCAGCACCACAAGCGAGCTTTTGGCCAGCAGAGAGGAAGTTGCCTCTCGCCGTCGTGCACCCCTGCAGCTTTTGTGCTGGGTCGCTTAATGCGAGGCTTTGCTATTTGAAATTCCGCGTATGATGTGATTCAGAAGCCGGAGTCGCTGGTCGTCTGAGGAGACAGCGGCGTTCGTCGAGGCGGTCAATCTGATGGGTGCAGGCAACTGGAGGGCGATTGAGAAGGCCTTTGGGCAAAAGCTAGGGGGTCGTACAAATGCACAGCTTAAGGATAAGTGGCAAAATCTGGTGCTGCACGGTCATGTGACTCGGGGCGCCTTTGACGGTCCTTGGGCCCTTACGTAGTCCTAGCGAGTATGTGGTTACTGACAGGTTAGAAGCGGCCTAATTGAGAGGTACTCGGCATGGAGGGTGCTGTTCTCAAGGGATTCAAAGCCATAGAAGTAGAGGTTGCGCTGCCGAGTCATGCGATTCACACAGATAAGCAGAGTGTGAAGGTTTTGTTGTATAATTTTTGGGAGACTGCTGGTGCTGCGCGAGGCGCTTGGCCAAGAGCCCCCATGCCCAAACCTCCTCAAGGGCACTCAACCCTAGCGAGTGGCCCTCCCCTTCTCCTACCCTTCCATTCCCCTGCCCTCCCCGCTGCTGGCAGGCTGTTAGCTTCAGGACGCAAGGCGCTTGGGGGTTGCTCATGAATTGCCATGCGCCCGCTGGTTCACACCTTCCTGTGCGCGCTCCGAAGGATCTGATCCGTCAAAGGGCTGCCAGTCTTTCACTGCAGGTACCAGCCCCCCGTGTATATCTTAACAGAGGTAGTGGGTTGCGCGCGCCCGCGACAATTGAAAGCGAAGCAGTATACGCAACTATATGGGGAAGCTTGTGGGTTGCGGAGCCTTTGTCGTAAATTTCTTGAGCTATCTAAATGGCCCATGCGCACTGTGCGTGCCAACGGACTTCCAGTTTGTCAGGCTATTCAACAGTTGGGGTTACTAGGCGCCATCCAAAGAATTTGGCAGTTTGGCAGAGTATTTAGTGCTGCACACGTGACGTCAAGCTCTAGAGTGGCCGGGTGGTTTAGTTGCTGACGGCATGGAGTAGAGGGAAGATGCTTTGCAAAGCGAAGACTATGATTACACGCTCCCTTTATGGTCGCTGCAGGCAGACATCTAAGTCCACACTTCTAATAGAAACCTACCAGAAAGCCAAGTGACTCAGAAGGCACCCCTACCCTTTTCCCTGGCCGACCCTCAAGGTTCCGCAATCATGAAAGAGGGAGACGTTGGGTGTGCCGTTACTACACTCTCGAAGACATGCAGTCATTCCCAGCCAGCATCACATAACACCCACCTAGCGCACACGTACACAATATTGAATCATTATGCATTGAGCACATTATTCACTCCATTACTAGTTTTCAGAGCAAGATACCTAGTGCAATAGAAAGTGAAGAAGCGCAACTTCGCCAGTACGTATTCTCTCACTTCAGAGCACAGGGCCATGGGTTCCGTACCAGTGGATGAACCGATTGCTTGCTGGACAGCGGAAGAGCTACAGCCTCTTTGCCATTCCACAGGCAAGAATCAACTCAAAACACTAAAAATGTAAAGGTGAATTGTTTGCACAAAGCGTTAAAGCGAAATAAACAGGAAGAATAATAGCCATAGCAGCCAGCAACTAACGAGGGACTAAGCAGACTCGACCGCGGCGGCGCGATGGCTCGCAGTCGACTGAACGCTGAAGTGTATGAGCGTCATCCATGTGTGGAAACGGAAAGCAATTAAAATTTGTGAAGGGGTTCAACATATGCAATACTTCAGCATTGTCCCTGTGCCTCAGAGGGCAATGGTTGCGTGCAAATGCAGACAGTGCATGCAGCATAGTCAACTTCAAATTCCCAAAAGAGGCAGGGAAAAGAATGTGAAGGCAACATACTAGAGTGTACCGCCACATAACGAGTAGAGTACACATGAGCAATAATAAACGGGAGCGTTCCACCAATACTCATTCATGAAGATTTGGATTTCAGCCAGAGAACGCTCCGTGGAGACAGTTACCATGAAACACGAGAAGTTTCGTCCATAGCAACTACCATAGTGAACTCAACGAAGCCGCAGATCTCCTCGCAGGTGAAACCCGCTGGGAACTGATTCTATGTCAACTACTGACGTTGCTGTTCTCCACACTAATTCACTAGGAAATCCCGTTTGGGGTTGTTGATGCGCACGAATCTGAGATTCCAACACCTGTACAGCTCCCTGTGAATCGTCCGCCTGCATATAGGTAATTTGCCTGAGCCAGAAAATTTGCGAAAAATTCAGGTGCTTTGATTATTATGTATGATGCCTAGAACTATTTGCCACCTTCAACGTTTAAGGGAATACATGTAGAAAGCAAGAGTGGTAAAATGGTTAGAGGATGGCAGATGAACTTAGCCGCCCCGCAACTCTGTACGTTGGTCACCTTTAATATACCTCGCAGAGCATTCTGATATACCAGGACTCACTGTGCTCCCTCGAAATACACAGAGCCAACCGCCGGTTACCATGGTTCCATGCTTGTCTATTTGAGCTGTGCACACGCATTCGCGTGCACTGGTCAACTGTCCTCTAGATACCCTGCTGCGAAGGGTGGCCAAATGCAAACTTTGAAACAGCATGTCGAGGCTCCGATAGAAGAGGAGCTCCTCGGTGCTGACCAAAGGTGCGGAAGAGCACCGCATGGATGAGTGTGCTGGTCAACCGTAGCCCCACTCAGCACCAGCAAGACAACGAAGCCAAACAACTAAATTTCTGTGAGCACTGAGTTGGGCATACTGCAGAATAGTGCGGTTGGTTGGTTTTGTGTGTTCATCCGCTCTTGGTGCTTCAGAAGGCTTGTTTTGTGGCAAATTTGTAGCCGTGCCACGAATACACGCCAGAATGCAACGAAAAGTTTCGGATTCCTAGCCTTAATGATACTTTTGGTACCTCTATAATGCTTCTGGGCATGAGCAACGGAAGTTCCTAAGCCGTAACAAAGCTGGAGCAAGGATCGGAAAGGGCATTTTCGCTGTGTCTGTAGGAGATTTCTTCACCCTGGGCCTCCGGCAGTTCGACAACAAAGCCCATAGTCAGCCCTGTACAGAGCCTCTCAAGAAGCTTAAGGTTTTGCAGGTACTAGAAATAAGGAGAGCTGTGGCTTTGGTTGCTGAATATCTGGACGTGCCAGTGCAATCCTCGGCCTTATGAAGCATATCAGACCACCAAAACGATTATGAAAGTTCTTCAGCTGTAGTTTGGCTCACCACGGCCCAAGACAACATATTCATTTGCTTTGCAGAAAGCAGACCTGCAGGATAGAGTCAGGGTGTACAACGACGTATTCCTGCTTTGTTTTGAACCTTAGTATATCATTCTCAGCGTGGTAGCGCTCCACCCTTTCACCATTACGGTTTTTGGCAATTGCAGCTTAGGAAGAGGTGGTTAAAGAGCTAGGACCCTCACAATATCCGTATAGACCTTTGATCACCACCGATCATATCGGTCGTGTTCCCAATGTTGAATCGCTTGGACGTCCCTAGAGCACGTTGGTCACCACTTGAATGATGCCTAGCATGCTCCAATGGAAAGTCGTACTGAGGGAAGTGCCGAAGTCAGTGAACAACTCCAGGATTATCAAAGTCCTGAAAATTCTCTGCGAGACATGTTTAAAATATCGGTCGATCTTAACGGTCAGTTGGCCCCCCAATAAATTATTCAGGCACTTTTGTTGCCCTACCAAACCGCATAGCTTTCCGTTTCCCGTACACCACACCACTAAATGCCGATACTCGTTTTCGGTAAGAATACGATAACAACAAGCAATGCTTTGCTTTTTCGAAGTCACGTTGTCTGTTTGAAGAGCGTAGCAGCCACCACTGCGTCACTAGCATTAGTAGTTAGGATGAAATGACGCTTGAAATCGATGCAAGTACCGGAGCTGTTGTGAGGAGGCTGGTAGCGTCCTTGCTGCAGCATCCTGTTCCTCTGTGCTGCTTGTTCAAAAGTAGGTCGATGGAAGGACTAGCAATCCAAGCAAGGCTTGGAATGGAAAGCCCAGAGACCATTGCTGGTACTGAGGGGTAAAGGCTGCAACTGGATTGCTTCAATGTTATGCCTGATTTGGCTCAATTCTTGCACTCAGAAAACGGACTCCATAAAAAATGGTTGTTCACACTAAAACAAAATCGCCGCTTGCCTTTACACAGCACTGAGTGTTTTCAGTAAAACGGAGGTGCACGCTAAAGGCGCACTTGTTCTTTTTGGAATAGCTGGATACGAAGACTTCCTCCGTGCAGGCAGCCGTTCGCCCATCCTTGATTGGCTCATCGAATTTGCGATTACCTTGCCGGTTCAGTTTAACTGGAGCAAAAGCACGTTTAAACAGCCAGCAGTTTTAATCAAGTTTGCCAGACTGAGTGTAGGACGCCATTTTGTTCTTAGCAAAACAGTAAATGGTGCTTTTCAAGCGGGCGTAAATATGAAGTGATATGCCCGTTAGACTCTTGCTCCTGGAACACTGACCTCCACAACGCGCAACTGTGGCAGCATGCGCGTTTTTCCTTGGGTCACTCATGGCAAGCCCAGGATTGCATTACGTGCAGGAGTCCAACAAAGACGTATTTGACAGAGCTGACAATGCCCAATCCCGACTTGAACCAACATTTAAAGGTCGTAGTCCTGCCAATCTTCGAGGGCTTTTGTCCTCAACCAAGCCTGGGCCTTGGGAACTCCGTTACCTAGAAGCCTATCTCCTATGTCAACGCACGCCAGCAACTCTTGAACACTATTATGAGCCGATGTCAGGACAAAAGTAGCCCGTAGTGGATCCCCAGCTGCGGCTCAGTCCACCAGGACCCTCTGTATTCCGCCACAATCTATATGTCGAATTTTCTATCTCCTCGACGCATCTTCTTTGTTCAGCAAGCAGCCTGCTCGCGCCAGGCCCAGTCCCACTGTTCAAGCATTTTTTCCGTGCATGCGATTGGACTTCCAAAATATAAGTACCTTTTAATTACGACAGGACCAGGTCGGTTGTTGGGGGGCTGTCTGGACTTGATGAAGAGCCGGGCCGGTTTTCCTCCATCGTTTATCATGGATTGCAGGCTAGGGCCGATGGACACAGCCCGGACGTCCCCCGGCCCTAAAGTCAATTTGCCTCTTTCCCTTTGGCCAGAGTTGCATGACACGCACTCAGTTGTCACTGGAACCTTGAGTAGTCCATAATTTGTGGAAGCTTTAATGGTTGGGTTTGTTACGGTGAGCCACTGCCCATCCTGTGACCTCCTGACGTGACACTTCGGGTAGACCCTAAATAAACCGCCACTTATGCAGCTGATCGTCTAAGTTGCGCCTTTTGCAGAGCAAAGCTTCATGCTTCTCGATATATCGATGTATGGCTAGATCCCTTTGCTCGAGAGTTCCCATTTGCCCCAACGCTGGATGTCGGGCTGATCCTGGCATATGCCGATGAGTCAGGGCTTACTTGTAAAGCCGCCCACGGTACATATTCTTTTATGCATTATTCGGCACGATAACAGCCACCATTAATTTTGTTCTCTACAAAACTCTCATTCCGCATGGAGCACTTGTCTCTCTTCATCATGGAGGTACAGAGCGAAGGACACCTCCAAACTGCCTATACGATCGTTGCGCTCTTGCCTATCCCCACAGATGCTATACTCTTGTGGTCGGCATATCCTCATTGACACATTCATTGACATTTCATGAGCTGGCAGATCATGCCCATCTTTCGCGTTACTGCAGTCAGGTCAGCTTACAAGCCGGCCTCTTGCCCCCATACAGGCGCTGTGCCACTGTCAAATCTTGCATCGCCGGCGGGCTTTCTCCAGTCTGTCGCCAAAAATGCAAAATTTCGAGCTATCGAATAGCTTGCTCAAAACAAAAAAATGTAGTCAAGCGGAACATCCCTCCGTATCCACAGCCAGTAGATTAGCAAGGAACAAGTGCTTCGAAGTGTGCAATGCTACCAACTGGAGAGCTCCATCGATGGTGTCCGTAAAAGAGATTCTAATCCATACAGAAAACCAGCTTTGCAGGAAGCTACGAAGTGTATGGAAGGACTCTATTCTTCCCCTTTTTTGCTTTCCTTGAAGTTTCCAGCATTAGGGGAGAAGGGTAGCTAGGGTGCGCATAGCTGCCTCAAAATATTCCGGGCACCCGCCTGGTGCACACAGTAGCTAGTGCGCATGAATAGTGCATTGTGCCTTCTTCAACCGCTTTAACAGTACTCTGGATACACTTCGACATGCGAACAGAAAACCAACTAGTGATTGCTTATTGTTTCTATGCAGAACAAAACTAGTGCACTACAGTGTGTTTGAGGAGTCTAGGGTAGTCCCCGTCAGTGTGCATGCCTCACGTCACCGCAGGCTGCTGCTAATCTCAGTCCTGATGCGCTTTCTTCCTGTGTGCAAAAACCCTCTAAGATGAGAACACGGAAGAAGACCTTGAAGGAACAATTAGGAACTTTTTCTTGTGCTTGCATGGGTTTCCAGGCAGAGAAGCCCGTAGTGGGTATTCCATTAACCACATTTAAATCGCAGCTGCACGGCGTTTGTTGGGTTGCGTAAGTAAGACTGAACTGAGCATCGGCTAATTACAAAACGCAAATAGCATGTATACCAATTATATGTATCACACCTATTTTGGTGTTTTGATTGAAGTGGTGTTACTTTCTGTCAAGGAGGCCTTTTACTTCGGTTGTCTGGCAGAAAGGACATGGAATAGACCGGCGTCTCACGGAGGTATTCAGGCGTGTAATGGAACTGAAGAGAATAAGCAAGCAGCGCCTTCTCTTATCATTTTTGTGAGGCAGCGCGCCGATGGAAAAGATAGCGGAGCACACAGCGGCAGCCCCTGCAGTAATGCGGAGATATCCGCTTCCAGACTCAGCCGAAATGCTCGTATCTCCATTCCTGCTAGAGTCTCCAAAAAGTACTATACCGTTTGAGGGAGTAAGATACGCCTGAGCCACTGCCGGTGTTAGCCCGGTTCTTGGCTATTCTCAATGCACCAATCTAGATCGGCGGAAAATTGCAGGGTCTCCATGCGCTTGCTAAACGAATTAAACTAGAAGTAACTGCAAATAAAGAAATAAGTACGCCAGACTAAAAACAATTAGCTTTACTTCTCTTTTACTTTGCAGGCATACTTTGACGGTGCACTACTATTATTGGCAGAAATTAGTGCATCTTTACGCCTGAATAATTTTTCCTTTCAACTGTTATGCAGCCCCTGTACTGCTGAATAATGAATTTGGCACTTCAGGGCAAGTCTCCTCCTGAATTTCCAGAGTTTTTAAGTGCCGCGTCAACAGCTTCGAAGCCTGAAGTGTCAGTCTGGTGGTTCTCCTATCTCTCCTTTTTACAGAGTTGGCCACAAAAGCCGTCAAGTGAGAATGGCGACGTCGGAGAGTACCTATCTAACGAAATGGCGCACGCAGTGAGCGGAGAAAATTCAAAGTGAATGATAGAAAGAACAGCACAATAGGAACAAAGAAGGGAGAAGAACACGGAAACATCAAAGCAAACAAAATACACAATTTGAGCTACTAGGCTAGCTCCCAGAAAAACAAGGCATGAAGAAAAGTGTTAAAAGTTGCAATTATGCGGTTTGAATTCAAAGCCTGCAAGAATATGAAGCACTTTTAGATACTGAGAACGATTTAGGCTTTGTTGCTCACAGGGTTCCAGTCCAATAAAAAGGCAGCAAAATTCAAAGCCATATGAACATAACACTGCACGTCGGTTGCAGCTGGGCCGCGTTTGGGTGCAAGTCGAAATCAAGAAATCTGCCTTTACCTTTGCATCTGTTTCCCTAAGTTTTTCCTGTGTAGCTTCCCAGTCTGCCGAGAGGAGTTCAGAGTTGATGACATCCGTTTGGCACTTAATGCGGTCATTCTGCATCCTGTACTCGGCTCTTTCCCTCTTAAGCTGTGCAGACAGTTCTCGTTGTTTCGCAAGCTGAGTGTCCAACTCTGCAAGCTCGGCAGCAGCGGCCGCATTTCGCTTCTCCTGAAACGCTAACTTTTCTCGCCAGTGTGTCAGGAGCTGCAGAGAGTATAAAAAGGAGACATGCAGGACTTTCTTTAGATTCATACATACAACTGCTTCCCTTGTGCAGCTGAAGTTAGTCTGAAAACCCTGGCAATGCTCGAATACCAGGAACCTAGTGTCCTCGTTGCAATTTCTCTGGTTCGACCTGCCGCCGTGTTTCCGCGTCTATTAAGCTGTGTCACAGCTATAAAGCTGTACTTCCAAAGCTGCAATCTCTATTGGTTTCCTCTTCTGTGCAATACTACTCCCCCTCGATGTTGATTCTTTCTCCTTGCCGTTCCACCCCCACCGCTTCGTAGGTGCCTACTTGTGTGAATGCGTGAGTATGTGTGCATCCTATTTCCTGTGGTGTCTAAGTTTCTAACTTGCGAGGCGGTTTTAGCTGCGGTCATTAGCTTCTTTGCTTCCTCCTGTTTTTCCACTAGTCTCTCATTGAGGGTTTGGTTTTCCACTTTTAGTTGTTCAAAGTCCATCATGTGAAAAGATTTGCCGTCCTCTTCTTGCCAGCTGCAGTTGTGGGAGCGCTGAGCAGCCTGCATCCATTGCTTGCTTTCGATCTCCAGCAACTGCTGCCGCAAAGAGGTAACCCGCTGCATCCCTTCCTGCTCCTCCTGTAACAACTTCGCAACCTGATTGACAGAGACACTCTTTCCGCCCTTTGGCATGAAAGAGTTTTTTGCTACTTGCTGCACAAACTCCCTACACACATTAATGCCGCAAAGACAAATGGCAACAAACCCCAAACCATAAAGCACAATTTACAGACGGTATGCCTTGCGAAGGCAGGGGCAGCCGTTCTACGGCCCTTCGATGTTGAAGCCGCTATCGTATGAGGAAGCAGCGTTCATTCAGCTTTCGACAACGTGAAGAACCACAAACTGTTCGTTGGATGACTCGGACCACTAAGAATTTTAATGCTGGCTGAGGCTACTCTGCATGTACACGTGGGAAGTACCCGAATGCGCGCTTGCACTCGATCACTTTGTGCTGACAGGCGTTTTCTTGTTCAGCCTTTCTTTGCATTATCTGCTGCAGATCTTTTTGTAGGATATCAAGCTGTTCCTCAAGCTTGGCTGCTTGCAATAGCGCCGCCTCGTATCCTTCCTGGGTGATCTGTGTTTCAATGTCACAGTCTTGTTGCAGATACATTGGGACCTGGAACTGGCCGTACTCCCTCCCACTGATTGGCTTTACTGATGCCGTTAGTAGGCTTGCTACTCTAGTCAACACCTTGGAATTTGCAGCTTCCGCCTCCTCCAGGGCTGTAGACGCCTCATCAGCTGCGTGCTCTAGCTCAACAGCTAACTGCTCTTCTTGTCTTAACTCGTTAAGCAGCAAGCGAGCAGTGCTTAGCTCCTCTCGCTGTGAACAACTTCACCCGCATCAACTCATTGCATTTCCTCAAGCTTTTCTACCAAGCATAATGCTGACTCAATACTAAGAAAAGGCAATATGAGGGGGCCCGACATTGAAGCTGTTCTTCTGTGTAATGAGCAAATGACCACGAGAGGAAGCCCGATGGCTATCTGGCTCAAGGTTAGACGGCCTTTTATTGCCTTATTTACTGTATAGCAGATAAGGCAGCATGGGTAGTGCCTGAGGGCTGCTGGCTACGCTGTACGACAAACTTAAGCAACCATGACGCCCAGTGTCACGCTTTGTGGCTAGAATTTCAAGTCTTTAGACTGCTTCTGCCATCTTACTGATGAATTGCTTGCCGAGCTGTTCACATTGTCTCGTTGCGTATTAATAGCCGAACCTATCTCTCCCATGTTAGGTGGGGAAGTGGTCTCTAGAAGATCTGTGTCGTCCCCTGTTGCCTCTTGCAGGCCCCGAGATTGCTCCATCCCATGTCCTTCCATCAGGAAGCCTTCTCCTGACTTGCATGAGCTATTGTGGACTAGGGAGGGAGGGGTAACGAAGTCGAGCCCCGCCTCAGAGCATCGCGGTTCACTATAGAGAGATGTGCTGAGGTATGCCTTGTTCTCATCCTGCGTATGCGCACTAGTTGGTTCCACTTCGCTGCAGGCCACTGCGTCGTCGGCTTCTCCATTTGATGGGCATACATCTGCCTTTGCCTGTTCCTCTTCCCCCTCTGCCGTAATTGCTTTCCCAGCCTCCTGCTCCTCTTCTGCAGCAGCTGCGGGCAGCTGTTCCTCCATCAAGCGGCTGTCCTCTGCAGACATGCTTTCTTTTCTTTCTTCCATTTCCTCATAGCCCTGCAAATTCCCCGAGACATCCTGGATCGGGAAATCACTTCCTTCTTCTGGCACTGTCTCGGCCTCATGTGGGCCTATTTCCATCGTTGCCCCTTCCATGTCATCCATTTGAACTGCTTGACTCTGTCTCTTCGTACCTTCGTCCTTTATCCAAAAAGCCTTTTGGTTGGACTGCTGCACCCAATGTGTGGCTCGATTCTTGCAGCAGGAGTCAGCTCATTTATAACCTAAAACTCACGGCGCATCAGACTTGAACCCCCGCCTGACCCCTTTGGAAGACCGTAAGCATGCATATGTTCTGGAGGTTTACCCTATCCGTTTTCTTCCGCGCTCTGCGTTTTTCCTGACAGTATATCACATAGCTATTCCTATTCGGCACCAAATCCCCCAATCTCTCCTTCCTCTCCCTCCTCAACTATTGCTTGCTCCAGTAGTTACGCCTACTCGTTCTGCCCAGTAGCCTTTTGCAATTTTTGTGCACTTTGATCATCCCCTGAATATTCGGGTTTTGGATAACCTCTTTATATGCCACTTGATATGATGGGCAGAGGATCTCCGAAAACGCCGCAGATGGAATGATGCCACTATTGCCCTTTCTTTTTTCCAGAGCGTTAGACAAGAGCGTACAGCTCTGCTCCCTTACGTCGAAAAGTATCCGAGGCTCAACGGCGCCAAGCAGCACCCCGTCAGCTGAGTAAAGGTGTACACAGAACAGCAAAGATGCTACTCAGAGGGACAAGCCAGCAGCCCAATCGACAAAAGGAGGGAGTTTAAGGAAGTTAGATGTGTTACAGGGCACGGAAGATGATTTTTCTTTATGTAGCAAGTCAGGGACCTGAATGAAGCTTAAAACCCTCAGTTCTAACCCCTTTTTCGTACTTCGGCAAGCGCCGAGGTGCAGCCCAGACGCCGTAGAACTGACTTGCTCAATCCTTTTGTTCCAAAGTGTGACAGTGAGAGCCAACTTTCCTTTCTCATCAAGAGCGGTCAGATCAGCTCCGCTATTAAGCAGTAGCGCCAGCAAGTTTCATGTGATAGAGGACAGCAGCTCCCGCTCCCTGCGTGCTGCAAGAGCGCACCTGCAGATCCAGGAGAGATGATTGCGCGACGCCTTCGCTTGTAAGGATAGATCCAGCATATAAACATTATTCTGGGCGAGCCCGCTACACAACGGCTTAAAGACAGGGCAAGTTGGCCGTTTCATGAATTATGTACTCTGTTCGAGTCAGTGGTTCATGCTTCTGAAAAACTGAGAAGGATCGGAGATTTGGGTCAGAACCGAGTCCCTCCAGAAGCACGCAAATAACTAAAACGGCAATGACAAGCTATGTAGCTTGCAAATGACATGTAATCGTCAAGGTCCACCTCTACGCCTCCGGTCTCATGAGCCAGTCACCACAACAGCTGTAGACAACCATGAAATTGCATGTAGCAGAAAGGCAGAAATGCAGGATGACGCAAAGAAAGAACAGAAAGGACAGAAGATAAAACCAATTGAAGGTGGTCAATCATCCAAACTGTACTTTTGCTGTACGAGTACCCTTTGTGCGAGATACCATTCCACTACGAGAACCCGCAGCCACAGCAGGCCGGAATATTTTTATTAACAGCTTCCTTCCAATGAGCAAGTCTATTCTGTCTTGATGATAAGTGGGTTTGTTGCATCGTACGGCAAAGGAAAGAAAAGACAACAGGCGAGCGGTATTGCTGTCTTTACCTCTTCTTCCTGCTGTTCTGGTGGGTAGGCAATATCTCGCCAGTACAAGCACAGCGGTTGGGCGGATCGAAGCACAGTTACAGACCGAGGGTATTCGTAAGTCCCTCCAGCCTCAGTCCTCTCATTTGTAGCTATGTATACGCTCGTTCTCCAGCGCTGGCTGGGTGCACCCTAACAGGACAAACCCAAGCGTCGTCGCTGGAAAGGAAGACTTTGCCCAGCGGTGTACGGGGAAGGGAAGCAAAGGGAATAATTTGAGGGCAGATTGCACCGTGCAGAACTGCAGTTCGCCTCAACAATGTCAGGAAAAGAGTGCAGCCTTGAGAGCATATGGCCTGGTGTTTGGCGTTAGCTCTTCGTCAGTCGTTCGCTTCGTGTAGCCGCTCCTTGCCTCCCTTTGTGGTGAAAGCGAAATGGGTTTTCGAAGTCTAGGGCTTAGTTTTTAGTAGAAGCCCAGACGAAGGGCTCCTTATCTGCGCATGAAGTGCGACATGTGAAACTGTTCAGTTTCTTAAGATTGCTTTAAGATATACGTATTGTAATCACAATTCGTGGGCATGCATGTACGCCGTTTTGTTTGCTGTTGTTTGCATGCATGAACTGGCACAGCATTAGGCTGAATCCAGCGCTCTACTGGAAAGTATTCTGGGGATGGTGCAAGCAGGTGTGTCTTTCTCGAGTTTACCTTAGTATCCTAATGCATATACGCAGTTAGTGCGTAAAACTCATAGCTGGTTTGAGACACGAGCTGCTAGTCCTGATTGCACGGAGGTAGGTCTGCTGCACCGCTGCCGACAGCTGCTCTAGAGCGCATGCAGGTGAGGGAGAGAGATGACGATCTCTTGTGTTTTCGCAGCCGTCTTCCATCTTTCTATAATTTTTGTGACTCTAATTCATACAAAGTCCTCATGATTTTACCCTTGTCTTCCTGGAGCTTCTTTATAGTGAGAGTCTTGACCCATGACCTGCCAAAAATGCAACGCCGTTACTGCGAATAGCCATGGCTGTTTACTCACTTCCTTTTATGGCAGAAAGCAGAAATCACAAGTTCAGCTTGATTTGAGTCGCCCGGACGCTTTTTTTCCTGTCTATTGAGCTGTGACTTCCCGGCAGATCCCTCTACCGCGCACGAGCTGTTCCTCCTTCCCGTGCAAACTCCGAAGCAAAAAACTTCCTGACCAGATAATAGGACGACACTACCAGAGAATTCAAGAGGGCAGCCTCCCTCAAAAGGCACAAAGAAGATGACACATATCCTCAGAGCCACCAAACTGTCGGCGCCCGGTTTGGCCTTCACAAACCTGGTAAGAAGGGCGTGCTCCAAGCATTTGCGCCTTCCGGACCCCCTACAGCACTGTTAATTGAAGTGGTGCTCAATTTTATTCCGGTTTGTCGTATCTGAGGCCCTTCTGGGGGACTGCCTCCGTCAGATGGGCAAAGCTCACACAAAAGCCAGGGGCGCCCCCTCTGGCCTTTAGTTCTCCTCCACTGGTGCTCCACTGCTTTCTCAAACGCCTCTTACTGCTTCAGGCCTACGTGCATCCTGAGGTGTATGAGGAGCTTTTGACGCATAGTGGGCATGGGAGCCGGCGTTCGCCAGGGCAAGCGCTGCGTCCCGTGCAGTGCCATGTCGGTTCAATCGTCCTTGGAGTAATGTGCGCACAAACAATTACCTTTAAAGCGGCAAAGCAGCGGCAAACGAACTGCACATGCATCAGTATAGCGCGAGCAAGGAAGCTCCTGAGGGGGAGGGGCGGTGGCTGCAGCTCTCTTTGCTGCCCGCTGGGCAGCCACCTGGTGCTGCGCTGCGTGTCTACGCGGCCGGCAGCTGATAGTTCTGTGGGATGGCCTCTAAACACAACGCACATTTTGTGTGTACTTTTCGCTCAGGCCGGAGCCCTTGCTGCAGAAGGGGGATATAGGGCTCAGCACTTGTCATCGGGACAGTACGCGCCTGCAGTTGGGAGATGCCGTTCACGTTCGCGTTTTCATCCCGCCGACCCCCAAACCGATCATAGGCCTCATGCAGATCGAGGTGTCCACATACCTCAAACCCGGTAAGTTGGCCTTTCTAGTCTCTCCCCCTCTGCTTCTCTACGCGCTTTCCTGCAGCCTAGCGCTTTCTTGCGCCTGTGCCTTCCGTCTGTGCCTCCTGCGTGCATAGTGCTCGCGCGGCACAGAAGTTGTAGCCTCCTTCTCAACGGGGGTTCGTCGAGCCCTCCACGTAATGCAGAGGCTGCTTGCTGCTTGCTTGCCTCTCGGTGCGACAGCTGCGAGCGTTCTAGCCGCTTTTTGCGTGTATTTGTGCTGCGAGTGCTGCCAGCCGAGCGGATTTGCGTCAAGGATGATGTCATCGAGGAAGATTTCCGCACGTCTTTTTGCGGCCAAAATTTTACCGTGGGTCAGTCGATGGCGAGACGGCTTGGGAAGGAGACGCTTAAGCTGACGTGAGTTATGGTAGATGCCTGGAAGCCAGGCGCAGAGGCCCAAGCGCACGCATCGCATCAAGAAAGAAACGCGAGCAAGAGGGGAGACGATGTGCGGGGAAGGGCGTGGGAGCAACTTGAACTAAGAAGGCTTTGCACTACCAAGGATGCGGGCACGTGGCAGGCTTTTCGTAACTCTTCTGAGACGAGGGCCCTTGCCACTGCACCTGTAGGGTATCCTCTGCAGGTCCACGAGGCTCCCTCCTGCCTGGCATAGGATACAGCCGATCTAGGGCAGTAGTGGCGGTGATGGCGTGTCTCATAGGCGCTTTGGGGAGAGGACGCCCCATGCTGGGCCCCCATGCCCTGTTGTTGCAGCGGTTCTCTTTGCGTCTTGCTGCTGTGGCTGCGTTTCTCTTTCCAGCGTTCTGCAGATGATTCCAGTAGAGACAACAGGCGACAAGAGGATGGGTGGGTAGTAGAGCTAGTGAAGAGACCCACACCTTGGCCAGCTGAAGACTGCCAGGTTGATGCGTGTTTTGTCACGGGGAGCACCAGCCTTGTGGGGGTCCTCTGAGACGGAGGCTAGGACAGAGGCTAACGCACTGGGAGACTCTAGAACTCTAGATATATTGTTTTCCGAATGCTCCATGCCTAAGGCTGTCCTGCGCCCATGGCCGTTCTCAAGGGGTTGTACTCTCTATGTGCCGCACGCAATTCTCAGACCCCTGCAAAGGAGCCCCTTACAAAGCATGCGTGCCATTTAAGTGCGGGCCTCACGTAGGTGTGTGTGTGTGCAGTCGTGGGTATATATGTGCATGCATATGTAAGCATCTCTTTGTGTACCTATTAAGCTGTCTGTCTCGGTTCCACTGGCGTCTCTCTTGCGCATCCTCCTCTTGCTGCAGCGCCAGTGAGCTCCTTTGCCGAATTGTCGGAGAACAGTGAGCTGGTATTCGCTGGTGATTCGGAGGGTCGGGTGTACGTCCAGTCGAAAAAGGTCCTCCCATCTCCTCTCGTCGCCCCAGACTTCTCATTTCAGAAATTAGGAATCGGTGGCCTGGACCGGCAATTCTCGGAGATCTTCCGGCGAGCCTTTTCAAGCCGAGTGTTTCCCCCTCACTTGGTGGAGGAGTTGGGTCTTAAGCACGTCAAGGGCCTCATGCTGTACGGGCCTCCGGGTACTGGTAAGACCTTGATTGCTCGCCAGATTGGGAGGGCCCTCAAGGCTCGAGAGCCGAAGGTTGTGAACGGCCCCGAGATCCTGAACAAGTTTGTTGGGCAGTCCGAAGAGAATGTGAGGGCGCTGTTCAAGGAGGCTGAGGAGGAAGAGAAGAAGAAGGGCGCCGAATCTGGACTGCATATCCTCATCTTTGATGAGTTGGATGCCATCTGCAAGCAGAGGGGAGCCAACCCCGGAGGCGCAGGGGTCACGGACTCCGTTGTGAACCAGCTGCTCTCCAAGATTGACGGAGTGAACGCCTTGAACAACATTTTGCTGATTGGCATGACCAATCGAATCGACTTGATCGATGAGGCACTGCTGCGGCCAGGGCGTTTCGAGGTGCTCATCGAAATCGGCCTTCCCGACGAGAAGGGGCGACAACAGATTTTAATGATCCACACGCAGGCCATGCAGGAGGCCAAGAGACTGGATCCTTCAGTCGATTTAGCGGTCTTGGCGGAGATTACGAGAAACTTCTCTGGCGCAGAGTTGGAGGGCCTCGTCCGATCCGCGGCCTCCTTCGCCTTCCAGCGGGCCGTTGATCTGAAGGATCTCTCCAAGCCCGCAGACGCCTCAGCTATCAAGATCACGATGCAGGACTTCGAGAACGCGCTAGAAGAAGTGAAGCCTGCTTTCGGATCGCACAACGAAAGCCTTTCGAGGTGCACGCGAAACGGGATCATCTGCTTCAGCGAAGACTGCAAACGACTGCAGCAAACATGCCTTACATTGGGGGCTCAGGCGAGGGACAGCCCGCACACTCCAGTTCTTTCCTTGCTCCTGCATGGCCCTCCCGGCAGCGGAAAAACAGCGCTTGCCGCGTCGGTTGCAAAGCTGTTGGGGTTCCCATTCACGAAGCTCGTGACAGCCGAGTCTTGGGTGGGCCTGCCCGAGTCGGCAAGAGTCAACTTGTTGAACAAGGCCTTCCAGGACGCCTACAAGTCAGACATGTCCTTGGTCCTTCTAGACGATCTGGAGAGACTTGTGGACTACACGCCAATTGGACCCAGGTAGGGAAAACCAGGAGCGCTGCCGGCGGGGAGGGGGAAGGGGGCTGGGAAAGACAAGGAAGTGTGGTTGGAAAATGGGGGAAAAGCGCATGTATAAATTCAAACACTCACGCATATACATACGTACATCAGATTAACTGGGTCCATTATGCACATCGGAACCACTGCACGCTCGTACAGCAGCCCTTGTAATTCCCCTGACAATGGCTGGGTGTTGTGGACCAGCATCCTACTTTTACAGCAGCAGCAGCAGCATTGCCACCTTGACACCTCCACCCCCTGCGTACCCCTAGCAGAGTACTGCACACCTCAAGAAGCTGCCCCTTTCTCTCTCAAACCCCAATAAAGAACCTAAAGGCACAGAGGGGCAGAGGTGGTTTTGTTGGGGGGCAGGGATGGCACGCACCATGCCGACACACGAAATTAAATGTACTAGTGTTTCTGTCCCATGCTGCGTCCGCCTCGCTCTCGTTATATTTGCAGGTTCTCTAATGCGGCACTGCAGGCTCTGGTTGTCCTTGTCAAAAAGCAGCCTCCCCGGGAAGACGGCAAGCTGATGATCATTGGAACCACCTCAGAGCCAGAATTCATCAAAGTCTGCTGCACGGGGTCTTCTTTTACTGCTGCTGCTGTTTAGAATACGATTGTTACCGGCCCTGGTGCTGCAGCGCCCCCTTACGGCAGCAGTTCGGCTGAGCTGGAATTGATGCCTTCGGGACACTGCACCGCCCTGTCTGCCACCACTCTATCTGATTCATTTTTTCGGGTTTTCCAGGCTGCCTTGTATCGGATTTGTCATCCTCTTTTGGCTCTGCTCCAGTCTATTTACCTATTATTCAATTGCTGGGGCTCGTTACTGATAAGGGTGATGGTTATGGACTACCGGTCGTGCAGCCTCGCCGTGCCTATGTGGTGCTGGCCCTACCCCTGGGTGTCTGCCTGTTTGTTTCTTACCTCAGGAGTCTGGGATAGCAAAGGCCTTCAACGTTTGCCTGGAGGTACCACCCGTACGGGGGCCCAAGCAAATTGGAGCGGCTTTAAGAGACCACAGCGCAGACCGCTATTGTTTTCCAGAGGCAGAGATCGAGCAGGTGGGGAGGGAAGGGGAGGGAAGGAAATTTTGGAACTGGTACACAGTTTCATGTCAACACGTCCAAAGAAAATGTTTTAAAGTTTGTAAACGCCTCCAAGTTTGTTCGTGGATCTCTTGAACCCCTTGTATTCGTGCACCGCCTCGCTAAATGATCTCTCGTTCTTATCGACCCAGCAAGGTGCCCAGTGCATAAGCAAAACCCTCATGGGCATGTGAGGCACAGAAAGTTGCTTGACAAACCATTTTAGTACGTATTGTTCAGTGGATATTCGGTTTGGGGGTGACGTAAGAGCGTAACCAGGTGGAATTGCACGGCAGCACATCCACCGGCAAGGTGCAATGCCGCTCAATGTGGCACTGTCCGTTATTGAGTTAATGGGTGACCTGCATTCAATGCGCCAAGTTACCCTAGAAGTGCGATCAGGTGCACTCATACGCATTGTTTACGCTTTTGCCTGCGTTCATCTGCAGGTTTGCATGTCAGGGGATTTAGAGACGATTCCCATCAAGCAGCTTCTGATGGTCACTGAAATGGCCGCGGAGAAGTGCAAACCAGGCAAGACGCGTGCACGGCTTGGGCAGTTCGTGAAGCCCGGTGCCGTTCGAGCGAGCAGGGAGGGGCAGAGGAAGTGGTTGTTGTCTCCTGTATGATGAAATACTTTTCCCAAAACCTCACGGTTGCGTCTCGGGTGGCAGAAAGGCGCACGATGTTCACGCGCAGACTCTGCAGTGCGGACACTCCTGGTAGTGGCAGCTACAGAGAGGCAGAGGATATGTTGGCTGGCAACTAGGCAAGGGAATCAAAGCACATGGCCACAGATGCAGAGGGGCAGGGATCCATGGTTGGGTCATTCATGGGAAAACCGTATCACTGTGTGTAGAAACTTGTGTCATTTCTTGCTTGTGGCACTGCAGGTCCGATTCAGGCCGAGACATTCATCAGTTGTTTAAAGGACTGTGGCCTAGACAACTTCTGTGGGATGTATTAACAGCTGGACTTCTTGCTTCAGCAGCATACAAAGCATCGGGGGGGCCTAGCTGCTTCTTAGTGCGCTTATTCCGTACGATATAGCAAAAAGCGAAGGCAGCAACGAAATGAAACATCAAAGTGCACTGAGGCGTATAAACCCCAACGGTCGTGGCCACTGTTTGCAGGTAGCCAGAGAGGCTATTCATTGAAATTTTCTTATGTGGCGGAGGCGTTCCCGCATTGGGAATGAATGAGCATAAGGACGTGCTGCTTGATAAGACCCGTGTTTTTGAGGGGAATTTCACCATGAATATGCATAGGCATGTTTAAAAGGGGGAACTTTCCCACCATGCTTCCTGCATACACCCACACCACGTCCCCTCGCTTTACTCTGGCATGCACTAAGGCAACAGAAGGGCAAAAAGCAACTCATTTGTTTGCTTTGGATGAAAACGTACGAATAGTATGAAATAATATATCCAAGGAGGAGTGAAGGTATACATAATGCCGACGCGGGTGCCCGGACAGCATAGCCCTAGATTGGTGGCTGCTAAATAGAAACGAACGGATCATTCTGCATAATCGAATCATGAGGATTTCTACAGTATTGGTACCTATTTTGCAGCCCAGCAGCATAGATCTCTTGTGAGTTTGAACAGAGGCGATACCAAGCTTGTGCTTAGAGAAATCAGATAGTCGGCTGCCCAGGGAGGATCTACGCGATCCTTGAAGCCGCTAGTAGGGGGTAGAAACCTAAAATTTGCAGCAATAAATATTTACACATTGTAAAAGCGACTCTAGGTGATATTTGTGACTTGTTGATTCAGAAACTTGCACATGTCCTAGGTTGAGGTCATGCATTGCAGTGGTGGGCAAAGCGCACGCACAAAAGGAGCGTCACGCAGACTAGAAAATCACGTCTTGGCCTTAAAAGCCACTTATATACAGCTCAATGAAGCAATATTTGATGTACGTTTTGCCTCAGATTCACAAAAGATGGAACCAGGGCAGGCCCGAAGAGGAGTGACCCTGTGTGATTGTCGCGACGACCACATGCACACACAATGTCATGCGAATTTTTCTATCGAAAAGCTGCAGCAAAAGAGGTCTTTCTTGCAATGACAGCTTGAATTTGTGGGCGCTGCATTGTGGGGAGGGTTCTGAAGTGGCTTTAAATAGATGAGAAAGCCGAGCATGTATAGAGAACGAATACTGGGTTGGTGGGTGTCTGCCTGCCTGTCTCCGGGTCAACATTCTTTTGTTTCATCCTTTCTCTTCCAAAATTTATCGGTTATATGCCGTAGTCATTGATCCTCTGGATTACATAGAAAAGAAGAGCGGTCGCAGAGCATCCTCCTCCTCCAGTATGCACGTCTGCTGGGTCTTTTGGAGCGGCAACCACAACAAACAGCTGTAGTTAGAGCCCTAAATCGGCCAGGTAGAGCCAGCACTATTGTAAGTTTTGTATTTTATTCTTCAAATTCTAGCGATAGTCATGTATTTTCTCCTGTTCTCTTTATTCCTCTTGCTAGTGCCTCTCCGTACTGTACAGCGACCCTGAGAGCGCTTAATTCTGTCGCCCACCCCTTTGGCCGTCCCAAGAAGTATAGCTCCATGCCGTTCGTAATGATCCTTCTCCTTCTTGGAGTATAATGAAAAGCTTCACAGCGTCCGAGCCCTCTCGGTATGCCGCCAGCGTTTTGGTCTCCCTAAACGGGTTTTTAGTACAGGGTAATATGCTTCAGGCGAACTCTAGACCCACATGCGTATTTCTACTCGGTTACCATTATTGACGCATGAAATTCCTGTGATTGCTGCTGCCGCTGATGCCAGGATTCCTCCAGCACCGGGTGCCCATAGGCTCCGCAGGTTGGCCTGGATTCCACGTTTGCCTAGCCACATTCGGCCTCGGTGGACCCTCTAGGGACTCACACGAAGCAGCCACATTAAGAAAAGAGGCACATTTAGGGGTAGACAGTACAATTACATAGAGAAACACTGACAATGCATGCGTATGAGGTGCCCCTCCACCTTCAGCCCCTCTGCCGTATCCAAGCTGAGAGCGCTGACGAGTTCCCAGACAGGCTAGTCTCTCGAAACACTAAAACAGTGACCCCATGCCTCTCTAAGGACTAAGCAGATTCCTCTGAGGTTCTTCTTGTTTCTGATGTATCTCAAAAAACCATGCGAGAGCTGGCGGCGTGCGCCATCGTTGAATAGCAAATGAGACACTCACAGGCAGAAGCACGGATGATTTGCAAGCCATAGCCCAGGAAGGAGCTCGCGAAAGTAGATGCCGAATGTGGAGCGAGGGGCAGTGAGGTGTTGGTGCTGCAGAGTGTCTCCGACAGTTGGAAGTCATCGACAGGGAGCAGCGCGAAGCACGAAGAAAATTGCAGGTGCAGATCTTTGGGCACACAGGGCACCTGCTCAGTATTCTGCTTAATGAAGAATGCTAAAAAACTATTTAAAAAACACTTGATGCTCGGCAGCTAACAGGAAAAACAATTAGACGATATTGGGAGGCTTGCGCCAGTTCTTAGACGCGATGAGCAGCCCCCAAAAGAAACCTTGCCATGAAGGTTTATGCTTATTCTCTATCGCTGGCCATTCCTATTTGTCATCACGACTTGGCACACTTCCACATAGCGTAATATTTATGCCTTAGCTCACGATGCTGATGCTTCATCATACACAAACGCAGACTGCCAAGGCACAGCGATACGGGACGTTCTAGATTTGCGGGCAAAAGGGAAGCTATTCGGTGGTAGGGGCATTGAAGAGTGTTTTCATGCTTGTTTTGGCTTTGAAGGTTGAGTTCCGCCGTTTACTGAGCTCGTATCTTCGAGAAAACAGGAAATGCGTGGAATACTTCTTGGACACGTGAGACTTGTCACAAGCTGGTGCCCTGGTGAACGACACCGCAGGTGTAGAAGCAGTAGCAGAGGCCGCCAGGCCACAGAGAGAGGGAGAAAGCAAACTATTGGTGCATACGACTCCTCCTCAGCAGTTCAGTTGTCTTTAGTTTTTACATTCCTGTCTCGACTAGCCAGGTGATGGGGCATGGCTAGCCAGAGGTCCTTCCTTCTGTTACCACCAGTTCAGCATCTCTGTCTGGTAATACAAAATTAATGAAGAGACAAACTTGTTCTATAGTGACACTTTGACATATTGATTTGACGTGGTTGTTGGCTTACCTCTCTTAAACATGGAACTGCAGGGATTCTTCTACTGATGCAGGCCACCCGGGAAGCGCGTGTTTTATGAGCACACAAATAACTACCTGCAGCTCAACCCTGGTCAGTCACCGCTAGCACATTTCTTGCCCCATTTCGCCTGTGTATATTGAAGTGCTGCCCTGCTCCTGCTCTCCCCTTCCTTTCCTTGGCAGCTGGCCCCCGTTTTCTTCTAGAGTCTCTGTCGGATATTCTCGTTCCCGTGCCTCCTCCCTTGCTTCTTTGTGCCCCCTTCGGGCTGTAAGCCAATTTTAGCATCGTTCTCCGCTTTTTAACAGCAACTTAGAAGATAGGCGGCAGCAGAGCTCGTGGCGTCGCTCTTTGCACACTGAAAACCTCAGAATAAGACAAAAAAACTCAAAGCCCACGCTGCTGAATCCAATGAGGCCTGATGATAGAATGCATGGACATGCAGAGGGGCACCCAGTAGTAGCTGCATTTGCTAGCGCCCTTTAAGTATCACTTAGTTTGATGTTTTTTTGGTGCCGTTTCTCGCCGCCGAAGGGTTGGACGTTGAGCGGGCAGAGGAAGAGGCGCGCCACGATTTTGCTCGCACGAACGAGGAGCTCCTCAGGAAAAAGCTGCACAAAGTATTCAATGAGCTCAGCGGAGCCCATCAGCTCAAATTTACTGTGAATCAACACCTTTGATCCCTTAACCATCTACGTGCAGGGCATAACATTTGGCTGTATGAATTCTGGGCACACCCGTTCCTGAACTCCCCGTGCTTTGACATGAAAGAGGTGGCACTATGTGTTCATAATGTTCGTTTCATACAAGCAAAGAGATCCTGCACAGCTGCTGTCTATACACAAACACTGCAAATGGGCTTTTCATACACTTGCAGGGGCAGCACATCTTGCCATCTGTGTATGCCATGACCAGTGTACTGAGCTAAGGATTACGGCTTCCTGTTCCTGTTGCCACTTCTCTTTCTGCAGCTGCAGCGCCTTAATGTTCTTCACGAACTCTGCAGGTAATGAAGAAATATACCAGGCGAATGTACTTAGTGCCAGTGTTACCGTGACTGCGGTGATTTCCTACTAGTACGATTGATGTTGCGATGCTTGTGTATCTTTCCAGCTACTTTCTGACAGTTTTCTGGCTGCGCATACCCCCTGCCGCCGCTCTAGCGCCTGTAAACACTCCTTTAACAGCCAATTATCCGCGTTTTCTGTAGTAAAATACTGGCTGAGACGGGGGAGGCCTCTTTCTTCTGTTGTGCATGCGTTGCTTTCCTTTTTTGTAGGCTAGAAGCGAAGTTCCGAGCAATTGAGAAAGACGTGCCGACGGTACACCAGAGGGGCACAGCAAAGATCGGTACCCTGAAAGAGACAGCTACTAAATAGCTGTTAAGCACGAAGGAAACCAGGCGCTTGCAGCCACACCGCCAAACAACGTGCAGGGAGGCAGGCAGAGAGAGAGAGAGCGCGTGCGATGTGGGATACTTGGTCTGACTCTTTTTCAGGAAAATAAAGGCGATTTTGAGATAGGTTGCTGGAAAAGGCTCAAGCAGAGTGATTGGTCTGCGGCACTCTGCATTTGCCTACACCGCGTAGCGCCTCCCTATATTCCCCTGCCTCCTTCTGTAGCCAACTACCATGGGATAAAAGGAGACGCAAGCAGAACGGGGGGGGCTGCAGCTCCATATGATGATTTTGGTTTAGGGTCATGCAAATGCGGGAATGCATCGATGATCATCTTCAAACTGCCGTGGGGTGTATGTGTATATATATATGTATGTGGTTGTGTGTATGTATGCGTGTGCATTGCGCATGTACGTACACCTCAGGTACGCGTCACTGGAATCCTTGCTTCCTTCTTGTGATTTGGGGCTTGGTAGATCTTCTCCCTCTCACGCGTCTGCAGGCCCTCCCCACGACGGATGGGTAGAGAACAAGGGAGGCCCCCAGAGCAGCAGCGGGGGGCCTGAAGAGGAGGGTTCCTGCAATCTCGCCTTTGGTGCTGAAGATGCGAGCAGCGTCAGCCCCCGCCCTACTTCGCAGGCATCAAAAGAGCTCTTTAGGTTTTGGGCTTGCTGTCCTGACAATTCCTTCACTACGCAACGTCGAGAAAAGGAACCTGCAGGGTTTGCGCATGCGCCACTCGCTACCCTCCCATCAAGGAAGCAGAACCCCTCAGCTACACCGGCAGCGGAGGTCCGCAGGGATCTGCCGCTGACTTTGGAAGGTAGAGAGGCCAAGCCAAAGGGAGAGTTACGGTCTGCAGTCCAGTCAAGCAAGGGAAAGGCTCTGAAGAGCAGCACCACCCGTAGAGGAGAAGTAGAGGCGAGGCCTCGAGGAGACAGAAAAGGGGGCCCTTCAGCCCCACAGAGAGCGTTAAAGGCTCGCGGAGTTGTCAGTGGACGTGCCACCACCCCAAGGACCCCGCAACAACTACTCGGGGGCCACAAGAAAGCAACGTGGTCCTTGGAAGAGCCTTACAAGAATTTAGGTGAGGCAGGCAATAGTGACGAAAGGGGTAGACGGAGAGTTTGCCATTGTACGGTCCTAAATTACATTCGAGAGAATTAAAAGGGAACGGGGCAGCACACAAAGAATGTAGGTGCAGCTCAACCGTACAATTACACTTCTGCATTCATTTGCTGCACACCCTCTCGCAGCAGCTTCAGACGGGGCGAAGGTGGAGCAGCAGGAAGACCCTTTGCGGCAGGAAACCGCGGAGGATTCCTCCGACTGCGGGCTTGCACAAGGGAGCCCTGTTGTTCACGAGGGACTCTGCTCTCCCCAACCTGATTGCCTCTCCGTTCCTACTCCCAAGGTGGCGCACGAGCCGTTGGGCAACCGTCTACAGGAGCAACACTCGTTGAGCTCACCCAACCAGCAACAGCAGCAGATGCAGCAGATTCAGCGGCAGGCAGAGTGGTTGTCTCCTTCGAAAGAGCAGCAGAGCCAAGTACTCACGTCCTTGCCATCCGTCACCCTTTGCAAGCCTCCGCTTTATCCCACTCAACTGCTTCGATGGCAGCAAGTGCAGCAGCAAGCACAGCAGCAGCAGCCAGGCCCATCAGCATATTGCGTTCAGCAAAAGGGTCCAACTATGATTCAGCCACCGTGCATGCCACCGACCTTTCCAGGGACACACCAGGAGCAGCACCAGCACCAGCAACTCCTTTGTGCCTCAGGGGAGCTGCAGGAAGCACTGGAGCAGCAGATGCAAATGCAAGTGCAGCAAGTACCACCAGCTCATGCGCGTGTGCTGCTACCCAGTCCGCGTACCCCTTTGCTTGTATTGCCTCAGTATTCAGCCACCTCACACTGCCATCAACCGCAACTGCAGCAGCAAGCGGCACTGCTGTTGCACCAACAGCATGAGCCAACCCTCATATTGGCTTCTCCGCAGTCACAGCAGGACCAGCAGCAACCGCATCACGTAGAAAGCCACCAGCAGATAATGCAACCGCATCAGCCGCATGGAAAGCAGCAGGTAGTGGCACGCCTCGGACAGGTGGAGGAGCAAACCCTGAAACAAGTAAACCCCCAGCAGCAGCAGCTACATCGGCTTCCAATGAGTGTACAGCCTCTTCCCTTACCACTCATACAGGGACGAATAGGCTCCAGTTGCTTCGACAGCCAGCAGGCCAAGCTTCCCCTCCATTGTGGCTCATCGCCGGATCGTTTGAAGGAAGGACCGGCAGAATACACAAAGGGAAACCAAACGGCGAGATTTTGCACCAAGACGGAGAAAACTGCCAATTCCGAGCCCCGAATAGAGCATCTTGGAACAAGAACAACAGTGCAGAGGCCAATGCCCGTGCCCACTCCACTACATGCAGATGAGGAGCACGCACACCTCCCTCAAGCCCAAGAAAACACCCACGTCACAACAAGCAAGCAGCAGCAACAACCGCCGAGCAGCCCAGAAGAGATTCCGCTGGAAACGCAGTCAGCAGAGACGCCGCAGCAGCAACAACAGCAGGCGTCAGCTCCTTCAAGAGAGCTGCAGCAGAGAGGGCAGCTGCTAATGCTGAAACAGCTGCAGGAAGAGGAGCAACAGCACAGTAGCACCGCTAACAGAGTTTTTGTCCAGTGGCCCGCCACTCAGGCATTGGGCCCCAGGGTGCCGGGGTGGCCAGTGCTTGAAAGGGGGTCTCCCGCGCAGCTGCCACTTCAGAGGCTGAGGGAGAGCCTTCCCGCTGCTGCTCCAGCAAGTGCGCAGCAGACCCTTACAGCAGCCCCAGGGGCTCTCCAAGGGGGCCCCTCTCCTGTTTTTCTTGCTACTAGCAGAGCGACGCCAAGAAATACTTTCCCTGCTGCTGCTGATGCAAGGGGGATACAGCACCACCAGCAAATACCGGGCATGTGGGTCGCCCAGCCGACCCCGCTCCAGCTGCAGCAGCAGTTGGTGCTGCACCGGTATACGATATCCCCGTTGCCTCAACCACCAGGAGCCCCAATTGTACTAACGCAGAACAAAGAAGGGGGACGCCCTGATTTTTTTTGATCGATGTTGATTACCTCCGTACACTCTCCCAGTCTACTCGACGCTTCGCAGGCCCCCAACAAGCCGTACGATAAGGCGCATAACGAACTCTTTCTAGTTAAACGTCTTGGAAAAGTAAAGCAGTAGCCTAAAGCATTCTGCGCTTGGCTGCCGCTCTAATGCTGCATCTCTACATGCATATGGAAAGCCTTGCAGCGCTTTGTGGGGCGCAAAGTGAATAAGACTCGAGCAGGAAACTCAAGAATGCACATCCTACAGGCTCCCGTCAGTCTCCACTAGCAGACAGAAACAAATATCCAGTTGACACTATACACAAGGTTTACGCTATTGCACTGTGTTCGCGCCAGCCGCGAACGGCGGACTGCTATAGCGCCGACGGATTCCGTATACGGCAACACCATCATTTGATGAATCCCCCACAAGTTGTGGGGTTGCAGGCCCCTTAACCCGTGATGGATTCGGTTCGTTCTCGGCTAGAGAAGTACTCCTTCTTCCGTAGACCTCACCCCCACCTCCCTCTCTACCAGAGCAAAGGAGCCCCCTGCCTCCGCTGTACTGAAGTGGCCCTCATACCAAGGAAACCGAGGACATGCAAGCACAGGAAATACCGCAGTGTGCAGGCTCCTTCGCTGCTGCTCTCCCCCGCCTCCAATTCTCTTTGGATAAAAGGGTCAAAAAGCAATTGGAGAACGGCCCTCTTCCTGCAACGCGAGAGAAGCCCATGAGGAGAGCTCCTTGGGGGGAGTTCAATACACAGGAAGTAAAACCCCCCTGGGTGGTAAAGGGCTACGGTTTCGCTGGCGCGAAGGAAGTGGTGGCAACATAGGAGAGGTTAAGTGTTGGATCGAAGAGGACTGGAGATTGAATATACGCGAACGGTTCTGCAGACAAGCAAAGGCACGCCGTTGAAAGAGGAACAATGAAACCAAAGGACTGCCCCACATGCGCAACAAAATAGAGAGGGCCGAGGCACAGGCCGCAGTCTCGCTAGAAACAGAAGGAACTTTTCATACCTATTGGTGCGCAAGCAGGCGCATGCGCAAACAACTGCACTTCTGGATCAATATATACCTATCTGAATGTCAGCATCTAGAGATACGAAAACATATATAGGGCCTAACTCGTACCCTGACTACCGGGCTGGGGGTATACCGCAGAAGTTCCTAGTGGGGCAGTTTGCCTCATGTCACCGCCATTTGCCTGCACGTGATGTTGAGGATTTAAGGGCTGCTGCTGCTGCGTGAAGTGCGGCGACTTGAGGGCGGGACCTTGCGCTTGTGCTGCGGTTAGTTTGGAGGGTCCAAAGACTCTGGCTTGCAGTTGTGTAATGTACTTGGCGAGGTCATTGTTCCTCATCTCCAGCTCAATTATCCGTCTGTCCTTTGACTCGCATCTCTCACAGTAAATGTCGAAGCACTCGAAACAACCCGGCTTCCCGCATACCTGCACAGATAGATGCGCAGACCACAAGCTCCTCACACATGAGCCGATGCTCAGCAGGAAACATCCCTTTGCTGCTTCCTTCACCGTATCGGACAAAGGTGCAGGAGAGTCAAATATCGGCCTCCGAGGGTCGACGCGCCAGGCCGTTACAGACCGTTTCATATCTAGGAATAAATTTGAATCCTGGGGGAGGAATCATCAACATTGAGTCATCGTGGGGCCCAGCCCCCGATTCCCTCCGCCTGGCCATCTTCGTGGATCACATGCGTTGCAACTCCGCTACGCTCTGACGCGCACTACCCTCCTCCCTCCCGTTCTCGCAGCGCCGTCTTCAGTCGCTCTCTGCAGCTTCACCGCCACCCTTTCAACTGCCACCCTGGGCAAACAAAGCCACCAGCACCCCGCGCAAAGCCTCAGCTCTATGTGCAGTGGTTCTCAGGCGCGAAGGCATCTGGTCCGATTCGAGCTTCGGGACTGCATGCGAAACTATGCTGCATTCCGAGGGGACGGACAAGAGAACTTCTCCAAATATGAGAGCACTACGAAGGGCCTTGGGCTCCGGATTCGGCTTAGGTGTGTGTCATTAGTAGGACAGCGCGCGGCTCTGGTCAGTCAACGGTAAAGCGCCCTGCAAGGCTCGCCACTGAAGGCTTTCAGTGTGCGGACTCTTTGGTGGAGGGAAAAGCATAAAATAATAACTAGTTTACTCAAAAAGGAAGGTGGCTACGATAAACTGAAGAAAAGCGGAGAGCTGCCACAGCCACCTCCGAAAGTGATTGAATCGATTGGAAGCCGACAAACAGACCTACTGCCAGCCGCCAACCAGCTTTATCTTCACCTCCTCTTGCTCTGTGCTCTACCCCCTCGCAGCCTCCACTCCCTTCTTTTCATCTATTGGATTTCCTTAAAGTATGTCTTCGTACTTTGACAAATAAAAGCGTACTAAGATGGGCATACACCTGGAGAAACGTCCCGTACACTCGAAAGGTCAGTTGTTGCGCGAGACGCCTTCACCGATGTCCTTTTTCGCTCCCGGACTCAGGACTAGCGGGAATGCTACAAGGTTCAGTCATCCATTTCCCAAAATTACAGGCAGAAAGATGGCCAGTATATTTTCATATCAACCGCAAGAAAACTTGGCGTAGGCTCAGTGAGCAATTGACCGCTACATGGGCCTTCCCGCTGGATCTTTATTGCAGTGTCCTCTGGGTACAAACACCTCAGTGAGGAGAAACTGTTTCTCCTATCAAGCCCAAACTGCCGGCAGAGCGGAGCTTTGATGATGAGGCTGCAAAAAGGCGGCTTACTAGAACATCGTAGAGCCCCTCTGTCCGTAAGGCTAGGCAGAGAGCCATAGGGAGCCCAAAAAATCAAGCCAGCGAACATCCTATAAGGTCATCAAGCAAATAAAATGTTTAGTGTCGTGTCAAACTTTTGTATTTGGCTCTTCGGAGCAGTCAGTGGCTGAAGGCCCAATGTTATGCCCAGCAAAAACATATGCTACGAGCACCCACGGATGGTAGAGCGTCATTGTGCGCCCGCCGTCTCCATGTTGAAATCCAGTGGACCCTTCTGGTGCTCCAAGCATGAATTTATTTGGTCAAACTAATTGCACGGCTCTTCCGCTGGCTGCTTATCTGCGGTGTTTAACGGGTAGGAGTGTGCATTCGTGGATAGGAAACTTTTTTGTGTAAACCTTTGTATGTTGCGAAAGCCTGGCCAGGTATCACTGAGCTGTTTGTGACTTATCGCTCCATTAGGTAACAACAAAAGAGAAATGTGCCTATCGATATGAGTAGCCAGGAAATGATCTAACTAGCTGGGGCAGCTCACCTGGTTGAGGCTCATATCCCTTGCATCCCTTGCCTTCTATGAGTAGGTGCTCATAGCAGATCTTCCTGCCGGGCTTTCTTAGCTGGGCATGACATTGGGCCTTCAGCCACTGCTCCGAAGAGCAAACCACAAAACTGTGACAGTCGCCAGGTAGCCATCAGTGTGGCAGTTCGATGAACGGAACGTTGTCTTTGAGTGAATAAGCTGAGGCCTGCTGCAGTTCCTTCTTGACCGCCCAATATACATACCTCTGAACGTTGGATTTGGTCACTCGGTCTGTCTGCACTATACGCGCACGCGCTTCTCTCCTTGTGCACATGGACTGCACATACATCCTGCCGGCTCGTGGCTGCAACCAGAAACCCCGCTATTAATTTAACATAATCTGTGCTGGGCAAGGGCCAATTTCCTTACTTCAACCGTGGGGCCCTAGGGAATGTCGACACGCTTTCTCAAAAGACTTTGAGCCCCCTCAATTGGTAGATCAGAGGCAAAAGTGGCCAAGTTTTTCAGGGACTGCAGGTACGCACTCCTCAAGTACCTGCTGTTTATTGAATGAAGAGAGCGACCTTGGGAATAAGCACTCGCTACTTTTTTCAGAAACCGGAATCAGAAAGTCACAGAACACAAGGGTGAATATCGTTTTCGGCAAAGTGTGTGCTTCCTCGATGCAGCGATTGCCATTGCACTCTCTTTTCTGGTCATCCTTGGGGTTACATGTTTGCTTGGGCCGTCCCAGGCCTTGCCTGTAGAGACCACTGAGGTAGCCAATTGCATCACCACCCCCTTTTTACCCTTGTTTGGATCGCTGCTTACCTTTACAGCAGTTCTGATAGTACTTAAGGGCCTTGGTGTGCTACAAGAGCACAGGCACACAACATTATTATCTGTTCTTCGTTTGGCCATTTACTCAAGTGTGGGATTGCAGCTGCTTGCCCAACGGCGAAAGCTGTACCCGTGTAGATACACCTGTCCCTGTGTACCGTCACCCTTCTGGCGCGCCCTAATTCCTTGTTCCTCGTGATTATGGGCGAAATTTTTAATTCTCCGCGCGTTTCCTTATAGCTTTCCGGGGTCTATCCTAGGCAATTTCACTACCCAAAATGAGTTGTATAGCGCCCCTCCTAGAGCCTCGTTATCAGGACCCTGAGCACCCAAGCCAGCTAACAACTCCAACTTTCTCAAGTTCCTAAAAGCTCTTCGCAAGATGCACCAAATGCTGTTATTTCCTTTGAAAAGTGTGCTGATGACCATATAAATAGTGCTTTTTCTCGGCCCCCCCAAGACACCCCATTGAGTTTCTTGTCTTCAGTGAATGCCACAAGTCGGTTGTGGTGGCGCAATGAGAATATCGAGCAGCACTTTGATGATTGTTTCGGAGCACCCGAAGCCCGTTGAAAGGGTGTAAGACTTGCCGCCAGTTCTCTAAAATAAGTCGTTAGGTAGTAAGGACGCATGCAATTGGGCAGCGTACGTACCAGAGAAAATGGAAGACGGCCGATAAGCGCCCATGCGGCGGCACCAGCCTTCTCTGTGCGGGGAACAGACTGTATTTTCTTAGGTAGATCAAACAAGGAAGCCGCGAGTCTAGCGACTCCAGGAAAGCAAGCTCGGTAATATGGTGGATGGTCATAGAGCTTTGCAACGTCGTTGCGGGTGCGTGATGGTAAAGGCCACACCTTGAGTGTTCCAATTTTTGCCGGATCTTTCCCGTGCATCTGAAGCATGAAAACCTAAAAAGCAATTCTTTCAATAAGAAGCGAGCTCTTGCGTATCTTCACATACCATTGCTTGTCCTGTAACAGCTGAGGCACACGCCGAAGTTGCTGTGGATCCACTTGAACGTTTCGGTTGAATACTAGGGCATTCCCCGAGTATACAACCATCCAGCCTTCCTCTGCGGGCTGATAAAGTTTTGTTTAGCTTGCCACTGCATTTCATGTGGGGCATTAATAAATGCAAAGGGCATACGGTTGTATGGGAGCTTGTGAGTATGTATGTAGAAGGCCGTTTTGTGCCATTGATCAGGTTGAATGGAGATTTGTTAGTACGATTCTGTGGTGTCAAATGTCGGCCAGGCTGTTGATCCTTGTAATCTGCCAAGTGGAAGCCAAAACGAGTGATCAAGGCTTCTTGCTTTACAATATTCGTGTTAAGGGTCACGAAATTAGCTTGCCCGTGTCACCTCCGGTTTTTCTCGGCACCAGCTTTGGATCATCCCAAGAGCGATGAACGATTCGTGCGTTTCGCTTTATTCCAGCAAATCATCTGCCTACATAACATCATCTTAGTGCAGTGATGGATTTAACTACCGTGGAACAAGCTTGGCTGTGATACGGCGATCAACTTTATAAGGTGCTCTCGACGAACCGCAGGTTGGTCCCGTGCTGGCAGCCCGTTTTTATTTAGGACGTCCGCAAATTCCGAATGGCGCTCGCCCGATTCCTACGCCAAAAGCACGATTGAATTACCTGACTAAGAACTAGTTGCAGTTGCATTAAGGCGAAATGCATGCTCAGAACCGTCTTTTGTCACTGTGCTGCTGAGTTGCCCGCAACAAGGCATCGCCTTGCCTCGTTGAGATACCATCTCTACCCCGCTCCCCAAAGATGACGTGATCCTTGATGAAGAAGCCAGGAGCTGCTGCTTTATAGATTCTCCTGATAGACAAATCTTCACAGCACTCAACTGTGGCCGCTTGAGCGCGTTCCCCCCGCTCACCTTCCTCCCTCCACCATGACATACCTAGAATTACTTCCTGATGCAAGGGTCCACGATGGGTGTCAAGGAACATTCTGATGGATCTGATTTTAATTGTAAGCGGCATTTAACCGCAGTGGCTTTGCCAGTCCCTGTGTTTTGCCGCCCGTCAGCACCCATAAGTGTTGGGGACTGCGCAAACGAGTGAAGTGGCAGATTGCACTTTTGCACTCTCTTCTCAGCTAACAGATCTACTTTAGGTCCAGGGTCCAGCAACGCCAAAAACTTCTCGTCACTACTGAAAACTGTTGCTGGTGCAGAATTGACCAGCGATGAGCTGTCACCGGCCACGGGACCCTCTATAGTTCCCTTGACAGCGCCGCAGCTTGCTGGGGGCTTTTCGTTTTCTAATCGCCTTCTTTGCCCCCCTGCGGCCTGTTTTTGCTAGGACTGGTTGCATTGCCTAAGCTCATTGACTTGCTCCATGCGCCTGCACTTTCGGACTATGTGGCTTATGTTTCCACACTAGACGCAGGTGCATTTTCAGGGGGCTGTCTGCGACCTCCTTCTGAGCTGAACTTCGGTTAGGCGTGCTTTCATTGTGTACCTTAGATCGTAGGCTAAGGCCAGCTGACACGCCTGGATATCCATAGGTTCCAATGCTCGAGCATACTGATCCTCTTCAGCCGAAGACGTAGAAAGCGAGCTCATTTGCTCCTGAACCTTCGACTAGTCCATCGTTAGTTAAAGCCCCATTAATCAGCTGTTTAGTCACTAAATCACTGCTCATGCTGCAGCCATCTGACGTGACACTTTTGTGTCGACCCAAAACAAGTCGCTGATAAAGCAGCTATTCGTCTCCGCTGTGGCTGCTGCGACGCAAAATCTTATGATTTTTGATCTACCACTCAATCGTCCAATATCCATGCTTCTGCTTTCTCAAAACCCGCAGAGCTTGCCGATGAGCTAACTTTGACATAAACAGATGTGTCAACGCTTGTATGGAAGCTTGAAATGCAGTAGTCCCACCGAACCAACTATTTAGTTGACTTTTACAACAGATTGATCGAAACCAGACAGCTGCTACTGGTAAACCTGATACGCCACTACATTCACCACCGTTGGATGAGCAACTACACAGCTGCATCCAACCAGGCAGTGCCATAGACAGTAGTGCTCCATCTAAGTTCTCCTTAGGGAAGCATTCAAGACTCAATACAAGCCTCGCAGAGCGGAAGTGCTCTTCAGAGAATTACCGTCTTCCCCTTCCCCCGCCCAAACCCATTCCGACCTGAGGGGAGAGGGGCCACCGGGTGGCGTGTTGCAGCACCCTCTAAGAAGCACTGCAAGCATTTGCAGGCAGTTCGACATAGCATCCATCGTACGCCCACGCACCATTTCTCCTATTTGTATTGCTCAACTAGTACTCTGAGATAAAAGGATACACGAACAGACGAACCGGCCACTCAATTCTTCACTATTCAATAGCAAAGTATTAAAAGTGTAGCAGACAGTGCTTAGGTGTAGCATAGCCCGTTACAATAGCCTTAGCTCTTCCTTCTGGTCGAGAACTATTAGAAGCGCTGGCAGCGGGAAGGCAGCGGTCTTCCGTTATATACTCAGACGCTCAACAACTTTCCATTAAGGGCGCATTGATGCTGGAGTCAGATGTTTTTCTAGAAAGACCTTCAATGGAGTGTTGGATTAGCCCTGTGCAACCACGGTTTTCCACCTTTGGAGGAAAGGGCTCGTAAGGCACACAGAACACCGCTTAATATGGCATGTATCCGTGGTCAGTCGGGAGTGCCTAGAGCTGGCAATAAGCCTGCTCACAAGAAGATTGAGGCTTGTGTACTGATTGGCGCATGCACGGCAGCTGGTAGTAATACTCCTAAAATTGTACGACCATAGGGCCCCCAAGCCAGAAACAATGCGAAAGCAGCACAGGAGGCCTTTGGGGCCCTTCCAGAGCCTTGTCTCTGTCTCTTTTACCAGTAAGAGGTCCTTGTATGCCTGAGGGTTGCTCGGTAGTTTTCGCGGAAGGTGCGGTGCTGCCCCTGTTGTTGTGCTGACTGTGCTTTGCTTGGGGCATCTCTTTTCACTAGAAGTGGTTTATTATGCTCAGGAAGGCCTGTGGCCCCCACCCTTTGATACGAATTGCTACGCTAGACGGCTTCTGTACGGGGCTGTCTCCGCAGCGCCAACGGCCGCTGCTGCTGCTGCCGCTGCTAGTGTAGCTGCTGCAGTTGTTGCAGTTTGCTTCCCTCCCATTGATAGTATTTGTGTGTTTGTATTCGATTGTTGTTTTGTCCTTTGTTCTGCGCTGCATGGGGCTTCCACCTCCTGCAGGCTGCCATCTCGGTGCCCCATTTCCACCTTTCAGCGGCAGCAGCAGCTGCTGCTGCCGGTGGTGGGTCTCTGTTGCGTGTGGGGCTCTGATGTCTACGGCAGGACTCTCGTAGAAGCAGATACCAAGAGTGGCGTAGAGTTCTCTTTCTGTGGGTGCGGAGGGGCCTGAGGCATCCCCCAGGGCCTCTCCTCAGAGAGGGTGGGCCCCTCCCAGGGGGCCCCTCAGCGTGCAGGAAGCTAAATAGCGGCAAATGAGCAGACGTATCAACAAGGGCGGGGCTCAGGAGAGCCCAGGGGGCCCATGGGACGAGGAATGGCACAGCGGGAGGGATGGGGCCCCAAGGGATGGCGCTAGACGGACTGTACTTGTTATGGGTTCGAGTGCCCGCAGGGGCGGTACACTGGACTCCCCTGGGCCTGGAGGATTTGTTCCTAGACCGGCTGGTAGCTCCCCCATACTCAATCCGCGCAAGGGCCCTCCTCCAGATTCAGAAGTGCACGCGGGTGCAAGCTCGGGGGGTGTACGGAAGCTCCCTTTCATGGCTCTTAGCGACATCATTAGGCAGCAACACCGAAAGGAAAAAGTGAGTTATATCTATGCATATGTGTGTATGGAGGGGCGGCACAGGAGGCTTCAATACGTGGGGTAGCAGGTCTATGTAGTTGGCTACGGTGGGACAGGCATGGAGGTGAGGGAACGGGGTGAAGACGCGGGTGCTCGGCCTCCTGTGGAGAGCATTGGCGGGAGCCTTTCTCGAGGATTATCTCAGGATCTCTGGGATTTTGTCGTTGAAAGACCTCGGGGGGCTTCGGGAAGTGTTTGGTTGTGTGTTTGTTGCGGCGGTTCGAGTTGTTGGACGGAGTTCGAGGCTCCCCCGCAGTGCCACGTTGTTGGGGAATGCGTGACGTCTGCATGAGCAGCGCGTGCTGAAGCGAGTGTGAATTTTTTGTATTGGCTATCCTTTAGAGCATACTATTGGTGCACATCCTGCTTGGGTGTTTTTCACCAGCAGCTTTTTCTGTCGTGAGTGCTGCATTTCCTGGACTTGCGGCGGTTTGCGCCGCTCAAGTAGCGGATGGAGCGGCAGCGGCAGTGATCACAGGCATGTGTGATGCACAGCGGTTGGTTGGGTGCTGTATTTGTTCTTTGAGAGTTTTATTGGGGGGCGGGGGGTGGGGCCCCTGGGCACAGTGCGTGTCCTATCGTGGTGCTCCTGTGTGCAAACGTGTGTGGCCTCAGCTGCTGCAGCCGCAAGACAGTTCCTCCTCGCCAACGAGACAACATCAGCAGCAGAATCAGAATCAGACACAGCAGGGGTTGGCTCGGAATGCTCTCTTCGGGTCCGAGAGGGCCCCCCTCCGGGTAATCCCTTCAGGGGCCCCCGCTGGAGAGCACCGGCGCGTGCGGGAGGTCAGTGGCGGCCCCCAAGACGCTCGCGAAGGCGGCGTGCAAAGAGTCAGTAGAGTGTCTCCCGAGAGTCGTCAGTATCCTGTTCATGTCTCTCGCACGCCGCACCTGAGGGAGAGGCCCTCTCGCTCTCCTGGGGCCCCCAGAGGGCCCTCCCACGAGCACGCAAGTGAGGGGGGCCCCCGGCACCACAGTAGAGGCCCCGATGGTTATGTGGCCACCTCCAGGGGATCCGCGCACCGGTATGGGCCTGAAGAGCTCAGAGAGAGGAGCTCACCGCACAGGAGCTCCTACGTCGAGTGGAGAGATGGGGATAGGGGGGCCCCCCCCCCGCCAGGCCCCCGGTACTCCTCTCCTGCAGAGCAGGGAGACTGGGGCCCTGAGGGCCCCTCAAGGTGGGAGAAATCGGCGGGGAGGAGGAGAGGCCTTTCGCCGGATCAGCGAGTGCTCAGGACCCCCCCTGAGCACCGCCAAAGGCACTATGAGGAGCTGCAGGCTCCCTGCAGGGGGACGCGACCTTCTGAGGATATTCCCAGTGGAGTCGCCTCAAGAGATAGGTGCGTGACTCAGGAAGAGGGTTCCCCCCGCCACTATGGAGGGCCCCATGACAGACGCAGCAGACGCAGGCGGATCGACAGCAGGGATTCCTTCGGAGAAGGGGGCCCCTCAAGACGAAGGGACTCCTTCCCAGAGCCTTGTAGTCCTCCTCGACACCAGCGGGGGGACTGGGGCGGCCCTCATGCGGAGGGCACCCACAGGGCCCCTCCACGCTATAGGTCTCCCTCCCCGCGATCGCCCTCTCCCTTCTATCGCGAGCCTCGCAGAGTGCACCATGGCCCCTCCAGGGAGGCTCCAGGGGGGCCCTCGGGGCCCCCCTGGGGGCCCAGGGATTCCAGCTCTCCCAGGGAAAGGTGGGGGAGGCACCGGGATGCCCACTCTTCCTCGCGGAGGCTCTCGCGCAGCAGCAGCAAGGTCTACAGTAGGAGGCGTCGTCACAGTAGCAGTGGAAGCAGTAGGCGGAGCAGCAGCCAGTGGAAGGAGGAGGGGCCTCTGAGACACACTTCGAGAGGGCGAGAAGGGGGACGCCGCAGCCGCAGCAACCATAGTAGACGCAGTAGCAGCCGAGGCTGTAGAGAGAGGCGAAGCTCCAGCTTGCGGTACGAACGCTCCCGTAGGGACTCTTTTGAATCGAGGCCTTCTGGATCTAGGGGGGGGGGCCCTCCTCGGGAGGGGCTCTCCCCTAAGGAGAGCAGCGGGAGCTCCAAAGAAGTGGGGGGCCCCAACGAGGAGAGAGAGCGCTGGAAACACCGCAGAGAAGAGCTGCAGCGCAGGCTGCGGGGGGCCACCAACGGATCAGCCCCTGCTCCCGCTGCAGCAACTGCAGAGAGGGCCCCAGCAACAGCGGGCGGAGTGGGATCCGCGAGTACGGCGTCAGCGGACTGGCAGCAACAGCAACACCAGCAACAGCACCAGCAGCAGCAGCACGCAGCGGGGTATGGGTGGGGGCCCCCTGGGACGTGCACCCCACAGATGATGCAGCAGCACCCACACCTAATGGCCCCTGAGGGCTTTTACAGCGCCCAAGGGCCCACATTAAGGGGTAAGAGGAGGGGCTGTGACCAGGAGGGGCCCCCTGCAGGCACCTACGCGCTGCAGGGGGCGCATCCCTTCCCGCCTCAGGGAGTGCCTCACTATCCTCCTCCCGGGATGTCGCCTGCTTGCTGGCAGCAAGAGCAGCAGCAGCAGCAGCGACAGTACGGCGGTTGCATGTGGCGGGGCCCCAGGGATGAAGGCTTCATGCCTGCGCCGTGGCCTCAGGTGGGGCCATACGGCGGGCCGAGGGGCCCCCCTGATGAGTACTCGCAGCATCACCCCCAGCAGCAGCTGCAGCAGCAATACCAACAGCAGCAACCGCAGGGAGAGGCCGCTCCCAGCGGTGGGGGAGGCCCTGCCCCCCTGCACAAGACTGTGAGGAGTGGTGTATCTGCAGTGCCTCCTCAGGGGGGAAGCGCAGTTGGAAGCAGTACCTCGGGGGCTTCCTCGGGATCCTCTGGAGGCGGCCCTCCTCCACGAGCGTGCAAAGAGTTCCTTCTGGGAGGCCGTTGCTCCAGAGGCCCCGCATGCGAGGATCTGCACATTCCACCCCAGGAGTACCATAAATTCAACCCCCATACACTCATGCTGCTGGGTTCATTCCTCTCCGAGGCTCCCGAGCTGCGGCGGCGCTTCGCCGCCGATGCACCCCTTAAACAGCAGAATCAGCAGCAGATTCAGCAGCAGCAACAACTGTATGACCAGCAGCAACAGAGGGCCCCACAGAGACAGCAGATGCAGCCAGGACCCCCTCCTCCTCCCACGCGAGCAGGGGCTCCCCCTCTTCCCCATCCTTTGGGAGCCCCAAATCCTCATCAGCCGTTTGGGGGCCCCACATTCCGGGGGCCCCACTGCGCGTCAGGGCCCCCCATGGGGCCCCCGTACGCAAGCCCGCCGCTGGGAGGGGGCCCCGATATGCAAGCGTATCCCCAGGTGTATGGATCTCCTCCGGGAGGGCCCCGAAGTCACCCCTTCGGAGTCCTTGAGGGGGGCTATGGACCTCCTGGAGGCCCCAGGGGAAGGCGGCCAGGAGGTCCAGGGGGCCCCCATCCAGAGGGGCCCCCTCCCTTCATATTGCGCACCCCAAGGCCCATGCAGGGCCCCCCGTTACAGGGGCCCTCAGGAGACGTCCCAAAGCCACCGCCTCCAGAGCCTCCCAGAGGAATTTGTGCACCGTGGTATCCAGGGGGCCCCCCTCCGCCACCCTTCCGGCATCCCGCGATGGGGCTTCCAGGGGTCCCAGGTGCTCTCATGCTAGGCGCTGTACCCCCTAAGAAGCGGAAGTCCTCGGCGAGTAAGGCGAAGGCCAAGAAGCAGAGGAAGCAGCAGCAGCTGTTGCTGCAGCAGCAGCAAGGGATGCAAAGCCTGCAACCTCAGCCGCAGCAGCAAGAGGGTGTACCGCACGGGGACGGAGAGGCTGGGGAGGGGGTCTCATCAGGCCCTAGCAAAGAGGCCTCTGCAGGGGCCGCCGGAGGGGCAGGTCCTCCCCAGCAGCACCAGCATCAAGCACCGGAGGAAGTTGATGCTGAGCAGCAACACCAAGAGGGGGACGAAGACGAGGGTGCTGCTGGTGGGGGATGGGAACGAACAACCGAGCAGGAGACCGTCCTGATGGAATACTTTAATTCAAAGGCCCCGGAGTTCCTTGCCTCCGATGCCTACCTTGAGGGATGGAGCAAGCGGGATCTTATCGAGGTGCGCGGTCTAGAGTTTGGGGTCTGGGGCTAAGGCATCCCTTATTCGGGATTTTTCTGTGCGTGGTATCGAGGGCCGGGGTTTAGTGGAGTATTGTGCGTGTTTTCGCTTCTGCTTCAGTACTTTTACGACCAGTACCTACAGCAGGACATGACGGCTGCTGAGGCCCTTGCTTCCGCTACCTGTGAGAGGCTACGCTGAACCAACACGGCCCTCATTTTGCTGATGTGGCGAGCGCTGCAGTCGCGTCTGTTCGAGCTGCGGCTGCCGTTTCAAAGGGACTGCTTGCTGCCGTTGTCGCTTTTGCTGCCTGCAGCGTACGTCGAAAATCCAGAGGCTTATGGCTTGGTGGGAGGAGCCCCTCCAGAGGACGAAGCGCCAGCAGAAGCAGAAGTGCCAGCAGAGGCAGACGAATCAAAAGCACCGGCAGCGTCTGTCGATGCTAGTGCTGAAGTGCCTACTGGGAATGACAGTGCATAGGATGTTTCCTCTGCAGTGGCAACGCATACCTTCGCGTCTACGAGTGCAGCACGAGCCGAGGCCATGGCATCTGCTGCTTCAGGGGGCTTCTAGCTTGTTGGTGCTGGTTTGGAGGGACCCTTTGGTACGAGACCTTGACGCGCCCGGGGCAGACAGTTTGTGCGTTTCAGCTATTGCGCCTCCCTGTCTGAAAATATTATGGGCTGCTAAGGCCCCCTATTGCCACTCTGGCCTCTACCTATTTCGCTAGAAAAAGGGGTTTCCTCATGGGCAGCAAAGTGACCTAGTGACTCAATGTCCATGCGCGCCTAAACCTCATGGCAATCTAAAGGCCCTCCGAAGAGCAGGGCACATGCGGCGGTGAGACTCCCAGCAAATAAGCCCTATATGGGTAAACTGGCTTGGCAACAACTCTCGCCCTGACGGTCGCAGCCGCTATATCAAAAGCAGCGGCAGGAAGGCCCTGCAGGACTATTGCGCGTAGCACACAACGTGCATTTTCTATGAGTCCTAAGGATGGCCTGCAGCAGCAGCCCTCGCTCCCGGACTGTCCTCTATTTTTGCATCTCGATAGGGGGCGTGTAAACGAAGCGCAAAACAACTATAATCGATGCAGACCCATTCTACAGAGTTGACTTGGCGCCAACGATAAAAACAAAGGCCACTTCAACGTTCGGTGTAGGGGACTGAGCTACGTTTGCACACTTTCTACTACACTAGATTTATTTTGCTTTAGAATTCGTAAGGAACTGACTGAGTGGCTCGTCTGTTCGTCGATCCTACCTATTGCAGAGTACTGCTTGCTCGATACAAGAAGGCAACTGCTGTGTGGGTATGCTGTGGATTTTGTATGCAATAATTTGTGGATGCTAAGAGTGCCTAGAGAATGCAGCCGAGCATCCCCTACGTATTCCCCTTCCCTCGAACCAAAATGCTGAGCGGCGTGGGCAAAGGAACGCAAGAGTGTTTTTGCAAAACACGCAGTAACAATTTAATAAACTTGCAGACAGTGTGGAGTTAAAGTTTTTTTCACAAAGGTGCTAAATGGAGAGTTCCAGGTGTTATCACCACTGGGTTCGATGCAGCTATTGCCTGCTCATCCACTGACTGTGGATGTATTGGTATGTCAAGTCTCCCTATAACAGCTCTCCGCTTCGGGTCAACGTAATGTGGTAGTCAGTAAGTTTATTCTCGTTGGCAGTAGCCTGTGACACAACCCTTCTGCTCTGGAAATAGGCAGTGGTACAACGACCCTTGGGGCGGCAACGGCCAGCCTGCCAGCTGGTGTGAACGCAGTAACTACACAACCAGTAGACAAGCACGATTTTTCAGTCAGTAAACTGTCTATGCCTGTGTCGATGTGCGTCGACCAGAAAAAGGAAAAAGGCCTTAAAACCATGGCTTATTACTCGAAACCTTCATATGGTGATTGGAGACGTGCCTCACTTTGTAATTCCAAAATAAAGAGAAACGGGTATTTTTAGAGGCATGTATATTGAAAGGGAAAACGCCTGAATGGTGGCTCTATTCATAAGGAGGAATTTGCTTGCCCGCTAAGATCACTACACCTCAAGCCCCCACACAAACACTGACTCATTGGTTTATGGCAAGATCAGCTGAACAGCATACTATGGGAGAATTGAACAAGCTGAAGCGGAGACTTGCCTTAGATCAGTACATAGACATATAACACTACGTAGAAGAGCGACCGCTGTACCAGTGGTTTATTTCGCGGTCTACGCACAGCGTAGCTTCAGATGGCCGCAGGATGGGCAGCGGACTAGCATCTCAACAGCTCTGCGGTGGAGCTTTAACAAACGCTGAACTCCCTGAGGGTTCAGGAGCAAATAAACTCACCCCCCTTATCTTTTGGCTGAGAGGATGAGCCGAATCTAGATGTGGAAGGTCTGGCTGTCAGCGTTGTGTCAAACGGCCCTAGCCTGCAATACATGTGCAAGGAAAAGACACGCCAGGGCGAGACGTCGCCCATGCGCAGCCCCGGGAAGCACACCAACACCTCTCTTGCTCCTAGCACAAGAAGATTCACTTGAACAAAGGGACTTAATCAAGAGGAAGCAGGCTGCTTGGCAAGCAAAGAAGGCCCTTGAGATAAATGGAAACCCCACACAAGCTGCGGGGCAGTCATGCGGGCTACAGAGGACCGAGCTGCCAGTGACGATTCACCATGGCTCAATTATGCATTGGTAACAGACCACATTTGTAATGAGGAGTTTCTAGAGTTACTAGACACTGGATTAGAAGAAAGTTGTTAGTTGAGGAGATAATGTAGAAGTGCAGTTGCCACTTAACTCGTTTGCGCAGTCCCCATCGCTCATGTGTGCGGACAGGCGGCGTAACGCAGGGACTTACCAGGCTCCTGCGGTTACATGCTGCACCCCCCAAATCGGGTCCATCATAATGTTGCTTGACAATGCTCAGACCATCATACGTATGCCGTGGGTGACCCACTGGAAGGCGCACAAGCGGCCATAGCTGCGTGCTGTGCCGGTCCGTGTACCAGGAAGAACATTGTGGAAGTAACCCATGGTCTTATTAACGAGGCTTGTCCCATCTACGCGGAAAGAGGTGGTGTTGGTACCTCAACAAGGTGAGGCAGCGCCTCCGTGTGGGCAGCGCAGCAGCGCAGTGAAAGAAGATGGGCTGGAGGATGCATTTCGCCAGAATGGCTTTGCAACTGCTTTCTTTATTATGCAGCTGTTGCGGGACAACTGCTGGTATGGGAAGGTATGCCAAATTCGCCTTTCATGAAAACAATTGCCTTTCGTAATTTAATGCTTCAGATGCATAGGGTAGATCCGGCAAAACTAAACAATCGAAGTGCAGTCTTTACCGTAGCGCACCCGCAACGACGTGCAAAGCTTTATCTATGGGCTTCCATCTTCTTGCCGAGTCCGATTTCCTGACTTCGCTAGAGTCAATGCTTCCTTGGTTGATTCACCTTACAAAATACGGTCTGTTTCCTGCACAGAGAAGGCTGGTGCCGCAGCAAGGGCGATTATCGGCTGTCCTACATTTTTTATTTTCTCCGGTGCTTGCGCTGCACAGTTGTAAGCGTCCTTTCTACCTAATGACCAATCTTAGTAGAGTGGTGATGAGTCTTATACTCTTTCAACAGGCTGCGGGTGCTTCAAAACACCAAATTGCCGCTCGTTATTCGTATTGCATCACCACAACCGAGTTGTGACGTCCCTGCGAGACAAGAAAGTTAATGGGGTGTGGTAGGACCCGAAAATACCACTATTTTTATGGGCATCAGAATACTGTTAAGAGAAAGTAACAGCATTTGGTGCACCTTGCGCAGAGCTTTCATAAGTTTGATAAAGCTGGAGTTGTCTGCTGGCTTGGGTGCCTCCTACAGCGCGACTTTGGGGTGGAGTATACAACGACATTATCAGCTTGGTGCCCAAAGCGCTCTTTCGATGCCCCAGCGATTCGCCATTGTCCTTTTGATCCGCCCTTGTCTGTGGTGATTCAAGTTTCTATCGACAGGGAGTGAGTTTCATGCGTTCGATGCTCATTCGCACGCTCTGTAAAATGGTAAGCAGGTAAAGCACTATCACGTAGAGGATGGCCTACTGTGGCGCGAAACAAAGCAGGGGCTCCGTCACCTGTACACTTCGACTTCGCTCCGCCCTGATGCTTTGTGCAAAGCACATGATCATGTTGGTTTTGACCATGGTGGCAATCATTAGGATGGGCAAACTCTTAATGCCTCTTTAGTGGCCTAGGATGCGCGGCGGTGAACGGTAAAACATGCCCACAGCGTCCGCAGCTGAAGCCGCACAATTCTTTGAACGCGGCCTTTTGCAAAGCTTTCCTGAAGCACTTTTGGTGGATATCATCATAGGCTTTATTGTCGCATCGCCGGAGGCCCAGGGTCAGGATGGCATCTATGTCTCTGCCGACGGACTGAGCAAATTTGCCGCTTCATCCCTTGCTCCAACTGTGTCACTGCTCACAACGTCGTTTAATTACACTTGACTCAGGTCTTGATGCTTCAATGATTCTCCAGAAGTATCGTTTTGGATAGGCATCATAAGTTTACTGGCCTGTTCTGCCGTGCCTTCATAAAAATCTACACACGTACAAGTTGTCGTGGTGAACATTGCCTGTTGCAATGCACGACAGAGAAAGCCTTTGAAGGCAATGGTTGATTAACTGGTTTCTAGACGGTAGTCATATGACTGCAAATATTAGGCTGAGCTCGGTAAAAAAGTTATTCCTTCTGTAAGGGTGTTTCTTCATCACCGTAGAGTAGTATCACAGTCTCCTTTGAAACCATTATTCGATTTGCCGTTTTCCACTACTTCTGACCCATTAACATGCTCTCCTGTGTGTTTAACTAGACCACAGCAGGACCATGCAACACATTGTGCTACACTACACAAACAGACGGTGTTCGCGTGATAAACTCTGTCTTTTAGCCATCTGAGGTTTCATGCTCAGCACTTGTGGAGTGCACAGAATTGCCGGAGTACTATGATGAAAAGGTGAGCACCTATACCTGGAGATCTGGCCACTACATCTTTAGATGTAAGATTTTCAAGTTCAGATCATACTCAAGCTTAAGTTACGGAGATCAGGATGTTGAACTTTCATTTTGCGGTGCAGAATCTCTGTGGCCATCGGTCCCCTTCTGCCGGTACGCCTCAAAGAAGACAATGTAGATAAAACGTCCACAACGGTTACCTGTCTCATATTTATTTGGGGTCGATTGTTTCATGTCATCCAGCCAGGGTTTAGTGCGCAGACGGAAGTAGTGGTACAAATTCGACGGGCCTATGTGCTGTACCACCAGGAAACGAGTTTTGCAATGCATGAATGCACGAAATACAAACACGCTGACAAGTCCTCAAACATATTAAGTTTCGCGTAAAATTCTATGTCAAAGTGCATCTCAGTCACTTCTCGGTGGACTGATTTGCATGAGGGTGAAATCCGCATCAACGAACCACCGCTTGAACAGTGGAAGCTTTTTTGTCTTCTTCTGCATCACGAACCCAGTTGAGGCTAGAACCTCAATTGAGCTATTGGTTTACATTGAAAATTCCCGAGACCTATGAAGAGAAGTGCCCAGTGTAGCTTTCGAGTCTGCAAAATGCAACCGGTGCCGACCTGCGAGCCTAAGGCCCCGAGCATAAAGCTTCCGTTCATTTCCCTCTCCTAAGTTTACGCCGTATTAAAGCATATTCTGGGCCGTTTTTTACTTTATTGTCATAGGACCAATGATTCTGACCCCTAGGGCATCATTTTACGGCTGAGACCTCAGCTGTAGACCCTCGGGGGAAGCAGAATGGGTGGCGGCGGAGAGGGCGGCGCGCTATGGAGGCGCTCGGCTCCAGCAGTTTTTGCTTGCATTTTCACCTTGATGAGTAAGATGGATGCACCCAGGAAGGTAGCAGCTCGAGGCGTAGAACGCAACAGCCATGAAGGCTGCGCCTGCTGTCTTTGTCTCGTTATGCCCGTTGCATTTTCTGGCTTTAGAAGGGTAACAGAAGTGTTGTATTTTCTCCTTTATTCCATTATATATTCTTATTGAAATGCTCGTAAGGTAACAGAGAGAGGTGCATCTCGTTGAGGGGCTGGATAAACTGTTCATTGATGCCAACAAGGTTCCTCACCACCCACTAAGACCAGAGATATGCGTACGCGGGAGAAAAATGCGACGCAGCGCCCATTGAATGCATGATCATCAGAGTGTCCTCTTAGTCGGTTCCTGCTGTCCGCAATGTCGCCTCTCTGGGGCATGGGTCCTTGCATCTTCACGGACCGCATAGTGAATCTTGCTTATATGTCCTTGCAGAATGGGGGAAATCCGTCCTGCTGCAGTATCAGTAAATTATAACGAAGCGACATTTGCTGGCTCCCTTTTCCTTCGAGGTAATCCATTTGCCTTTCTAGTCATCTTGTCCGGCTTGTGCGTGCTTGTGTTGTCTCCGTTGCTGCAGCGAAGGGAGCGAGTTCTGTCCTTCCGAGTGAGCAATCACTGTCTCTTCCACGAAATTTGCTCTCCTTGCATCCTTCATCCGGCTTTTCTTCTTCCATCAGTCCGGCAGCCGGCCGACCACCGTCCTCTAGCCCTTATTCCTTAATAGACGAAGGTGCTTGGGCTTCAGACTACGAGGACTCGGATGAGACTTTGGCAGAGAATCATCTGAGATTAAACGGATCAAATAGAGCTCTTTTTGATGAGGAAATAAACGGGAGTGCGGTGAGAAGGGCAGACAGACGGCTGTTTTCTCGCGGAGAGGAGAAAGCACCGTTGCTGGAGAGGCTTAGCCTTCATGGATATCATGGGGCTTCGGCCCTGCAGGTAGGTGGCTCTTCTGAGAAAGAGGATAAGCAGAGCAGTGAGGCGGAAAGCGAAGCCGAGGAAGAAAAACCCGACGAGGATGATAAAGCCAGTGAAGCGGGAAAATCTACTGAGGAGAGTGATGAATCGTCGGCAGGAGAAGACCAGAAAGAGGGAGCGTCACAAGAAAGCGAGCAGGGGCAGGCCGGAGAGCAATCAGAAGCAGCAGCGGAGAATAGCAGTAGAGATGACAGCAGCAGCCCTCAGGCGAAAACAGAGGGGGGCTCGCCGACGAACGAATCTTACACCGAAAATCAGGATAATGAGGAGGAAAGTAGTGAAACCAAGGCCAGCAAGTCAAACAATGAAGAAGCCGAACAGGGCACTCAAGCTGAAGCAGAAGATTCTTCCTCTGAGGCATCGGCCAGCAGCTCTGAGCGGCCACATGCTAGGGCTACTGCAGGCGTTCAGGAGGTTACTGCCGCTGTGCCGTCTGATGATAAGGACGAGGCAGAGCCTTCCTCCTCGCAGCAAGCAAACACTGTAACAGGGGCTGCTGAAGACGCCAAGGACGAGGAGTCACCAACAAATAAAACTGCAGCCACAACGGAAGAGCCAGAAGATCAAAGCTCACCAGTGGCAGATTCTGGAACAGGGGCTTCCGAAGGGCAGGCACAAGCAGTGAAAAGGAGCGACATTGAGCAGGTAGATTTGGCTGCGGAGGCTCCGGACTCTAGAGGGGCAACCCCCTCTGCTGGAAAATCACAAGTGCAAGAGTTGCATGCAGGGGAGGCTGCGATAAAAGCGCATGACGGGGGAACACCCGATAGCACATCTTCGCAGGGAAAAAACGAGACAGCAGCCTCAACAAAAGGCACTGAAGAGCGAGAGCAGTCTTCGTCCCCAGCGCAAATAGGTGCAACTGAGAGCCATGACCAAGGTGACTCTACGCGGGGTTCTACGACGCCTGTCGAGGAGAGTCACCTCGAAGGCACCGAGGGTATTGCAGCCAGCACCGGACAGACTGCAGAGGCCAAGGTCGACATGCAACAGGGAAAGTGTTACACGGAGATTGCACTGGAGGCCCTAAAGGAGGAGAACGAGCTCATCAAGAAAGCAGCAGAAAATGGTGCGACCTGCTTTGTCGGTTTACTTAGTTTCCTACACTCTCCCTGCGTCCGCAGTGCGGTCATCAGTCATCAGCGAATACTCAAATAGAGAGTTGACTGTAAGGGGAGGGAGTATAGGGTGTCGGCTGCTGCGGGGGGACACATCGAAACCTTAAATAAGAGCCATAGAGTAAAATAATCAGAAACTAAATTTTGGAGTCCTAGGGGAACCATCCTGGCCCGTCATGCTAAACGCAATGTGTCCGCTTATCTGGCTGCTAGCTGCTTCGTGTGTGGAAGCCGCTTTATGATGCGTTGTAATGGTGCCTCTGCTGCAGTCCATTTTCAGGATGCAGATCAGGGGTTCTGTGATGAAGTTTTTCGGCGGATCGATGGGCCTTACTCTCTTGCCGAACTCACTGCGCTGCTGAGGGCTGCGGACGTCGCAAATTCACGTAGCCGAAATTTCAGATATTGTCGAGCTACAGCGGTACGATTGGATCTTAGAGCTCTTTGGCCTGAAACTTTTGATCGGGTAGTTCCCCCGTAGAGAGGTGTCCACAATAAAAGATGTAGGAGCGCCATTAGTGGAAGGCAATATCTTTTATCTTTCCTTGCCCGCGAAGGAGCCAGGAACGGCGCCTTGAAAAATAAGCTAGCCATGCGTGCGTATTGTTTGCCTCTAGACGAGCAGCCCCCCCAGAGTGCGAGATGGCGACTCGATCCTGCATGCGGCTATTGCTGCCAGAAAACCACATGTGACGGAAGTGCTGCTGCAGTTCGGCGCTTTCCCCGATATACCCTCCATCCCCCAAAATCAGAGGACAACTGACGCCACTTTATCGCCACTGAGCGCTCTCAACACTTACGAGGTGCGCTGGACACGGCTGAGGGAGGCATAGCTACCAGCAAAGACACGAACTCAGCCCACTGAGTACCTTGAGTGCATGTGGGCATTTGAAATTCCAACACGTTGCAGACATGCGAGTGAAAGGCGCTGCGAGCTGTCTTCGTATGCTGCCGCAGGCTACAAATGGCAGGCCGCTGCATGCAGCGGCGTCGATTCAGTCTTTGGACAGCATTGAATCGGTGGAGCTGCTGATGCAGTACGGCGCTAAAGTTGACACCAGAGACACCTTGGAGAGGACACCCCTTATGCTTGCTGCTTACCATCCAAAGGCTCTATCAAGCGGGTTCGTCAAGCGCCTACTCCTCGCAGGCGCAGATGCCAAGGCCACTGATAAGGTATGCAATGCGCTGGTGCCCTCTGTCGTTCGCCCTCCGTTTACCACTTTCTTCTACGTGTTGCTGTGTAGGTTGCACATCAAGCGCATTGTGAAAACCCGTCATCCGCATTGTACGGCCAACGGACTGCATAGCACAATGCGTGCAGGCCGGTATGACTGCTCTGCATTATGCGGCGGCTGGTGACAACTGGCCCGTCGTGCGGATCCTGTTGGACCACGGGGCTGATCCCTCAGCCCCCGATGTGCAAGGCAACACCCCGCTGCACTACGCGGCCATATTTAACGCCTACACTTCCACCACAAGGCTTCTGGAGACGGCAGAGATCGGCGTGCATATCAATGCGCCGAACGCCAGAGGAAAGGCCCCAATTCATCTAGCAGCTGCACCAGTTTTGTATCAGGCGGTGCCAAGGTCTATAGTGCCAGCTCTAGCCCTTGAGGCGCTTCTGCTGCACCACGCGAACCCCATGGCAAGAGACAAGGAGGGGAACACGCCGCTTCATCTTGCAGCCACGGGCGGATATGTAGAAATCATGCGTAGGCTCGTGGACATGGCCAGTGTCCCTGCTGAAGAGAAGAACGCGGTGCGTCCATATTGAGTGCAGTAGGAAATATGATAAGGGTGTAGCAGTTCAAAAGCGCTCTTTATGACAAGCGATCATTGAAGAATGACACATGCACGCAGTGCATTTGTAAACAAAAATCTTTACCCATAATAGAGCAAGCAGCAATATGAACAGCTCTATCAATCATTGTAAACAATGCTTTCGCCTTTTCAGGAAGGGCTAACTCCGCTGGCTGCGGTGCAGAAGTCAGGGAAGGGCCCGAGTACGGATGAGATCGTTCATTTCCTGAAGGTTTACAGCGAAAATAAGAGTGAGACAACATGGCTGCGCCAAATTACTAAGAGGTTTGCACTTGTGTGCTTGCAAACATATCGACACAGGCAGATGTATCGGTTGCTTTCTTTGTTGCTACCTCAGAGTTTTTCTGTAGCTTCATGGCCCGTCTTGTCTTTGCTACTTCAGGCTGCATTGAGCCGCCCCTCGTGCTACACTCAACTCGCATATTTTCTGATACGGTTCTAGGTCCTTACATGCGCGTGGTGCGTAGGTTCTCCTCTAATGTTGACATACTCCCAGCCCTTCCCCTTAATGGTCCATTTCTAGTTCTAAATAAGTACTGGGCTACCTCCAGGGCCTCAGCGTTAGTGACATACATGAGGAGTCTTTGCTGATGCGGTCTTGTTGTACAGGGCGACACAGTTACTTATGCATGCAATCCCGGCTTTTCAATGTATGGGCACCATACAGTAATGTGCCAGGAGCGTGATGGGAAGATGGAGTTTGTGCCAACCCCGCCATTATGTGTAACGAGCAAAGAGCCATCTGCTGCCTCCCTCTGGTCCTTTTGCCCGGGTGTTTCGGTCGCCTTGACTCTGGCAGTGGCACTGCTGCTTCAGTAGTGGCAGTAAAGCTTTTGCAGGACGGCAGAACAGCACTAGAGACCTGAGCATAGGCGCTGTCTGCTACGAACAGGCACGCATTTATTTTGTCGCTGCTCCCCCGATGTACAGCTACAGGGGAGGGGCTAAGAAACTCACTTTTGCTCGAGTGAATTTGGTTTGTTTCTGATCTTCTGGGGCAGGTCATCGGGCCAGCCCTTTGTGAGCGACGTCGTGCTAAGGCCAGGATTCACAGCATTGTCTTTGAGTTCATGTCAGTACTCACGTTTTTATAATACAAAAAGGAAACAAAAGGATGTTGCCTCTGTCGCCAGACCACCGTGTTTTTTGGCCCTGCACACGTGGTCTCGCACGTGAAGCAAATGGAATGCCAGGTCCGTTTGGCCTTCGACCTGCGTATGTAAGGCATATCACACCATAAATCGAGGAGATCAGCAATGTATTCTTCAGTGCCCCATCCCAAGACGAATTGTCAACAAAGGAGTGCTAAAAGAAGCGGAGCATGCCAAAATACCGTCTGTAACAACAACGGACTGCAAAGTGCTGAAGGGCGCCGGCCCGGAGCAGTCTACTCGAAAAATTCTCACTTCGCAGTGCTATCTCCTCATTATACTGCCACTCTTCTGTAAGCCTTCCCCAAGGCGTGCTGCAAACAACTAGAGGAATCTAGGATATGCCGGGCATCCTCGCCTTTAATGGCATCACCGGGGCTCCTAACGGCGTGGGCGGTTTAAGGTGTTGCATTATCGTCGTCACGTATAGGGGGCCCAGTCGCACTTTTCGGCCCTTACGGAGTAGAACATCGCCAGAGAGACTGGAAAGAAGCAGTTTGTGTTGGACGAGGACGAGATGAAGCCAGGGAGCGCAGGGACCGCCCATGAAATGCACTAGCTTTTGCATAAGTTCACCCACATAGGACGAGAAGCTGCTGACTTAAGGTGTTCAGTATTAGGAATAAGGTGTAGAGTGTAGTTGTGAAGGCGAATGAAAGTTTGAAGTGTGGCACCTTGCCGTTTTTGACTACTGGAACATCCCGCTGTGCTGCACAATTTCTACCTTTGGTGCCACTAAAAAGGTTTACGAACGTTCTAGGGTAGCACATGCTTGCTGACTGGGTTCCCGGCCGCTGATAATTTGCAGCGAACATATGGAGCTGCTGACTTCCTTGTAATTGTTACCTGCATTTGGCGAAGTGTGCAGTCGATGACGAGTAAAAGTTTGCTTCAATGTAGTCTCTGCTAAAACGGGCTGATCAGATTCCACATCATAGAATAAATTTATTTTGCATCACCGGCGTGGATACTTCAGGGGATTAAGTTATACCAGAGCACATTCTACCAGATCAGTTCATTTAACTGAGCATAGGTCAAGAATTAACTATCTGGCGCGTCTATTCGTGTACCTGCCTTAGTGTGGTGGACTGTTAGCTCGGTACAAGAAGATGTTCTGTTGCCTGCGTGTGCGATGCTATATGAAACTGGATTTAAATGCTCGGGGTGCTTCGAGGGTACAGCTCCGCACATCCTATGTGTCCCTCGCCCCTCGCACTGGTAGCCCTGAGGGTCGGGGCCTGGAGAAGGCGTGAGTCCTTTTATGAAACACCTAATGCCTTTCTCCTGATTTTCGTTGAGACTTAAGTGAAGTGCCGCCCTACTTAGACCTCAGATAGAGCGTTATATTTCACGGCATTTCCTAGTACTGTTTCGGTCATCTGAATTTGCTCCTCTTCCACAGAGTTCTTGCTCTGCATGATCTCTCCAAGCTAGAGGCGGACAAAAGCATTATATGGGGTCACTATAATAGAAGTCAAAGTTTAAAAAACGTGAGCGCCACGGCAAATTCCATCGGAGGATCTCCTAACAGGAGTAGACCATGAAAATGCTGGTGGACGTGTACGCGCGCGCAGATAGAATTCGCGGCATATTAAAACGCGTCCATGATGCGGGATGAGCCTTTGATATTTTAGATCGGAATATTATTCTCTATTAGGATGTTGTGGCGAATTCACCCTCCGTAGTAAGCGAACGGCGGAGCAGCAGCTGAGAAAGACAACCATAAGAAGTGATCGGGTAGGGTTGAATTCTACACTGTCCTTAGACAGTTAGCATCAATTGGCTATTGTAGTCAGTAGAACATGCAACATATACTGATGTATTTTCTATTTTTGTCCCAGGGACTTTCTACTGGCCAAAATACATGCACGGACAACGTTGGGCCTGGCGGCTGTCTTGTGCACTGCGGCTTCTGGACCTTGGAATAAACACTCGCGCTGTTGCTTCTTTTGGTTGATTTCGTGTCTCTGTTGCATTAGGAGAGCGTGATGGGGCTGGAACAGTGTCTGGAATTCCCTTAATTACAGGCATTGAGGTACCATCACAGCATCCCCCATGACTCAGCCCCTGAACTTTGCCCTTCTGTCGCCGCCCAGAGCGCCAACTGATCAATACCAGGCTCTCTTTCAGCAGAAGCCAATTAATATTTAATTTCCGCCCTGCTGGGAAGCCAGCGGGCGACAAGCGCTTGCGAAAATGTCGCAGTTTCGGGATACGTTCACCAAAGACGAGCAGAGGGAGAACTTGCTCGACTACGATGACAATGCGTTTATGTTCTTCTTATGTAGCGTAACTGTTTGTATCCTGATACCGTGGACCTTCTTTTTCTTGCGGAAATGTCTAGCTGTGTCGAACGCGTACCGACGAAAATACCCAGAAAAGTCGTCATCGGGTTCCAAGTTCAGATACTGCCAGTGCAGTGCATGCGTCGCACAGCGGGCAGAACTCCACAAGGAGCTTTCTCTTCTACGCAGCCGTTTCCTCACAAAAGGGCGGCTCATAGAGGTAACGGCCCTGTTGTTGTGCTGGCTTGGCTTCATCCTCATTTGCCGCAACTTGCAAGATGTTCACAGCATAAAGACGTTCGACCCATTTGAGATTCTAGATGTCAGCCCATCAGCTACTCAGAGAGAAATCAAAAAGGCCTACCGTCTGATGTCTCTCAAGTACCACCCCGACAAGAATGTGAATGACCCAACGCAAGGCGCCCGGTTTATAATGATAGCGAAGGCCTACCAGGCACTTACTGACGAGGTAATTATACAAACTTCCCCAATCACTATAGAATGAATGTTATTGTCAGCGGCGCATGTTTCTCAAAAGGGCTAGGCTGTGTGTTATGTCTTACGACGGGGGTGGTGCCTCTGCTTCCACTTTCATGCAATCTCCCGCTGTCACGGTGACCCACGTGTACGTCTGTTTCTCCTGCCTGCGGCGTAGGTTGCGAAGAAGAACTATGAAAAGTACGGAAACCCTGATGGACCCGGCGGTATGAAAATTGGCGTCGGGCTTCCTCGTTTTCTGGTTGAAGAAGGCAATCAGCTCTTCGTCCTCTGCTTTTTTTTCCTCTTTCTGTTGGTTGTCTTGCCCATGATCTTTCTTTGCTATTACCAGCGACAGAAGAAATATGCACGTGAGTCTGCTGTCTGTCAGTGAATTCAGTTGTGTAGGTGAGAGCTAGCGGGCGCGAGTATCTTCCTTGTCGGCCTCATACTTGCACTTTATACTTTCAGAAGTCCTAGACGAGCACTAAAAAGACAAATTTACTCTCGATCGCCCTGCGTGTGACTGGCTTTTCTAATGGGCTTGCACAGCATGCCGCAGTGAAACACCTTCAAGGCCCGCCGAATGTGTTTTGGGCCGGATTTTCCATTTCAGGTGTTCATGAAAATCGTTCTTTCCTTGATACATGTGGACTGTGCAGCTAACGGAGTTATGGTTGAATCTGTACAATTCCTTACACACGTTATGACGGAAGGTACTCGCCTCAAGAACCTGCCTGAGCTTCTCGCCGCCAGCGGAGAGAGCCGCGCAATGAAGATTGAACGCGAAGACGATAACGATATGAAACAGATATGCGATAGCGTTGTGGAAACAAAGAAACGCGTTTTCACAATGCCCGTAATTGTTAGGTACATCTTCATATCTGCAGTATTCCTGTGCTTGCCAGGAGATACACGTGCTGCGTTCGTCTAGGTCATTCACCTAACGCTCACGGCGACCCATTTGTGGAGTGCACAAGCATCTAAAAGGATTCACGGATTCTGTTTTGCACGATTTGCGCCTTTTTGTTCAGGAACTGCTACCTTGTTAACGCTCACATGCAGCGACTGCATGGCTTGATGAGTCAACGGCTTCGGGAGCAGCTGAACCAGCTTTTGAAGTAGGTAACGTGCCGGTAGCTTAAGCGTTTCAGTAGATTGTATCGGAATTGTGTCAGCTGGTGAATATCTGGTCTCTCTTGTGCACCACCATTTTGTGCTTATGCGTGGTGTCGGGATGCAGGGATTCGCTGCCAATAACCCAGTGCATGATGGAGGTCTCTGTCTTGAGTGACTGGTATCTGACTGCGGATTCGGTTCTAGAATTCCGTCGCTGCCTGGTTCAAGCTATTAGCGGAAGGTCCCAGTCACTTTTGCAAATCCCGCACTTTGATGAGGATGTCATCCGCCACTGCCACCGGTACGAACCTGAAGGGTCCCTGAAGTGGGATCGATATTGCGGCCTTGTATCCCGTACTAAACCATGTTGTGACGGTGGTAGATGCTTCACACTTTCGCCGCTTTCTATGCGTATCTGGTCAGAGGAAAGAATGTTATTCGTGAGTTGGGAGATTTCTTGCGTCAAGAGAGCGATGAACGGCGAGGCACCATCGATATGACGCCTGAGCAGCTGGCGGACATTCAGGCTTTCAGCAGCCATGTTCCAAACATCGATATTCAAGCAGAAATCGTTGTGGATGACGAAGCTGACATTGTTGTTGGCGACATCGCGACTTGTCGCATCATTCTCACCCGAAAGAACTTAAAGGTGGGAGCCACAGAGGATGCGGCAGCAGCGGAAGTTCTGTTGGGTCGTAGAGTGGACCGTGGGTTTCATTTCCAAGGATACGACCATTAGCGTGTTTTCTCAAAGTACGCAGTGATTGACCAATTTTATGTGCCGCTTGCTTTAGGAAGGAGAGGCTGCTGGAGCAGTACATGCGCCATTCTTTTCCGAGCCTAAATACGAGGAATGGTGGATTTTTTTGAAAGAAAAGGGAGACGGCCCCGCGGGAGGTATGTTTCCTGTCTTACAGATAAGTTGAATGTGCATCCAGTCCTCAAAATGGGACACTTCACTTCCACTGCATTTTCGAGGTGGTTGATTTTTTGCAGGCCGCCTCATCAACTTCGTGAAGTCTAGAAATTTGGAGCGAGTAGTCCGCGAAAACTTGCAATTCAGGGTGGGAAGGCCAGGAAAGAACACAATGACGGTCGTTGCCTTATGCGATTCTTATGCTGGTGTGGACGCATCAATCGACGTGGACTTCAGAGGTATGGCAATACCGAGCATGACATACCACCGAAAATTAAAGAGCTCTTGCTAGAATAGCAGCTGACCGCTTTGCTTCTTGTGGCTTGAATGGTTGCGCAGCCTATACGCCTGAGGAGAAGCCGCGTGAGGTTTTTGTGCATCCGGAAGATGTCAAACTGGATGAAGAGCCAACTCTATTTCAGCAGATGCTTGGTGTGTCCATCCGCCATACCCCACGGAGTAGCACATTTATGCATATTTTGCAGCTGAGGCATGTAACGTAACACTAATGCTTAGTACCAGTCATTAGTGCTCATTGACTATCTAGGAATATGGACTGGCATTCTGCAGGGGACGTCTGCATCAATTCCAGTGATGAAGAAGAGGAGATCGACATGGACGAAGCCCCGAAGGTAGTGCGAAAGAAGCCCACTCCGGATGCCGATGGACAAGCGTCTTCGAAGGAACCGGCCTCAGAGAAGCCCGGACAAGGCAGTGAACAAGCAGCTCCAACTGCTGATCTACAGCAGAGTCAAGAAGTACGTATGAATACACCAAAGTTCCAGCCACACGGCCATTACATCGTGCCAGCTCTGTTACAGGATCCAACCCCCAGCATCTCTAAGTGGTTGTGCTCTATTTATGAAGTTATTTAGGTTGTTGTTCACGGTGCTTTTTTGCCTTTCAGGGAGCACAGAAGGAAGGACAATCTGCCTAGCAGGTGAAGCCGATTTGCCTTTCGCCACCTCCCGTCCTGGGCCGAAGAGTGCTTTTGCCTCTGCCGAGAGACAAAACTCGCTACGGTTCTCTTCGAAAGGGGCTGTACGGAACGTATTTTGCGTAGCGAAATTTCCCTGGTGCGTACTGGCGCGGAATCAGGACGGGTATAATGCTAATACACTTTAGTTGAGGAGTAGGTTTTGCTTTGGTACCAAGGCGATAAACCTACAATAACTTGACTCTGTGAGCTGGTGGCTTATGCCGACCCCACGCCCCCTATAGGCATGCTGAAACCGTGAAAAAGTGTTGCGCTTCTAGGCTATTGGCGCTTTCAGACAGCCCAGGCATAGTAGAAATTTTAATTAGATACCTACATCCGCTATTTCTACGACATAAAGTAACTAGCTGTGTACTTTTCTGCACTGAGTAGAAATTTAAAGGTAATTGGGAATCTCCGCTAGGAAGAGGAGCAAGATTTAGCTTTTGAGTGGCAGTCTTCCAACTAGTGCCCGCCAAAAGTTAGTTTGTTTAGCCTTGTGAGCTCAGATATCTATGGCATTTCCCTTCCTGCATGGTTTTAGCAGTGGATCATGTGTCATCTCTAAATCGAGGATGCTCCACATCTTTGACGGATCACATGCTGCCCGTGCAGCAACATATGCCTCGCAATCCCTAGCTGCTCGAAGTATGAATGAAGCTGCATTTATAGCGAACGTTCGGAACTTACCAAGTTGAGTAATCTTCGATCCTGTGCACTGTTGCAACATCTTCCGAACCACAATGATTTCGTCGAATGATACGTTGCCTTGGGTAAGGAGGCGACGAAGATGACAAATACAGTAATCCACCTTCGAATGCAAGACATCAAAATTTTCTGAAGTTGCTCGGATGAACCGTGGCTGGGCTTACTAGCGTGTGGACTTGAAACTTATCTGCAGCCATCAGCACTCGCATGCATTTGCTCCAGTTGAGACCTGATGTTTCGGGAAGCCTGCAAATGAAGTTGCATTTTTCAGACTAGAGGTATCTAAGCGCGCAAGTTTCGCAAACCTGTCTTCCTGTATCCAGTCAATGAGGATAGCGGCAACGTCAGTGTCCATGTCCTTTAAGGCAATGAAGCTCGAATTAGCTTCTTTGAAGCTGCCTAGTGGATTGTCGATAACAAGTACTTTAGTCGAAAAATCGTTTCACCGTACCAGAAAACATGCTTTCAAACACTGGCGAGCGGCAAGAAAGAAGAGCCTTGCTGCATAGCATCTCTGTTTTGGCAATACGTACACACAACTTTTGTGGATCGGATTAAGTGGCAACGTACTTCGAGAGCCGACTTGGACCAGCACGCGATCTGATTGCAGATGGATCGGTTAATCGTACGTTACCCGTCCGTATTGTGCACTACGGTAGACTTGCACCGTACCATTCGCCATCTTGAAGTATCTGAAGGCACCAAATGACGCCGGCATCTGGCTTTTCCTAATGTAACTTTCTTACTTTTCAGATAAATAATCGAATACATCGCATTGGAGTGAGCCAGTCGTCGCGCCCCGATTTGGTTCTGCGTCTATGTGTAGAAGTCGACGAAGAAACCGCATTTCGACTTTGAGCACCAAACGGCTTCCAACCTGAGGCGAACTGAGACTGCGTGCCAGAAGACGTGGAATAATAGAACTGACTCGAAGGATGTTGTGATCCGTCCAGTTAAAAAAGAATCGCACGTATCCTCGCTTGGCCCTGCATATTCCTACTGTTTCGCAGGAAGATATTTCCTTGTATTCGTCCCGAGCGTCAAGTAGTGTCAGTTTTGTAACATCTGGTAAATCTGTCAGTCCTTGCTTTTAGGCGCTTAGATTTCACAGGATGTGCATGTAGCTCCACTACCTTCGCTGCCTGAACGAACCCAGAAGATGAAGATGTACGATTGTTGGCTTTCATAGTAAGTACCTTCATTCGATATTGTGATTGTGAGGGCATCCCAGTCCTCTCTATCGCCTAAGACAGATTTTCTTCAAGCTCAAAAGCCATTTGGGAATGTTGTTACCATTTGGGCACAGCCTGCTCAAAAATTGGTTCCGAATGTAAGGGTTGACACGCAATGTTGGAAAGTTCGACTCACCAAAGTTGGAGTTCAAGTCCCGCTGCCTGACCAAAGGAGCCCAGAAATAACACAGTTCCATGCTCAAAAAACTCTGTTAAGGTATGCTTAGGGCCTCAAATGCGAATGTTCTCTCCAGCCTTCTCATTTACCTTCCGAGTCCTCGGCGCAGTCTGGGAGTGCTTTCTTCTTTGCTGGTGTCAGTCTATGTTTATCCAGGTATTAGCGAACGTAGGAAACGGAGCCATACCCAGATCCCGAAGTAAGTCGAATTTCTCAATGGTCACCTTATGCACCAGTAGCTGAAAAAGAGGCTCCACAACTCCTTCCGACGTCAAGACGGCTTTGCAGTCCATGATTCACGATTACTTATATGGCTGTATTAGACGCATAAAAATGCATCTTCTACTGAGTATAAAATCATGCCGCGCATTCGTTTGCTGATAAGAATTCGCGGCCTTTGCACTTTGCACCTCTCCCTGTATGACGCAAAAATGAGCGTTGCGTTTCACTGATATGTATTGGACACCTGAGGTGGCGACACACCACTCTGCTCCAATGGGCAGTACATACACCAGAGCGGCAAAGTCCCTTTCATAAGTGCTTGCTTACATCATTTCTAATATTGCGATGATTGATTTAGGTGAAAGAAAGTTGCTTTCCCCTGCCTGCTCTTTTAAATGGCGGCATCGTCCGCTTAGATGGAAAGGTTCGGTAAACCGTGCATTTCAGTTGTTTACACCAAGGCTCTAGTAGGCACGATTCACTTCTTTGTGCTCCATGGAGAGTTAAATTCTTCCTCGCTACTTTTCGGTACGATTCTAGAGTTCGCTCTCTATTGGAAAGCTACTAGATATTTCACATACACTGGCCATGAAGGATCTTGTTGCTTTCTACATTTACAAGTAGACGAATGCGCTTATTGAAAAGCATTTCGTTGTAATCAGCAATTCTGGCGTATATGATACCATCATAATCTTAGTACAGCCCCCTTTCCACTTCTCTAAGATAATGAACATCCTAAAAGGTCGCTGCAAAATACAGCTACTATCTAGCCACGCGAGCTTGCTTAAAAATTCTGGTTCATTTAGCAAAAGGATGCCGATCATCTGCACCTTATCGCAAGGGTGGGTTGCTTGTGCATATTTTGTGTGAGTAAACAGGCCTGTCCTTTCCTGTAGAGTAGACCACGGCATTGGACAAAAGTGCCCCAGGCCGTATTCACAGTCCGGGCAGTTCGTTAAAAAGCCATGTAATGGACAGTGAAAAGCAAATGCCTCCTTGTACATAATGGGAATGAGAAACAAGGCTTCCACTGGGACTTCCTGATAGGCAGACGGCAGAGTGTTTCTGTGATTTGTCACTTAAGCTCTTTGTGGAGTGTATGCCGTCTCAAGAACTTATTATACTTACGAAGTTGTAGAGGTTCTGGAGTGTTCTTGCGATTCTTCGTCGTTGTATATCGTGATGGAGGCTTGCCCTCTGCTCGCGCTTCCGTGCATTCCAAAACCACAAGGTTTCGCCGATCCTTTTTCTTCATAAGAAGCGATGCTGTGCCTCCCATACAGATCTGATTACGGGCCTGGATTTCCAGCTGTTCAACAGTTCCTCTTTGAAGAAGAGGAACGGGGACGCCAGTGCATGTCCTCCATGCGCAAACGCGGTATATGGCGAAGCAGTTTGCAAGCGGACACCACAGCAGGGAAAGCATGGGTAAAATAGCGAGCCACCTTAGGCGACGCCCCATCTCAGCGTCTCCTTCCCAGCTGTCCAACCATGCGTTAGACCCAACGAGAACCCCGTTTGTCGACGTGTCTGCGTCATTGAAGAGCCACTGAGGCCCAGAAAATAAACTTTGAGTTCACCATAGACAAAACATGTTAAACCGCTCTAGGGTTTGAGACAACAGGAGTAGCCGTATGGTCCTTTCAATCACCCAAGTTTGTACAACAGGATGGCGGTTTGCCCCACATAAAAAAAAATGCTCGTCTTTTGCTCACAGGAGGAGCAATTTGCAAAATCCCTGCCTACTACACAATGCCAATTCGGGGAATATTTGGAATCAAAGAAATTCTTCATGTGCCTTGATATGTCTTCCTCTTTCTGGAACCTTGCGCTGGCTATGGCACCCTGTGCGAGTGCGTCCTGGTACAAATCTGAATCAGGATCAATGTCTGTAACTGGGGCCCTCGAGGCTGCCATTTTGCTTAAAGCGCTCTATTTTGTCAGATCCGCTGTTTTCATTCATGAAGAGTAGCTTGTCAACAATTAATTGGGGGGTTGACCGGCGTGTCGTAAGGCCGATGTGTGACCCGTTGTTGCATTCCGTAGCGAATGGTACTGTTTAGAAGAAACTTTTGCAAACAGTCGGAAGAGCATTGCCGAACTCATGATTATGTAGAAAGTGGCATTTCTGTTATGCGAATTCGCTATATTTGGTGCAGGGAACGGCTTGGTAAAAGCTGCGCACCTATAAGGGCAGACTGGCGGAAGAGACACTCACCGCAGAATAGGGACTGCAAACATGCGCAGCCCCAGCATTCTCAGCTCATTAACTCAGCTTCCCCGAATCCATTGCATCGATTGGATCTCCTTGTACGAAATTGGCGCTCAATTTAGCTCTCATAAACGCCAGGCACTCCAATAAAGGCTGAAGACGGCCCCGGCTGCTGCTGTTTTGCCTCGGTGTGCTTGGCTGCGTAAAGAGGACTTTCCTTGCCTTCCTCTGGTGCCTTCGTTTTGCCATGGCTTTTTCTGCCTTGCTCCGATGCAGGGCAGTCGGGCATCGACAGGCTGGGCGCTGAGGGCTGGCAGCAGCGCCCTGCGGCATTCCTTCATTTTTCAAAAAGCAGCGACTGCCCTTTCTCCCTCGACACTGGGTCTGCGAAACGCTAGTATTAGCTGCCAGGTCTGCAGTCGCAATGATGAGGATCTGTCGGTGTGTCGTCCGCTTCATTGGTCTTCCCGTGTCCCTGCCGCTCGTCCGCATAACACGTGGTTCCACCAGGAGGCCCCCCTTTCGCATCTAACGCCCGCCTCTTCTGCTGTGGGCCGTTGGCACCCATTTTCTGCATCGTTGCTCAGTGGAGCCTTGCCGGGTGGCTCCCTGGTGGTGTTCCCTCCTGCCTTCCCCGCCCCTCCCCCTTACAGCTATCAGGCTGTACGGCACAAGATGGTTAAGTCCTCAGCCTACCATCGGCGAGGCAGAGCCTCCCCCACAGGTCAGTCGCAGAAGGCTCACATAGGCCCGCGTCGCCTCTCTGCAGAGTATGTGACTCCAGGAGCCCTGCTGGTGAAGCAGCGGCGGTACATCGCATGGGGTTTCGAGAGTAAGCGGCGGGGTAGGCACCGGAAGATGTATCCGGGAGAGAACGTGGGGGTTGCCAAGGATTCCTCCCTAGTTGCGCTAGTGCATGGACGGGTCAAGTACACCCACGACGTAGAGCAGGACCATTTGCTCTGCAATGTGCTGCCTGAGCCGCGAGAGGAGCTCCTGAGGGAAGACCTTTGGAGGTACAGGACGGAGCACGTGGCAAGCAAGGAGGAAAACCGGCATCTGTGCCACCTCAGGATGAAAGCTACCCGCGTATTTTCTAAACAGCTCGTCAACCCACCTACGAAACCTCTTCCCAGGCCCAAGAAGATCAGCCGATTTGACATCTGGCAAAATCCGACACTCCCGGACGCGCCGCCGCTCTGTGAGGACAGATAACCCGATACACGATGCGCACGCGGTTGCGCTTCCAGAGGGCGTCTCACTTAGGGGTGTGGACTCTGAGCCGTGGCATTTTAGGGCTTTAAGTGTACTAGAGACCACTAAAGGAGGCTGGTTTGCACAGTGAACAACGGGGGGTCTGGCCGAAGGCGGCGTGACACAAAGTAGCCCTTGTGGTGGCAGCCGTGTGGGTCCGCCTTCTGTCGGTAGGGGCTCCTGATTGAGGGACAAGAAGGCACTTGTTCTGGGGTTATTCAAAAGAGGCAGTATTTGCGCTGTGCCTCAAGAAGCTCGACGCAGCAAAGGCCTACTGATACGAAACAACTGCGAGCGGAGGATGGGACCCTCCATCGTTTGCAGGTTGCACGTCTCTCCTTCTGCTGGACTTGTGCAGCAGCTGCTTCTGTTCCTTACTTGCGTAGCCTGTGATGCAGGGGTAGAAGGCAGCGTGCAAGGCCCCGGATGGCGAGTGGTCGGGCGCCGTCCGCGTTACTGGGTGTTTTTGTCTAACCGTGTGCTAAATCGTTTCGTTTTATTTTCTCTCCGGGTGGCCCCCCTTAGAGGCCTGCCTGTGTGTAACGACTCGCGACAATTGCTCCTTAAGGAGGACCCCGAGCAGCTTTAAAACGCTTGCGTTTCAGCGAAGCTCACCACAGAGGCGCCTTGGGGGCGGCACTAAGGGGCTAGGCCGCCTCCAACGTACTGCCCACGATTACCTGCAGGTAGTCAGGGGCGGGAGGGGGGGAGGGGCTATTAGCAGAACATTTCGAGTGCCACGGTGGATGTGTAGGGCATAGCGCTATTGGGAGGGGCCGGCGTCAGCCTTGAACGTTGCTGCCTACTGCGGGAGCAAAGCAAACCAGCATTTCTGTTCTGGGCTTGCTGGCGCATCCTACAAGAACGCACTGTTGAGACGGCGTATCTACACAGGCGGCAGGCGACACCCCAAGAAAGAGTACCTGAAAAAGGCCCTTATTCCACATCCCTTATAGAGGGGGGAGGGGGGCCTCTTAGGAGGACAGGGCGAGGGTGGCTACCGACCTTCTGGGGCAACTGGCCTTGCAGATGCCTGGGGTATTGTTGCAGAGATCGGACTGCAGGGCGTTACAGTGCTTGCCCAGGCTTTTTGCGCTTCTCTCTGTGTGGCGAGGCTCTCGCGACAATGCGTGACAGCCCGCTGGGGTGAAAGCACCTGCCGTCTTCCCCATGTACAAACGCCTGTTTCAAAATGCTGGCGGTATCGTCTGGCGTCGGCAGTGTCAGAATAGGCGGGTCGGCCTGCACATCCGCCCCTCGCTGGTTCTGGCGGGAAAGCCCCTGCGACTCAACAGCCGACGGTGTTTGTGCGCCTACCTGCACCGTCTTCTCCTGTGTTCTGGTGACTATAGTGTTCATAAAAAGAATTCCAGCTCGGCTGCTGGCAGCAGTCGGCGATCAATAGGTGCACGCTGCGATTCGGCGAGGGCCCCTGGCTGGAGCCGATTCTGCCATAGTCCCACAGCGCTTGGCTTTGGGCAGTGCGCGGTCCTGAACTTTGTTACCCCGCAATTCGCGGCTTACTTCTATTGTTAATTTTCTGTGTCATGGAGCTCTGTGCCCCTTAACGCCTTCCTGGGCTAAGGTGAAGGCACCCGCCTCTATCCCGATTCGCTCGCTGCAGAGGCAACCCCTGTCGCCTTCGGCGAGTTTCCCGAGTCTCCCACCCGTGCGGTCCTGTGAACACGGTTCCTGCCATAGGTGCTCCTCCTCCGCGTTTTGCTAGGGGCTCCAGAGGCAAAAGAAACTGGACGGGGCCTATGCTGAAGCGTGTCCACAGCAAGAGCTGCACCCGTTCAAATCCATAGAGCGAGCGAGAGAGAGAGAGAGGAAGGAAGGCGTCATCTGCACCGCGTCAGTGCACGACCACGTGACCAGCGAGATGCCGCACCTCTGTTTTCTCCACCCTTCGCCCTAAGGGTGAGCCTCTGCTGGTGCTCCTCGCAGCTACGGCAGTCACGGCAGCAGCATGCAGCTGGAGCAGCAGGGTGCACAATGTTTCGACGGGTGGTGTCGCTCTTACTCAAGCGACTGCTGAGTCTCTTGGGCATAGAGGTGCAGAGCCTCATTGTAGGAGGATCTCGGGACGGCCTCGTGTTGCAAGGGCTAGTGGCACAATGCCGCCACCTCTCCTTAGACTTGCTGCTGCACTCCCTTTTCATTGGGGAAGTGCGCGTCAAAGCATCCTGGCGGCAGCTGCTGCAGCAGCTCGTACTGCACCGGGACGGCAGCCGTATTGAGGTGCACGTGCACCAAGTCTACGCGTTGGTGTCTACCCAAAGCGAGTTTGCCAATGAAGAATTCAAGTTGCAACAGCAGCTACAGCTGCAGCACGAGGATCATCAGCAGCGCCGATTCTGGTCACGTCTCTCCGCAATAGGGGCTTCTTTTGTGCAGCGCGCTGTCAGCGGTTTCGTATCCACGGCCCAGCGTTCATCCCCCAGCAGCAAGAGGGGAAACGGCAGGGGAGGAGCTAATGCAATCCAGCCTCTGCTGCTGCGGCGCTTGCTGACATTCTTCTCCCGAAGCGTCTTTTTTTCCATACGTGACGTGCACTTCCGACTGGAGGATCCGACTGGCAGGGCATGCGCCGCTGCCGCTAATGCACGCTACCCGCAACATCGCTCTGACCAAAAGCGGCAGCAGCAGCAGCGGCTGTGCTGGAGGGAGAGACGGGAGGCTGCCAAGGGGCCTCCTGACTGCGCAGACGTCGTTCGTCCTCTCCAGTGCGGCTTTGTGATTGCCTCTTTCTCTGCGAATCCCAGTGCAACACCTCCACCACTGCCGGACGCGTCAGATGCAGGCACAGCCTCGGCAGCAGGGGATGGCAGCGTAGAGTCTCTGAGTGTCGCTGTTGGCTCTGGGAGCTGCAGGCGAAGGAGACTCTCAGCAACCTGTTCAACTGCGAACCGCGCAAAAGCGAGAACGCCAGTCGAAGCGAGCAGCAGTGGCCTGCACCGCACGTCAAAAGGCACAGAAGATGCGTCCCCTCTGGGGGATCCCATCAGGAGGCAGCACTCATTCCCCCCTTCCTTCCCGAGACACCCCGAAAAGCACCCCCTGAAACTGCCTCAAGCCGCAGAAACGCTTGTTGAAGACGCTGCCGCCGCAGCAGCACGCACACTTGAGGCAGCTGCCGAGATGATGCGGACCGAGAGACAGCAGCTTCCCAAGTCGGAGGCTGAGGAGCTGTCGAGTTGCCTTTCGGATTCGGACGTGGAGAGAGCGGCAGAGGCCGTAAAAGCGGCAGCAAGAAGGACAAGCGGATACATCTTGGAAGAAGAAGACAGGATTGCTAGGGAGTTCGGCGGAGGGGTGTCTCTAGGCGGGGAATCTCTTGAGTACTTAGGCAGTAGCGCTTGCAGCACCGACGAAGCTTTGGGGAGTGCGCTTTTTTCGCAATCACGCCAATCCTCGCGAACCCTACAGAGCGAGGCGGCTTTAGGCCTCGTGGGGTTGCACGAGGTTGAACTTTGCGGGCTGTCTGCCTACTGGAGAAGCGACGAGTGGCGGCTGACAACGCGGCAGCAGCTTCACCCCAATTCGGCAGCGTTTGCTGCCGAGTTCAAGCAGCAGCATGAAGAGCATCCGGATGCCAGGTACGTAGTGGTGAGGAGGGGCCCCTTTAGCAGACGTCACTTTGTGCGACGCTGGCTGCAGCAAAAGGCGCAGATCAAGACGACACAGGAAAAAGGGGAGGAGGGAGCAGGCAGCACGTAGCGATCGCATTACACTGTGTAGTAACGAACGTAGTACACCACCTTTAAGGGGGAAAAATTTCCTGTTTACGCCTCGTCTCTTTGTGCATGGCGCGTTTGCCTCCTGCTCTCCTGCTTCTGCAGCCTTCTGCTTGCGTCTCTGGAGCTCAGTGCCTCCATACATTGGACTCTAAGGCTTCCCCAAGATGCCGCGGCAGCCCTTCCGCCTGCTGCTGCCGTCGATACTCCCGCTGCTGGAAGCGGCGGTGTGCTGCGAGGCATTTGTTCCTCCTTTGACCTGAGGCAGCCACAGCAAGAGTACCAGCTCTCTGTGACTTTTGAGGCTTCCCTCTCGCCGTTGCACTTGCTGCTGCGGGAGACGGACATCTTGGATGCGGCGGCCCTTGTCGGCTGGCTAAGGGAAGTGCAGCAACACTCTAGCGTGCCGCTTCCAGCCTCGTCAGCGAGAGAGCCTCTTCGAGCAGCCGCTGCCGTCGCAGCTGCAGCGTCACCAGCAGCAGATGGGGGTCTGGTGCTGCTGCCGCCTCGTCCTCCGTGGCTGCCACCTCCTCTGTGCTCTCAGACAGCATTGCCGCAAGGCAGCAACGTTTCCTGCAGCAGCAGCAATAGCAGCAATACCAGCAGCAGCAGCAGCGGCGATAGCAGCGAGCGGCAGGTCATGCATGCAGAAGGGGCCTACAAGCTTCAGCCTCCAGCCCTCGTCGAGCTCCGCCAGCGGGAGACTTCAGAGGCCCTTGGGATTGGTGATTCTCGGGAGTTCAGCATCTCGTTGGCTGCCTTGGGGGGACGCCTCTCGGGATCTGAGCTTCGGGTGTCTCTGCAGACCGTGGCAGCGGACGCAGCAGCAGAAGACTTCGCGATGCGTCTTGGAGGGATGGATTTGGTGATGAGGCTAGAGCGAACAGCAGCGTTAGCAGCAGGGCTAGCAGAGGCCGTGGCGTCATCGGGGATGTCTCAGACTTCTGCGGTAGCCGGTTCTGTAGAGACACCCGATCGCGCTGAAGCCCATAGTTTGTGCAAAAGTGAGGTGCCCATGGAAGGAGGGCGATCCTTGGTGCTCTCGTACCTGAGTTTTGCTGTGTGCTCTCTCAACATGCAGAGCAGCGGCACTCCAGGAGCTCTGTCTCTATGGTTCGGCCCTAAGGCTTCTTTGCGGAGCAGAAGAAGAAGCATCAGCAGCAGCAGATCCGTGGCAACAGCGGCTGTTAGCCGGTCCGCTTCTGTGCATTCTGTTAGCCTCCCACGCGAGCTCTTTAAGGACGCAGCGTCTAGCGGTGCCTCATCGCCTCCCTCGCTGTCGCCCTCTACGCCTCCGACGAGCTCTCGTGCTTCCCCCCGTGCGCATGCTTTCCTAGACTTCCTGTCCGAGGAGAGAGGAGGTACATTGACGCCATCGCTGCACCTTCGGCTGCACAGGGGTAGCCACGCAGATCTTTATGATGAACAAAAGGCATCCGCTACCCTGCCGTCTTCACGCCACGAAGCAGCGACAAGCCCTGGTCCTAAAAGGGCAGCTGGCGAGGGGTCGAAGCCAAGACAGCGGCGCGACATCGGGGGGCAGCGAACGCAGCAGCAGTCCGAGGATTTTTCTTCGCGTGTTTCTCTGCGCATTGCGCCTGCCACATTGTGTGGGGATGTGTGTCTTCTGTCTGCCTCGGTGCGCCGCATGCAACCGTTTTTGAAGGCGTTGCAGTATGCCAAAGGGCCGCCTGCTGGGGAGGGGCCCCTTGGAGGCTCCCCGCGCTTGGGGTCTAAGGGGCCTCTGTGGCTGCGGCAAGGGCAGCAGCCACCGAGAGTGTGTGTGGAGGTTGTTTTTGAGGCTTTTTCTGCGTGCCTGTACGCTGCAAAGCCAGCGTTGGGCTCAGGGCAGCAGTCTGCTGCTGCCGCTGTCGAGGGCGCCTTCGGCTCTGGCAGGTGTTCGAGGAGCTTCAGAGCCAGACAGCGCAGCAGTTTCTCTAGGATGGCTGCGTTTTCGCGTGCCTCTCCATCGCTAAGTGGCGGCGCCCTAAGGATTAGCTGCGGCCGAACGCAGTTTCGGTTCACTCCGCGCCAGCCACCGAGGATCTGCTGCAGAGATGCGTGGAGACACCCCCGCGAAGGCAGCAGCAACTGCTGTTGCAGCGGCTGCAGCGACTGCGTTGCTGCCACCCCCGTAACAGGCCCTGCAAAAAGTAGCGGACTTCCAGACTTTGTGCATCCCTCAGGTTCGTTCAGCTGGGGGGGACCAGACAGGTGCAGCCCTGTTGGCGATGGCGGACAGGGTGGGCTGCCTTCATCTAGCGGCTGGGAGGAGTCTTTATCTTCAAAATTCAGCTGCAGGCTTCAAGAGCGGCCGCTTCGGAGGAACGCCCCGCCGTCTTTTAGTACAGCCTTACAGCGGCAGCCTCTCCGCGCAGCGACGTGCAGAGAAGCGGCTCGCTGCAGCAGCTGCAGCTGCTGCAGCTGCCGCGGGGGTCGAGGAGGGGGTTCGCTTGAGGCTGCTTTGGACAGTCAAGTTCTTGCTCTGTTAAGCCTCACGCTAACGCATTTGAGGCTCGACACGCGCGCAGGCGGCTGCAGCAGCTGCCCTACTAGCAATGGTAGCAGCAGCCCTGACACGGAAGACATTTTCTTGAGCCTCACGCGTGGTAGCCTTGGCAGCAATGGGGAGGCCCCCGACGGCAGCAGCGGGTGGATTCCAGTGCTCATGCCAGTGTCTGGAGAAGCTGCAGTTGCGCTGCTCCGCAGGAGCGACGCTGTGGCGGCGGATTTCTTAGCGCGAAGGCTATCAGCGGGGGCCCCCTCTTCTGCCCCTTCGGTCCAGCAGGGGCCCCTCTGCGCTTCTGTCTCCGTGGCTGTGAAGCCGATGGCACTTCTCTTGGGGCCTCTTCGGGTGTCGGCCTGTGCAGCCTTTGCAGCGGCCTGCCACCTGCTGCTTCTGCAGGAGCAGGAGAGGCAGAAAAGTGGTGCGTTGCGGCGCAAGGCAACGCGGGGAGGGAACAGCCTTACGGCAGACGACTCCTCGCTTCTTAAGAAGCAATCTTACAGCGGCCTCGGGTGTCCTGAGGGCTCCCTGTATCCAGAAGGGTCAAAGAGAGGTTTGCCGCAGGCAGCCGAGCAGCCGTCTCCCCCTTCCTCCGATGACGCTATGAGCTCCTCCAGCGGGAGGACGCTCAGTTGCGATTGCAGCAGCAGCCGCAGCAGCAGGGAGTGCTTCTTCGACGCCTTCGACCCCATCGAATATGGTGTGCAGGCGGGGGGGAAGGGCCCACATCCTCTCGCGCGTGCGCTTGCAGGGGCCTGTCCTCCGATGGCGTACGACTTCGAGAAGGAGACCGACTCACCGGAAGAAAAGCAGTTTGCAGCACCGCTGGAAAGCTACAGAAGACGGCTGCTGCCACCGCTGCTTGGGGGGCTGGAGGCCTGGCTGCAGGAGGTGTCTGTATCGCTGCGGCTATCGCAGCTGTGCTGCCTGGTGAGCTGCCCCCCGCAAAAGAGCACTGCCTGGGGGGCACTTGGAGGGCCGCGATCTCTTCTTTTGCGAGCCGAAAGCGTTGCGCTGTGTAGGCCTCTGGGGAGAGAGGCTGTGGGATTCACGCACACCCTTGATCTGCGGCAGCTTGAAGGGAATTTTCGTCTATCCCTGCCGCAGCAGCACGACGAGCAGCAGGAGGAACCCCCTGCGGTCTGCCTGCAGACGGGCCGTTTGGCGCTTCTGTCGGCTTCTGTTTGGGAATCTGGAGGAGGCCCTCGCTGCAACGAATTTGTAGTTCCTTTGCGGAAGGAGTGCGCTGCTGTTGAGGCCGCTAAGGGGGCAGTGGGCGTCTCCCCAGAGAGAGCCGCCGCAAGCGATGGACTGCGAGAACGGGGTGGAGCAGCGTTTCAAGGCGGCAGCAACTGCAGCAACTGCAGCTGCTCTTCTGCATATTGGTGCCATCCGAGTGGCGGAGGCTCCCGGTGTTCCCTCGTGGATCTGGTAGGGGCGGTGCCTCAGCAGCTGGATGCAAACGTTTGTGGGGAGGCCTCTGAACTTCTTCGCGAGCCTGGATTTGCTGCAGGAAGGCAGCAGCAGGACAGCTGTGGTAGCAACACCTTTGCAGCAAGCCCCATGGAAGCACCAGTCATGGCGTGCAGCAGCGACAGCTGTAGTTGCAGCAGCTGTAGCTGTAGCTGCATGCCACACCAAAAAGACGCAAGGGGTACTCCTGCTGTTGTTGTCTCTTTGGAGCTGGCGCGGACAAACGTCTCGGAGAGCACGGTAGCCACCAGTGCGCAGTGGTATGACAACGGGCAAGCGGATTGTGCTGCAGCAGTTGTTCCTTCTGCTGAGGTGGTTGCCAGCAGCAGCAGCAGCAGCAGCAGCAGCAGCAGCAGCAACAGGGCCCGCTCAGCTGAGCGACGCCACCTTAGTGTGCGAGTGCAGACGATCGATGTGGAACTCGGCGATGTTTCTCTCTCGCGGTTGCAGCTGCAGCTGGTCCGCCTGCATGCGGCAGCGGCAGAAGCACTAGAATCCCCTGCAGCATTTTGGAGAGGGAGAACTCACGCCGCTTTCGCTGCTGCAGAACCCCAACAGGAGTCAGAAGCAGAGTCAGAGGCACTGCTGCAAAAAAATACCTTCAGCAACAAGGCGGTCCAGCGGAAACGCAGGCTGCTGCAGTGGGAAATGGATGCATCTATTGGACAGCTCCGCTGTGTGGTGCTACTGCAGCCGCCTCCTACAGCTTACCGCAGCAGCGAACTGACAGCACAAGCAGCAGCAACAGCAGCAGCAGCTGCGGCTGCTGCTTGTGCTGCTGCTGTCAATTCCACGCTACAGGGGACCGCCCTCTCTTGCGCCGCTGCCACACAACGGCCTCCTTCTTCTTATCCAAACAGCTCCTATCCCTTTGCATCATCCCGCGCTGCTTTCTCGCCAGTCTCTTCTGCACAGCTACAGCAGCAAGTGCCAGCTCGGCATATTGCCGTTGCCACGGTAGAGGGCATCAGCTTGCAGTTTGCAGCAGTCACCACGTGCGCTGTCTATGCTGGTCCCCCCCTTCCATCCAGCAGCGCGCCAGCAGCCGCAGCACAACTGCAACATCTTTCGCTCGGCATTAAAGAGATGCATGTCGAGGACTGTCTGCCCCTAGAGCCGCCTTCGGATCCATCCCCAGAAAGGCGGATGCCTTCGCCCCTGCGCCAGGAGCAGCAGCATGGGTATGCCTCCGCATGCAGCAGGAAATGCCCGCCGCATGCCTGCAGCTGTGCGAATTTAGCGCCTTTAACCAGCGCAACAGCCCCCCCCCTCCCCCGCAGAGAGGTGTTGGCGGTGTCCTCTCCCTGCCTCCCCGCTGGACGCTTCGCGCTGCTGCTGCGTCTGCGATCCAAGCAGGAGCAAGGCCTTCAGGAGCAGCATGGCCAGGCCCCCTCCGCGGAAGCCTTCCCCGAGAAGGGCTTACTCGCAACGCCCTCCTCTGCTGACGAGCAGCTCTGTGACAGCGGGGGAGCGTTTTGCGCTTATGGCGTGGATCTTTCCCCAGAGCCGGTGGAGCTGGCACTGTCTGTGGGATCGCTTCGCGGGCACTTGTGTGCTGCATTCATTGCCCACGCAGGTAGGCATACGGAGGACTTTCCTGAAAGAAAATCCTCGCAATAGAGCCGTATATGTATATATATATACGACAACGCCCCTCCCCCCTGTGTAGAGCGCAAGCAAGCCTGCGGTGCTTCAACACATGCATGCAAGGCAGATGCGGTCTTCAGACGGCAAGGCCTTGCGGGTTAAGGCAACGTTAGAAGGGGACTCTGTGGAGCTGCCTTTCGTGAGGTTATCTTGTCTTCATGCAGACAATTGGCATGTTCCACTGCTGTGCGCGCAGCTGCTTGGTTCTTCAAGGCAGCAGGGGATTTGGCGGAGATCCGGCGCTGTTGCCTCTCGCCGACGCAGGCCTCTCGACGGCGTGGCAGTGTGGAGTTTGGAAAGCGTCTTGGCAGCAGAAGCTGCAAGGCAGCAGCAGCTGCTGCTGCTGCAGGAGCTGCAGCTGCCAACGCAGCTGCTGCTCCCCACGTTCTGCACACACGGGGCGGCGCTGTCTCGACTAAGGCTGCTACCAAAGCTGCAGCAGCTTTGGCAAGAGGGGGAGGAGGAGGAGACTCGTCCGTCGCTTTTTCTGCGGCTGTTGCGGGAGGACACCGAGGGGCCTTGCGTAGCGCAGCTGCCTCGGCATCCCCCGGATGGCATGCAGGTGCTTTCGCAGCGGCAGGGGATGCTGGCAATGCTGATGCTGCTGCATCGCGCTCCAGCAGGCCCTTAGGATTTTTAGAGTCTATCCTGGAAATTCCCCTGGTATTGCGGGAGGTCCGTGCGACGAATACCACAATTGCAGCGTCTGCAGATGGAGTCCTCTGCTTGTCTCTGCATCTACCTTGCGTATCTATTCAACTAGATGCTGCAGTGCAGCAGCAACAGCCACAGCCACAGATACAACAGCAGCAACAACAACAACAGAGGGGCTCAGCAAGTCACGGCTGGGTAACGGTAGTAGCCGAGGGCTTCGAGCTGCACATTGGCAGTCTGCCAGTGTCGGATAAAGGCTCTTTCTTTGTTGGATCTCCGCCGCCTCTAGCGGCTGGAGGCATTGCGCGGCTCTATGTGCCTCTGACGCATCAGAATGCAGAGTCTCAGGCCTCGGTACGACTCGAGTTCACACCCCACCAGCAGCAACAACACCACCAGCAGCAGCAGCAGCTGCGCTCACCGGATCCTTGTGAGCAATGCGGAGATGCCGAGACGGAGCTGTCGGGTCTGCGTCTTTCCGTAGATGCCGCGCGTGTGTCTCTCCTCGGTGCCTGGAGCTGCGGCTTCTGCTTAGCCCTCATGGAAGCCTCCAAGTCTCTTCACGGAAGTGCGCGCATGGCAAGAGACGCTGGTGCTGCCCTTGCGACACGAGGCCCCCGTCGCGTCCTTACGTCGATTCGCCGTCTTTTACGCTCAGCGCATCTCGGTGCCTTTCAAGTCCAGATATACCGCCTGGTGCTGCTTGCTGCTCCAGGGGATACCGTCAGCAGGGGCAGCAGCAGCCTGCAGAACTGTCGCTGCTGCTGTTCCTGCTGCTGCGGCAGCAGCAGCAGCAGCTGCACCACGGAGGCGGGAGAAGAAGGTGGCGGCTGGGTAATCGTAGCAGCCGCTGCGGCCTCCTGCAGCGTGAAACTGACGCGGGAGGGGCAGCTTCTTGCCATGCGGTCGTCTGTAGAGGATCTGCGCGTCTTAGCAGCGGCAGCAGCGGCGGCTCATGCTCCTTTGGAGCAGCCCAATCAATGGCCTCGGAGGCAAGCGAAGACGGCGGCAGATGCATGCAGCAACGGCGAGTTGACGATTTATCAGATCCTCTGTGGAGCCTCAGGGCCTCCTAAAGTCTCCGAGATGCCGCGGTTTCTTCCCCGAAACGCTTTGGGCTTTGGAGGTTCTTGGAAAAAAGCCTTCTTCTTCCCTTTGCCCTCCGTAGGTGCCCCTGGGAGACCGTTCGGAGACGCGTTTCTGCCCGTTTGCCATCCGGATCGGCAGAACGGCGGCGCTGGACTCCAGAGGCGTCAGCCCTCCGTGCAAGCAGCAGCTGCAGGCCCTTCCAGCCAGCGGGCTGCTCTGTCTGCTGCTGCTGCTGCTTCCGAGAGTGGAGGCGTTATTACGGGGTACCTCTCCAAAAAGGAGAAGAGGAAGAAAGCGCAGCAGCGCGAGCAGCAGCCGCAGCAGCAGCGACGGCTGGACCCTGCGTCTGTTGCTGAAGAAAGAGTTACGGGAGAGGGGCTCGACGAGGTGAAAGAGAGAAGCGCGCTGCATAATGCATGGCAGTTTGAGCTGCTGCAACAGCAGCAGCCACCATTGCCGCCGTCGGGGACGGCCTCGGAGTCTGCAACAGCAGCGGCTGTGGGAAGCGGAGGATCTGCGGACTGTCTTCCACGGCAGCAGCAGCAGCAGCAGCAGCAGCAGCAGCCCCCCGTGCGTCAGTCTCTGCAGTGTCTGGTGGTGATACCCGAAGTGCATGTGCTGCTGCTTCCAGCAGGAGCAGCGGCGAAGCTGAAGCGTCTTCTTGCCGACTTTGCGGCTGCGTTTCGGGAGGTGGAGGCCTCCGTGGCTGCAGCCAGTAGCTGCCTGATAGAGACTCCCCCAGGCTCGCTCTCCTCTTGCGCATCCGCGTCGATTTTGTCGCTTGGTACGTCTTTTGCCGAGGGCCCCCTAGAGCTGTCCGAGGCTGGCACCGGTGTAGACGGAGGCGCTGCAAATGCTGCTGCAAACGGTGCGATTGCGCAGTACAGCCAGGGGGCCTCGCTGGAGGAGTTCAGCAGCAGCGGTCGAGATGAAGGGAGTTTCCTTTGGGGGGGCGAGGGGGGGATTTCCGAGATACCCGTGGACTTGATAGGAGAGGCGCAGCGGCAAGCTGCTGAGCCGTTGGAGGCCAAGCGGCAGTCCTCACAGCACGAAGAAATCACTGGACAGGAACGCCTTCTTGACGAGGAGGACGATACTCTTGGCGGAGCTCCATCGCTCTCCAGTGCAGCAGGAGCGTTGCATGCAACAAGGCAGCAACAACAGCGCCAACAGCAACAACAGCACCAACAACAACAACACCCATCCTGCAGCTTGTGGCTCTCTACAATGAGCCCTACTGGAGCGCTTGGAACGGAGGGCTGTCCCCCGGAGCAGAGAACCTTGCAGCTGCTTGCGCTAGGGGGGCACATCAAGATTCATGTCGCCTCCGTGTGGTGTGTAGGCCCTCTGCCTGCTGAGTGTTTTGGGGGTTCGTCAGGTGTACAGTGCGGTGGTATTCGACGCGCTCCTGCCTGTGGTTGTGGCTACACACACGCTTACAACAGAGTTCTTACCACGAGTACCTTCTCGGGGAACCACCCGCTGGCCTCGCCAGCAGCAGCAACAGCAGCACCAGGCGGAGCTGTTGCTGCTGCTAATGGCACGTCCTTAAAAGCCGATCTCCTCCTCAAACGGGAAGGCCTCGGCAGGAAGCCCCAGCCAGCGCCTCTTGCCCCTGCGTGGGTGTGTCCCCACACGCTGCAATGCAGTGCGGCTGCGCTTTCCTGCGAGGTCGATGCGCGTCTTGTTGCCGATGATATCCTCCTCTCCCCTGCTGCTGCTGCTGCCCCTGCAGCAGCAGGACAGGGAATAGCAGCAGCAGCAGCGGGTAAAAGGAGGCTATCGTACAGTGGCTTTACCGCGTTTTCAGGAAACGGGGGTGTCAGGGATGCGGGAGGGGGCCGCACGGCTGCAGCAGGCTTGAGCAGCAGCGACAGAGATAGTTCGGATGCCTCTTCAGTGAGCAGCGATGATCATGGAGAGGCCTTCTCGGAGAGCAGCATCAAGAGCAGTGGAAGCCAGAGGACGGCTTTACGGAAGCTGGAGCTGTGGCTAGGCAGGCTCTTACCTGCGCTGCGCTTAGACGCGGAGGTTCGCAAGTGCGTCGCTTTAGGAGGCGCATTGGCTATTCCCCCGAGTCCTCTTGCCCTCGTAGCGGCAGGTACACCAGCAGCGAGAAGCGACTTGGAGACGGGAGCTCATAAGCACGGAAGGAGGAATGCCTACCTGGTGTGTCTCCCCGCCTTCACTGCGCTGCGGCTCTCGCGGCTAGCTCAAAGCTTCCCGAGCCAGAGATATTGTTTAGTACGCCTTGCGCAAGCGCAAGAACAAGTGCAAGAACATGCGCAAGAACAAGTGCCGGAGCTTCACGGAGCAAGATTTGTTGAGAAGGGGCCTTTTGTTGGCGATTCAAAGGAGCACCCCGACTGTTTGAGGCCCACGTGCATCGCCCCTTCAGGGGCGTCCTACACAAGAGAAGGAGGAGGAGAAGAAGTAACAGAAACTGGCTATCCGTGGATGCTGCAGCAGCAACAGGAGGAGGAACGGCAGAGGGGGGGACAGGTCCAGGTGTGCGTGTTGGTGTCACTCGCCGACTTATCTGTACATCCTGTTGTTGAGTCACCCATTACCTTCTCCTTCATCTTGACGTCGAGGCGGAAGGGGGGCCTTGCAGGGCAGGAGCAGCAGATGCTGCCGCAGCATCAGACGCTGCAGGAGCAGCAGCAGCAGAAGCACTGTGAATGCCGCCTCGAGGCCTTTCTCTCCCCCGTTTTGCTCTTGCTGACAGCCGCAGACGTCTTCACACTCCGCGCTGTAGCCCGCAGCTATCTTGCTGCCTCGGCAATTAGCCGTGAAGCAGCGGCATCTCGGCTCTGCTGTAGGTGCAAGCGAAGAACGGCGGTGCAGATGCCTTCAAAGAAAGCTTCTTTTGAAGTCCTAGGGGCAGCGGGATCAGCTGCAGCAGGAGCAGCAGGAGGAGCACTGTCAGCCGAAACGGGGGCATGTGCTGCTTCAGAGAGTCTACGCTCAGGTTCACCATGGAGCTATGGCCCTCCCGAGGAAGGTGGGGAAGGTGATGATGATGCTCTCCAGCTTGCTGCTCCTGAGGCATGCATTACGTGGAAGGTCTCTTTAGAGGGCGATGCGCTGCAGCTGACAGCAGCGGCCTCTCCAGCTCTGGATGCGCTCATCAGATTAAGCTGCACGGAGGCTTCGGGGCAGGCTGTCAGATCCTCCGCAGAGCCTCAAGACACCGTCGTGTCGCTACAGCTAAAAAGGGTAGGTGCCTTGCTGCCGGCGTGTTTGGTGCCGCTTTTTCGAGGTCGCCTCTTGGCCTCTGCCGATATGGTGGGGAGAGATGTCTGCTGTTGCCGGAAGACTCGTCATGATGCGACGCTTGTCACCTGTGGCTGTAAAAATGCCGCTGGTTGCTCTGAAGGCGGCTTCCATCACAGTGGCTTGCTTGCACTCGTGGAAGGCTATATATATGCCCTTCACAGCGGCTAATAGAAGCTTTGCGCTGTCAAGGGCATATATATAGCGCTCTCCTGCAGAGGCAGCTCCGCTGTGAAGCCCCTTGTCGTCCTTAGGAGTCTCCCCGCATCCCTCTGTTAGGGACAACACCTCGCATGAGGCCTCTCCAAGAAGGGTGCTTTTTTTGCCCCCTTCTGTAGAGCCATGCGAAGACGGAGGCGCTCCGCTTTTTGTCTCCGGAGGGATCGCGCAATCCATGCGTATGATGAACTGCTGCACTGAAGGCTGCGGTTGCATCATTTGCGTCTTTTTGTGCTGCTTTTTGTCGCAGGTGTCCATACAGGTGGCAGAGATGCGCGGGGCTTCGCTTGTGGGCAGTTGCGTGTTGCACCACCAGCAACAGCAACCAGCTCGGCCTTGGCAGCAGCAGCAGTGGCATCATCATCAGCAGCAGCAGACTGTGTTGCTGCCCTTGCTTCTCCCCGTCTCTGTAGCTGCAGCGCTGCAGCCTTGCAAGGAGCCGGCACCCTCTGTGAGCGTCCGCATCGATGGCGATGTCGACTTGAAAGCGAATCCAAAGCACTTTCCCGCTTTCAAGAGACTCGCTACCCAGTTTGCGGATCTGTCTGCGAGCACCAGCAGCTGCGAGGCCCTGTACATCCACCCCCATCTTTCTGCAGAAGCGCTGCGCCTCGTCTTTGCGATGTCTCCATACACCCCGCATCTGCCTGCCCATGCAACGCAACACCGTGCATTTGGCATTCCCTATCACATGTCCAGCTGGAGCGGTGCTTACAGAGGAGCCTTCGCTCCTGCAGGCACCGCAGCAGCAGAACTACGGCAGCCACAGCAGCAGGTGCTATGGCGGCATCAACAGCCCTTGACGGAAGAGCAGCGTACCGACACCTCGGACAGCGAGCAGGAGGCCTCACTGGGCAGCTTCGCGGGGGATGCAACAGGCGCAGCTGATGCTGATGCTGCAGGCTGCTGCGGTGCTTCAGTTTCCTCACTTTCGGAAACAGAGGCAGCGCAAGACGAAACAAACGGCCTGAGCCAAACAAGCTATGGAGTGCTGTACGACCGCCGGCAGCTGCCCAGCTATTCGCTTCCGGTGTATAGACAGGTGCGTTGCACGTCCTGTATGTGCAGCACAGAGGGAGAATTCACCGACATTTTCGCGTGGCGGGCATAGTGGGAGGTGCCTGAGACGGCAGCCGGCGGGGACTCACAGGCTCTTCAGCACACTCGCCACGACTACCGTTGTGGAACTGCCGTTTTCTGATGCTCTTGGCTCTTGGATTCGTCTTGAGTGGTCAAAGACGGACAAGTTTGCTTTTCATATAGGTTGCGCGTTTCGTGTATTCTTAGCATACCTTTCGAGTAATTTTTAACGCTGCTTTTGTCTATTGCTAACTTATGTGTTTTTCTTATTATCTTTTTGAACAATGTTTTGCCTAAGTGGTTGCTGGAGTGCGTTGAGCGTGAATATTTTGCCTGAGTGGATGATTGTCTCCGCCCTCATGTGTGCGCTGATTGCGGGTGTGCGTAGGACTGCCTATGGCTGCGAAACAGCAGCTGTCACTCCTTAGCCTTCCGAGTCGTTGGCAGTCGGGGAGGGGGAAGCCGCAAGTGGCAGACTGGGATACTGCCTCCGGGTTGTGAGGCGTTGCTGAAACAGCATCAGCAGCAGCTCTCAATCCACCTTGCAGTGCTCGATGCTGTCCACCCTGTTGGGAGAGTCGTGTATCTTCCTGCTCTTAACCAGGGAGCACCTCTTTTTGTAGATTTATGCCCACCCGCTCAGCAGCAGCAGCAGCCGCTGCGGGGAGGCGGCGTTGTTGGTGCATGCGCCTCTAGGCACGCAAGCGCAAGCGCATGCGCTCACAGTTTAGGTGGCATTTCGAGAGAGAGCACGGAGTATGATGGGGGCCCCTCACTGGCAGCCGCCCCTTCAGGATCTTTGTCGCTTGGGGGTCCCCTTTCCGAGGGTTTAAGAGCAAAAGAGTTCGGCGATCTGACGGTTCTGGCCTTGCAGGAAGGAGGCCAGCGCATAGTGGACGTGGGGTGCCCCCTCCGCGTGCGGAGTCTCCTTAAATTGCCTGTAGAACTTATCTTCCTTGCAGAGACGGATTCTACAGCTGTAAGGCTACTCCTCACGGCAGCGTGGGAAGCTTCCAAGGGCAACACAAATGCATGCATGGACACAGAGGCCCTTGCATTGCCTGCTGCTCTCTCTCATAACGCGTCTCGCCGCTCACCTCTCAGTCTCTCCTTGTGGCTTCTTCTTTCACGCCGTCTTCGTGCATGGCAGACAGCACGCACAAGCTTGAAAAGTGCTGCTAGGATTGCTTGGCTTAGTGCCTCGCATGCACGCCTCGGTGTGACTGAGCGCATGCACGTGGGTCTGGTGGCATCCTAGGTCTCTCAATTTTCAATGCTCCTCCTGTGTATATGTGTATGTATATGTATGTATGTGTATGTATACGTGTGTATATGTGTACATATGTGTGTCTATATGTGTGTCTATATGTGTATGTATGTGTGCATACGTGTGTATATGTGCATATATGTATGTATATGTGTGTACATATGTATGTGTGTGTGTATATGTGTATGTGTATACGTTTATATATATGTGCGTGTATATACATGTATGTATATGTGTATATCTGTATATAGATGTATGTATTTGCGTGTATTTGTGTGTATACGTGTATATGTGTATATATATGTATGTGTGTATATGTGTATGTATGTGTATATAGATGTATGTGTGTGTGTATGTGCGTGTACATACGCGTGTATATGTGTATGTATGTGTATATGTGTATGTATGTGTGTGTGTACGTGTGTATGTACGTGTATATATAAATGTATGTATATACATATGTATGTGTGTACATATTTATATGTATGTGTATATGTCTCTATATATATGTATACACGTATACATATATGTATATGTACGTACATCTATACATATATATGTTTGTGCGCTTCTTTACGCGCTTCGTTTTTTTCAGGACTGGCGTTGCGAGCTGCGTCCAGGGGAGTCTCAGGCGGTGCCTCTATGGCCTGGTGCAGCCTCCGTGTCGGTTATTGTCAAGCTGCGCAGCGAGGCTGGACCTGTTTGGACAGCATCTTCTCCTTTTAGAGCTCCAGGCCGTACATTTCTTCTGTCTGCCACTGTTTCCCCCCAAAGAACCTTTGTGTGCTCGCTCAAGGCGGAAGCTGCCCTTGGAGGCGCTGGTTTGCTTCTCACGCTTTCAGAGCCATTGACTCTGGCCAATGCTCTTCCCATGTATGTCACCTACCCGGTGTAGTAGAGCGTCTCGCATCTCGTATTTTGGCAGCAGACGTGGCATCCAGAAAAAGCTCACCGCCTACAACGCATCAGCCTGTGCTCTGGCCATTCGATCTCTCGCAACCCTCGTGCATGCGTCTTCCCGGCACATCCGTCCACTTCCACAGACAGGCTGTCCCTTTTCGCATCAGACGGGGCGAAGCGTGTGCGCCGTGCCTCTCTCTATGTTAAGCATTGATGTATCTATATGTATATCTATGTATGTATGTGTACGTGTAGACATATATACAATATATATATATATATATATCTGTATATATTTATTCATATACATATCTACACATATACATGTGCATATACATATACATGTGCATATACATATACATATACATGTGCATATACATATACATGTGCATATACATATACATATACATGTGCATATACATATACATATACATGTGCATATACATATATATGTTCATATACATACACATACACATATACGTACATATATACATACATATGTGCATATACATACACATACGCATATACATATACATGTTCACATACATACACATATACATATACGTACACATATACATACATATACATAAACATATAAATACACACATACATACACCTATACATACACATGTACATATACATACACATGTACATATACATACACATATATATACAGATACACCTACATATACACATACACATATACGTATCCATATTCATACACATACATATGTCTAGGCGCCTGCTTCCTTCTGTGTATTCTTTGCCGTTTTCATCTTCTCGCCACGTGTGCACTTCTCTCTTCTCCCTGTGTGTGACTACTGTCCTCCTTAGGACGCTGCACGTAGACGTCGCTCAAGAGCTGCCGCGGCGAAGCGCGAGGCTAACTCTGAGCCCAGGCACGTCTCAGGGCCTCACCTTGTTTGACTGGAATCGTCCCCTGACCTTGCGTCTTTGCTTGCCGGGATCAGATACGTGGTCAGCTCCCGTGACTGTGCTCCCTCCTCCGCAAGACGGCCTTCACGCTGCTGCTGCTGCCGCCGTGGAGAAAGGCAGCGGAGGGCTTCTTTCTAGAGAGGCTGAGCAGAGGGCTCAGGACGTCGAGATTCCTACCAGCAGCGAGACGAGACGCGGCAGCAAGAGTGAAGAGGAACTCCAACGGCCCGCTGCTGCTGCTGCTGCTGCGGGTGCAACACGAGGCATTGCAGGCACCTCGCTCGGGCTGCAGCAGCAGCAGCGTGCAGCAGCAGCTGCTGCTGCTGTTGCATGCAGCAGCAGCAGCACGCTTGGAGCCGCACTGCCAACGTCATGGGAGTGGGAACGTGCCTCGCGAGAAACGGAGAGGGAGGATGAGGGGAACGTTGCTGGTGCTGGAAGGGGCGAGGACGTGGCCACGCAAGCGGTGTGGTCTGCTTCCTTCGTTGTCACCTGCATGCAGCCGCAACAGAAGAAGGAAGACAAGGAAGACAAGGAGCAGCAGGAGCAGGAGCAGCAGAGGCAGCAGCAGCAGAAACAGCAGGAAATCCAACTGGATGCCTCATTCGATGGAACTTGTCTCAGCATTTCTTGCTGTTGCCCCTTTTGGCTGCTAAATCTTACAAGTCACGCTCTCGAGTATCAGCCGAGGCTACCCCCTCCGTCCGCAGGTGACACGCTGCACGTGCTGCCCGTACACTTGCCTCCTTGCAACAGCAGCAGTGGTGGGAGCAGGAAGAGACGCGCAGGAGGGCTGCATGCAGGCGACATCTCAAAAAAGCCATGGGGGCCCTTCACACCCCGCGGTGTGTGGGGGGCCTCCCCAGCGCTGACATGCACACCACACACGGCATTTGCACTCCGGCTGAAGGGATCTCGCCGCTTTTCACCCGAAGTGCTCTTGCGAACCTCAGGCACTGCTGCTGCTGCTGCTGCTGCGCCGTTTGTTGCTGCCGCTGCTGCTCCCTTCGCTGCAGCAGCAGCGGCAGGAGGAGCTACAGGGGCACCTGCTCCTGATGTGGTGCAAGTTTCACAAGGGCTACACCTTATTGTGCAGTCTGTACGCCTCCCACAGAGCTTTGGGGGGGCCACGCTGGTGGTGCTAAGGCCTAAACTCGTAAGCGTCTTCTCATTTTGTGCCGTAGCCGCTGCCGCCGCTTATTACGCCCACCACCCCCCCACCCCCCGCACATGCCCCCCTACTACTGTTCAGGCCTCTTCGCGGTGACACTTGAGAATCCGCTTCTGATTTTGCCGCTGGGAGCTGCAGCTGCTGCACATCTTTCTGTTTTCTCCCCGCCTCTGCTTGCCTGCTTATACCTGCTCAGGTGGTGCTGAACGCGTGCCCCTTCCCGCTGCAGCTGAAGTACATCGGGAGCCCTGACAGCGCAGCACTGTCTCTCTATCCAACAGAAACGGTGGAGGTGAGCCGAGCAGTGGGGACGCAGCATCTGCAGCTACGCCGCTTCTTCTCGCTTGGGGGACATCATCTGAACTTCTGCGAGGCGGCGCGCTGCTCATCGTTGCCTTGGAGCCTGCGCGCAGCAGTCCCGTGCAGCGTTCACCCTCTCTTTGCTCCTCCTAAAGCGTTTGGCAATAGCAGCAGCAGCGGCAGCGGCAGCCGTGGCAACGACAACAGCAGAAGCAGCTGCTGCTATTGCGGGCTGCGTCTGGCAGGCCTGCAGTGCGAGTGGACAGTCCCCTTCAACCCTCTCAAGTGCCTAAACGAACAAATTGCGCTTCACTGCTCCGACGCTCGAAGCACCCGTGGCAGCAAGGGGGGCGGGAACGTGGCACGCAACTCTCGGGTAGATATTCTGCAACTGCGAGCCATGGAGGTTCAAGGCGTCCGTTTCCTTGTTTTTTCTGCTCCGTTTGCTCTGACAAGCTGCCTATATGGCAGCAGCGCGTTCGGTGGGAGCTGCTGCTGCCGCTGCAGCGTGCAAGGACAGAAGGGCATCCCTGCTGCACTCGCTGAGGCTCCTCGACTGGTAGTGAGAAACGAACTTCGAGTTTCTCTCTTCTTCAAGCAAAAAGGGTATTGCCTTTTCACTCAAGTGCCTCCATGCTCGCAGCAGCCCATCGCGCTGGACGCGCCGTGGGGGGAGCGTATTCTCCGCGTCGCTGCACGCCGCTGGCTTCAACAGCAACAGGAGCAACAGCAGCAACAAGGGCACCTGCAGGAGGCTGACATTGAGCCTTTGCAGCTGCTGGATGTCTCGTTGACAACAGCAGGAGACATCTCCTTCTTTTTCCTTGTGGCGATTCTGCCGCCGGCAAAAATGCAAAAGCAGCAAAAGCAGCAGCAGCAGCAAGATACAGAGCAACGACATCAGCAAGAGAACCAAGAACAGGAGCCGCAGCAGTACGAAGAGGAAGAAGAGCAACAGCCGCAGCATGAAGAGGAAGAAGAGCAGCACCAGCACCAGCAGCAGCAAGGAACAGAGCAGCAGCAACATGGACAGGAAGAAGAGCAGCACCAGCATCACGAAAGAGAGCAACAGCAGCAGCAGACGGAGGAGCAGCAGCAGGACCAAGAGAAAGAGCTGCAGCAGGACCAAGAGAAAGAGCTGCAGCAGGTTGCAGAGATTACAGGCAGCACGGGGTGGCCTGTGCGTGGTGTGTCTGCAAGGAAGGCTCCTTGTTCACACGATTTGACAGCCAGTGTGGTGGTGCAACGAACTGCTGCTTCTGCCACAACTGCGGCTTTAGAGGAGAGCAGCACCCTTTCTGACTGTCGTCACGGGGAATCTGTCCAGGCAGCAGCATCATTGGGAGCTCCTGCTTCCGATGTTGATGCTGCTACAGATGCGCGCTTTTACACCGCGTATGGCGGCAGCTCAGTCTGGTCGTTAGTTCAGACCGTAGGAACTGCAGGGGCAGCCTCCTTGCTGCACCGAACGCGCTGGCTTCGTCTGTGCCGCTACTCGTGCAGCCTTTCGATTCGCATGTACGGCCCGACAGTGTCTCTCCACTTCAGGGGGGAGCTGCAGCAGCTTCGTCCGCCCAGTGTACGCCCTAGTCGAGCAGCAGCAGCAGAAGCAGCGGCTGCAGCAGCAGCAGGCTCTGCTGTTGTTGAGGGAGCTTCAACTGCTGCTGCGGAGGGGCGGCGTTCCGAGGAGATCTCAGCAGCAGAGGATTTTATAGGAGACGCTGATGAGGATTTCGTTAAAGGATGGGATAAGCGAGGACGCTGTTGCCTTTCGACCGTATGGAATTCCTCTTCTCGGCATACAGGGACTCAGGGCACCCCCAGAAGGGGGCTTGTGGGGGCTTCCTTTTCTGTGTACATCCACCGCATAGTGTTTTCTGTGGTTCCCGCCTCGAGCAGCTCGGGCAGCAACAGCAGAAGTGTGGCAGAAGCTGCAGCACTGGCAGCAGCAACAGCAGCGGCGACGCGCAGGGACTCCCTACGCAATAGCCGGCGACGAAGCAGCAGCACAGCCGTCGAAGATTTGCAGCAGCAGCAACAGCCGCTGCGTCTGTTCCTTACAGGAGCCACCTGCAATGTCTACTTCGTTGAGAACAGCATCGGTAAGGCCCCTGGGAGCGCGGGGAAAGAGCCAACCAAACGTTCGGGGAAGTAGGCAGCAAGGCAGAGCGACACAGAGGCAGACAGGGGCCTAGTTTGTCAGCCTGATAGGCGCAAGTGCACAGCGCGAACGAACAACATCGGGTAGCCGCTAGAGTGACGCGCATTAGAGAGCAGAGAGACGTGGAGTGGAGTAAGAGCACACTGGAAGGGGCCCTGCTAGAGGCGCTGTGACAGGGTGGCGATGGCGTGTTTGCGGGAACGTAGGGGGCCTACAGGGTGGGGGGCAGCAGCATTTGCAGCAGGGGCAGACAGATGCATGCGCACATGGTACTGGAATGGTTAAAGGAGGAACGGACAGTGTGAGACGAGGGAAGGGGTAGTGGTGTTTCGGGGGACGCCTGGAGGGCGTGTGCACCATTTTTTCTTGCGCGGTGTTGCAGAAGGCGGGACACTTATGAGTCATCGACAGGGGGCAGCTGCTGCTTCTGGCACTGCTGCTCTCCTTGCTAACACCAGCGCAGCAGCAGTGGACGGCAGTAGCCTGGGGGGCCCTTTAGGTGCTCTTTTTGGGGGGTTGGCGGTACTGCGAGGGCCACTTAGGCCTCGCGCTGCTCCTTCCCACAGACTGCTCTTTACCCTAGACAGAATAGATCTGTTTGCATATGACGCGGCTGGCGGCAAGGCCTATCACGTCTTCAAGTCGTCTGCAGCGGCGGCTGTCGGGGTTGCGGGAAGGACGCCTGCTGCCAGTGCGGCAGATGACACGCCGCTGTCCCTCCGTTATGCTGGAGCGTCTTCGAGCATTTCTCAAGACGACCCCATTGACTTTCCTCCCGCTGCAGTGTACGTACTCATTGATCTTGCGGCATCTGAAAGGCGGCAGTGGCTCAGCAGCCTCAGGAAACGCGGCGCGTCCTGCAGCAGCAGCTGCAGCTGCAGCTGCTGCTGTGAGACGGGCAGCATATGTACTAGAAGCAGAAAAAGGGCGATCAGTACGGCCTTTTGCGAAGAACGGAAACAGTGGCATGCGTTGGGGTCTCGTGTTTACCGCGTGCGCCAGGCGGTTCTCTCAGTGAGCCCCCTGGTGGCCTCCATAGACTTTTCCTTTTTGTCTCTTTTGCTGCCCCCCGTCATCTCCTCCTTCTCTCTGGCATGCTGCACGCCGCTCGCCTGTCCGCCTTCTCTGGCGGCAGCAGCGGCAGCACAACAACACGCAACATTTAGCGCTGATGGAGGAGTCAGAGAGGCAACAGAAGCGGCAGCAGGGCAGGTGCTGGCGCGTTTGCTGCGCTTAAGCGTCCCTTGGAGCACCTCCGACGAGGGTGGTGGCGGCTTCCAGGAGAGCATGCAGGTGTATGTGGAGCTGCTATGGGTGCAGGAAGCATCAGCGCATTTGTCTGTTAGTCGCCTCTTTAGAGTTCTTTCTCTTGAGGGAGCGGCCTTTTCATTCCCATCCTTCAGCATTCAGGAGCGGCAGATGCCGCTGCGCGTCGTTGGGCTAATGCTGCTGCAGCACTTCCAGCAGCAGCTGCAGCAGCAGTGGCTGCAGATGCTCCTTTCAGTAGACATTGTAGGCCGTCCCATTTCAAGACTACGGAAGCTGTGGAATGCCGTGAGGCCTGCATGCTGAGTGTGCCGCTGTCTCGCAGTGTTTTTTCGCCTCCCTGTTGCCCCAACCAATGATGGCTCCGCCCTCTCCCTGTCCGTACACCTAGGGAGGGAGGGAGAGGGCTTGTTTTTCCTTTCCTCTTGAGCTTGCGCCTTCAGTTTCCGATGTCTTGTGCTGCCGATTGGCAGTCATTTGTCTGCATCTCATCGCTTTGGGGGGCCTTTTTGCGGGCTGTGGGGGGAGGGGGGGGGAAGGACACCGGTGTCTTCTCTGCTGGCGTGTCTTTTGCTGGCCGTGCTTGCTGTCGCTCTGGATGTCAGTGCACTTTCAGGTTCATGCTTTGTGAATGTGTCTGTTTGTCTGCCTTTGTATCTGCTTGTTTATAGGGCTTCCGCTGGCTGCTGCGTTCCGCGCCGCTGGATCCTGCAGCCTCCTTAGCCGCATTGGATCTCCTCGTGCTGCCGTGGAGTGCAGTGTCTCTGCAGCGACTCTTTGTTCTTCTCTACCAAACTGCAGCCTTCCATGTGACCCGCCTGCGGGGCCCCCCAGCCCAACAAGTTGCGCACCTCGTCCCTAGACTCCTCCCTCCCCCCCCTCCACCTCCGCCAGCTGATCTCGTAGGGAGTCTCGAAATTGCCACCCTGCAATCCACCGAGGAGCAGCAGCGGCAGCTGCTGCACATTCAGCAGCAGAGGCGGGGGCACAGAGACGGCGGGGGCCTGAGACAGAGGACGGCTGCTGCAGACCTTTCCCCTGATCAGCAGCAGCAGTTCTGCAGAGCGCTTTCGGAGAGACAGCCGTACGCGGGCTATTCTGCGCATGCGCCGTCTCCGGCGCTGCCAGCTGTTTACGGAAGCCCCCACTATCTGTCTGTAGAAAGGGCTCCCCGTCTGCCTCAGCGCAGCCTCAGGGGGAGTAACAGACCGCCTTTGGGAGCTCCTGGTATAGAGGATCAGGAGGAACACAGAAGAAGAGAGGTCCTCCCTTTTTCACTCCTTCAGGCGTCCGGTGGAGGATCAGGAAGCCTGCCATTGCCACCCTCGCCGGCTGTCTCCGAAATTTCATCTGCTGCTTTCTCGTCGGGCTTCTCGCTTCCCCGAGCCATGCTGCCGCATACTCCGCTCGAGCTTAGTCGGGAGTCCTCCTCCAAGGACGCAGGGCCAGCAGCACCAACAACAGGCGACACTTCTGGGTTGGCAAAGCAGGAGAACCTGCCAGGTTACCTACAAGAAGACCACCCTTCTTTGGGTGGCCCCTCCCATCCAGAGGCATACTTCGTATCCGGGGGCCTCTATCCTGTTGTTGCGCAGCTTCCGGAGGACCTTTTTTCTTGAGCAGCTACTCTGAGCAGTTCACACGAGGAGAGGGCGGGAAAGCCTCTTAGGTTGAAGTCCCTTCGAAGTTTTTGTACGTATATGTAGGAGCCTTTCAGGCGCTGCCTGGAAGGCCCGCCTGGAGGAATTCTGTAGTCGAGTTTTCTCGGTAGTTGCAACAGAGGAAGTACCGGCACGTACTACAGTTTCTTTCGAGAAGGGAAGCAGGCGACCTTACGTCGATTTTTTGCTGTGTACCCCATTTGTACCTCTGGGGCAAGAGACGCTGCATTTCGCATGCAGCGTCGCTTGCATCATTTTGTCGAAGATTGTCTTTTCCCTTAAACGCGCATCGTCCAGGTGTGTGTCTGATTTGCCTTGCCTCCCCCTCTTAGTGCGTCCTTACAAGAGGACCCCTTGAGTTCTCTGCATTTGCCCCTCTGGCCTGCACCAGTGTGCCCTTGCAGGAGTTAGTGCTGGGCGGCAGTGCCACTATGCTAGCCTAGTTGTCCGAATTAGGAAAATTTTGTAAAACATGTCATATGCATACTTTTGACCAGCACCAGGTTTACTCTGCCGCCCCCGTTCAGTGACAGTTCCACAGCTACACCTTCGTGCAGCTCGCCGCAGGATGGCAAAGCTAGGGCTCAACGCTTCCCGCAGGACTCCTTGTCGGCGATTCCTACAAGGCAGTTCTGGCTACGGCGCTTTATAGGGAGGCCAGTGTAGCACCGAACATTCCTTTGAGAGGCACTCTGCACTCCATCCTGGACCGTGAAGCCTCAACAAACACTCAGTGTAACCCAATACGCCACGTTAGGCACTTCCAACTATACAACTAAGCAACGAGAATCAGCAAACACTTTACTTGTTGGATTGAATGCTGGTACATCTCGTTAATTTAAGAGTACTGCTAGCTGGATACGTTAAGACGCAGTGTTATCTGTGCTGGCTATGCGCTGCATGCGACGACCTCTGAGTGCTCAGAGGGTGTAACTACGCGCACCCTTTGTGCCGCTGTCTCCTCGCACAGGAAATCCTGCGAGGCACAGGCATGCGAGGAAGCGAGCTTTTTTCGACTTGAGAGACACACAACAAATCGCCATCAAGCCTGTTTTGAGTTTGGCGTTATCAAGTGTATCCCTCCAGAGATCCCTAGATGGAGATTAACACTCAGGATCGAAAATCAGCCTTAAAGCGCTGATCGGGTGGAGGGAATGAGAGGAATCTGGGGAACAGTTGTAGCTGTGTGATCGGATTAATGCTGTGAAGCGTTATAGGTCTAAGGCCTCCTGAAGTAGGCAGCAGGGCGACTAGTGATTTGTACGCTCAGCATGCGACACTACGGTCGTACGGAAGCAAGTAAATGCCTTCTAGTTGCTTCTTATGCACAGCAATGAAGATAGCCCCCGACACTGGAGATCACTCGAGATGCTGAAATCTCATAGGGTGGCCTGTGGCTGTGTGCCAAGCCCCGTATTCCTAAGATCTTGTCCTGGTGCTCTGCCATTCATGAAACCGTTGGTCAGATGAGGCACCAGGGCTGCCCCTAAGGCCAAAGAAGAGAAGCTGAAATCTACGGTGCATCTCGAGTAAAGGGCACTGCAGTCTTATTTCATGTAGTAATGCCTTTTGCAGCCCATTAGCCAGTGGCTTCAGATGACTGAGGGCCCTCCGCCGTGCACACCGCAACGGAACGGCCATTAGAGCGGTGGCTTCTACTTTAAAAGCTCCAGAAGGAGCCTCCTAAGCCAGAGATGTGATTATGTGGTGCTGGAGAGGTACTGAGGAGAGCATATCGTATTTTGACCACCGCTCATGGAAAATGGCAAAAGAAAGAGTACATGATTGATCTCAGACACTGAAGCCCAATCGTTACGAGCCCTGAACCATTAGCTTTGGTATAATGAGAGGCAACTAAAAGCAGGTTTACGAAGGCGTCACTGCGAGACACCTGAAAATCCCTCAGAACAACCACCAGCCCCCACCGATCCGTCCGACGGTCACCACCATCGAAGACGAGCCCAGCCCTATGGCTTGAGCCTGGATCTCTTCTTTAATAAGATTCCGTAATAAGATAATGCGCCCTCCTACTGAGCCTATGATGTATAGTTTGACCCGTTCTCTAACTGTGGAGCCGTATATACACACCACACCCCTTCCAGTGTCGGGCATAGGGTATAGGGTTCGAGTGCAGGGCTTTTGGCTCGTATCTATGTTCTTTCGGCTTGTAAGGCAGTTATTCAGTTCCTCTTAAGCAATATATCGGCCTCTGCGAAAGGTGCCCGTTCCCCGCCTTCCCTCCACCCCTTCCTTGCCCCCTCCCTCCTTCAGGAAGGTTTATGGGGTATTTATGTGGTTCTGGCGATGGAGGCCTTTGAGGAGGCCGCCTTTGAGGACCTTCTTGCTGAGGCAGAGCAGTTCGCAGGAGATTCCGCCTCTCTAGATGCTCCTTCTACATGGAAGAATTCCCCTGCCCCGAATCGCGGGGGGCCCCAGGAAGACACAAGCCCAATCGACTTGGGGGCCCCTGCGAAAGCCTGGGATCAAGATAGCTTGTTGGACGCGTCTCAAGGAGGCCCCCTCTCCCTGGAGGAGCAGCTACGAGCGCTGCAATCTCAGCGATTCTCCCAGGGGCAGCCGGAGGAAGCCTCCGAGGATCAGGCCTTAGAGTTACTTGAGGGTGAGACCGGTGTGCAGTGGGGCACCGGTAAGAGAAGGCACAGCTCAGCCAAGCGAGTAGACGCACTGAGTGCTCCCGACTGTGCTGCAGGGAGTAGTCCTCTTACATCGGCCTCCATACGCAAGCGGAGAAGGCAGCAACAGCAACAAGAGCAGCAGCAACAGCAGCAGGAAGCTGCAGTGGCAGATGACATCAATCCTACTGACGATGAAAGAGAGCTGGCAGCCGCTGCCGCCGCTCTGCGTCCCCCCGAGGAATTCTTCGATATCAGTCATCTGCCATCGCTTTCCCTGTTAGGCGAAGGCAGCAGCGGCAGCAGCAAAGGAAAACCTTGTGAGACGGGAGACGAAGCAGCGAGGAAAGCCGCTGCACTTCCACAGCAGACGAACAATGGGAAAGGCGGTCCTTGCACAGCCTATATGCGGCGTTGCTTGTACGGCTCGAACGTGATGCGCAAGTTCCCCGCTGCGCTGCTCGCCAAGGCAGCTGCAAAAGCAGCAGAAGCAGGTGAGCAGCAGCAACAGCAGGCCTCTGCTTCCAGTGCAGTAGCATGTGGTGCTGTAAGGGTGCTGCCTCCACACTCGGCTGGGGGCGGCAGTGTGGGGCCCCCGGTGTACATTCAGCTCTTGTCTAGGAGGGAGCAGCAGCAGCAGCTGGCTGCTGCTGCTGCTGCAGCAAGGAGTAGTGCCAGCGACAAGGCTCGGAGGCCTATGGAGGAGCTCCTGAGGTAAGCTTCGTCTTCTTGGAGCGTTGAGAGAGAGATGCAGACACGCCCCCAACTGCGGCTCTGTGTAGATGATGGTGGCTTTTTTGATAGCACCCGGGTGCTGCTGCGCGTCGGGTGCCCCTCAGGGAAATCATGGAGAGTCAGGCCGCAAGGCGGGAGGAACGTGAGCTGCAGCAGCAGCAAAAAGAGCAGCAACAGCAGATTCAAGAGCAGCAGCAGCAGAAACGGCATCAACAGCACCAACAGCAACAGCGCAAGGCTGCGCGGCAGTGGGTTGACCTCTATAGACCAAAAACGTAAGGAGCCTTGCAGAACTTCTTGCCCTTCCTCTCTGGGCTTTCTTGCGTGTAACTCGCGTTTCTGTTTGACTGCTTGCGTCATGAATGAGTATACCTACGTACATGCGTTTCGACGCCTCTCCCTTCCAAGGAGAACCCTATGTATGGACTGCTACCGCTTCGTGAAAAAAAAGACGTGACTGAGCTTCCGAGGTGCTGCACTAAGCGCCCCTCGACCCTGCTCGCTTCATGCATCGCTTCATGCATCGCTTGTGTGCAGCAGGCAGCAGCCCCTTCCCGGCGATTGCATGCATGCGCATTCGTGCCTGCTCGCTCCATTTTGTGTATACACCACCGACATACAAGGCCGCTCACCGGGATGTGCCCAGTTGCCCATGGCTGGACTTGCGTCTTGTCTATATATATATATATATGTATATATATGTATATGTATATATATGTATATGTATATATATGTATATGTATATATATGTATATGTATATATATGTATATGTATATATATGTATATGTATATATATGTATATGTATATATATGTATATGTATATATATGTATATGTATATATATGTATGTGTATATATATGTATATGTATATATATGTATATATATATATGTATATATATATATATATGTATATATATATGTATATATGTATATGTATATATATATATGTATATATATATGTATATATATACGTGTACATGTGTGTGTCTTTGTGTGGGGACCCCACTAGGCCTCTCGACTTGCTGAGCGGAGATTCGGAAAATCGCGCTGTTTTCCGGTGGCTACTCACCTGGCGTGAGCGCATCCTGGGTGCTGGACGGAAGGTAGCGTCGAGACAGAACGAGAAGGAAACGCCGCAAGGTCTTCTTTCTGAAGAACCCCAGCAGAAGGTAGGTTTTTTGATGTAAAATAAAACGCTGCGGGAGCTCAAGGCGCCATGGGCAGCAGCGCTCCAGGCTCGAAGGTTAGGGGGAAAGGCAGTCTCTAGCCGAGCGAGGCATGCACGGACTGAAGCATGCGGTTACGGTGGCAGCGAAAAAGTCGCAGGATCAGGTTTGCTGGGAAGTGGAGCGGTGCATGCCCAGAGGCAGACAGCTCTGAAGGGGGAGAGGAGACAGGGAGAGGGGATGGGGGTACTTTGCAGGAAACAAGTTTAGAGCATGAGCGCAGCGCTAGGTTGGCAGCATGCTTCGACGAAGTGAAGCACGGGGGAAGCGCGTTGGCAGCCAGACACGTCATGCATGCATGCATCCGCATGCATCTATCCGCTTGCATGACGATGATGCGGAGGCGTGAGAGAAGCAGGAAAGAAGGCGCCTCTCCAGGTGCCTCTGCAAGTGCTCTGCAGGTGCTGCTCTTGGGGGGCCCCCCTGGCGTGGGAAAGACGACCCTGATAGAAGTCGCTGCACGGCATTTCGGCTTTGAGCTGTTCGAAGTGAATGGTTCGGAGGCGCGCAGTGCCTCGACCCTCCTGCCGCTCATCAAGGGTGTGGCCTCTAGCGGAGACTGCCACTTTAGGCCTAGCGGAACCAGCAGCAGCAGCAGCAGAAAGAAGCCCGTGTTGCTCCTGATAGACGAGGTGGACGGCCTTGCGCATCAGGCAGCGGCTCCCGTGGAGGGGGAGGGGACTGCAGGGAACAAGGAGACTGTGGTCCAAGCCCTTGTGCGTCTTAGCCAGCAGCGTGACACCAACGATAAGCCCCTTCTCAAACGGTGAGTGCACACCCCGACATTCCCGAGGAAGAGAGGCCGCTGGGCAAAGCGAGCGTTCAGTGGCTCGGCGAGAGACAGTGCCTTTTTAAAGGGTCGATCGCAAACAGGCCAAGACAGAAACAGGCTAAGAAAGCTTGCACTGTTGCCGCAAAAATTTCCGCACCACGCGGTAGACGCAGCGGGCTGCATGCCGATTCGCGGCGCATCCCCTCCTCCCCTCCTTGATAGACCGCTTCGGAGGCCTCTGTTCAAGAGGCTCCCTCCAGTTGGCAGTCTGTCCCCTGCCGTCCTTCCGTCTCGTATAGAAGGAGTTCTGTCTGTGTCTGCCTGTGCCCCTCCTGTCTATTCTGATGATTTCGCAGTCCGATTGTCTGCATCTGTAACGACCTCTATGCCCGAGTGCTGCGGCCGCTGCGCCCCTTCTGCAAAGTCATTACTTTGGGGCCCCCTCCGCGCCAGGGGGCCCTCGCTCGTCTTAAACAAATCCTCAGAAATAACGGCTGTACAGCGGAGCAGGGGGTACTCGACAATTTGATGGACACCGTAGAAGGCGACATCCGGGCAGCGGTAAATGCTCTGCAGCTCCTCACGCGGTATGCGCCTCTGCCGTCCTTTGAAACACGCCACTTTTCTGCACTCAGCAGCGCTTCTCTCTCTCTCTCTGTCTCTGTGTGTCTCTGTGTCTGTGGCTGTCCGTTTGGCCGTCTCCTCCTCGACCTTGTTGCTTGCTTCGTTCGCAGTCTGGCCTTTTGTCAAATGGTATGTGTGTGACTGGCGGGTTCGGGGAGAGGGATGTAGGCTGCGAACAATTACTTAGCTGCTCTCGCCCTGTACACGGCCGAAAACTAGCGCTGTGCGGGGTCACTCTCTACTTTTCTCTGTGTAAAAGCCGATGTTTTTCTCCCAGAGGTTTTTGTCTCATAGGCGCTATCTAGAACCCTCTTTGCTGTATCGTGTCGGTGCCTACCTAGGGCTGCCTGCTCCGAAGGAAGGCGAGCTATCTCCCTCGACGACTTGGAAGCCTCCAGCCTCCGCAAGGACACTGAAGTAGCTCCTCAGCGCTTCATTGATTCCGTCATTTCCCACCCGTGCGCGCAACTGGTGGCAAACCCTAAGCTCCATATAAATATATAAATATATATATAGACACATATCCAGGCGTCCCCATGGTCTCTGTTGTTACCTTGACCTCGCTGCATCTGCCGGCATCTTTTTTTGTTTCCTGCATCCAACCCAGCAGCAGCAGCCACTGAGACCGATAGTGCAGACTCCGTCTCCTGCGAGCGTGCTTGTGCTTCTGTCTTTGTGGTGAACTCGCATGCTGAGTGCTTTGCTGCTTGCAGGGAGGAAGGCAGTCCTGCCGCTTCGTTGGTCGCCTCGTACTCAGCACGAGCCGCTTCTCTTGATTTGCCAGTCTCTGCAGCGCTCCTCTCTGAAGCTTCAGCAAACGTGAGCCACACTCTGAACGCCTAGCTAGTGCTCGCATGCAGCCCTAGAGGCAGCAACGCAGTAGTCTCGCAGCGTGTCAGGCACGGGGAAGCGCGTAGGAAGAACGGAAACAGACAGGCATAGTAGAGCCGTAAGACGCAGAGTATTAGCTGGAGGCTGGATAAACCTCTCGAGGCAGCTTCAGGGAGAGCCAGAGCGTTGTTGGCTGTTCAATGGCAGAAAGACGCACAAGGCGGGAACGACAAGGGGATATCTTTAGGGCATGCCTGTTGAGTGGGGAGGCCTTCGATTAGGCGAGTCGATCGTCTTGCTATTTGTACAAATTCAGACGGAGACAAAGTACTCTCCTTCTGCTCCCCGTTCGTTTTCCCGTGCCTTTGCAATCCCTGCAGTTCATGTTCGGAGATACGCGAATGCACAAGATAGGCCACCTTACGCGTAAGCAGCCTCCCTGGATGCAGGAGCTTCTCGCCCTATTGTTGAGCAGTCAGGCAGGCATGCGGGAGGGTGGTATCTCCTGCCCCACTGCTTTGCACCTCTCAGCCCCCTGCCAAGGCTGACGTTATCCGTTTTCTTCTGCATTTCCTGCTGTTTACGATTTCTTTTGTTGCTGCAGGTCTGTTGGCGCAGACTGACCAGCAAGCGGCTACAGCCGCTGCCACGCAGGACCAGGCGTTGCTGTTGTCTTCTCTGCTACCCCCGTGTTTGTTTGCCCGCTGCTTCTGCCTGTCCCCCCCACCTTCCCAGTGCCTCTACAGCTGCCCCCCTCCAGCCCTCTTGATGTATCGCCTCGCAGCAGCGACTGAGCACCAACGTAGAGCATGCCTCTCGGCTGCTGCCGCTGCGGCAGCGGCAGCAGCAGCCTCAGCACCTGCAGCCACCCTCTTCTTGCGCAGTGCCTTTCCTGTGGAAGCTGTGCCCTACTTGGTCCGCCTAGCGCTTCCCTCCTCGGAGGCAGGGATCCTCTTTAGGAATGCTCCCCCGCATGCCAACACCAGCAACCAGCAACTGTACGGACAGCACACGCGCTTGGCAGGACCAGATCTCCTCCAGCAGCTGTCCAGACTCCTCACAGGCAAGTCTAAGCCCCTGAACTCCGCAGGTGTACTACTACTACTCACGAAGCATTGCTGCTGGACGTACCCAGGGCGGGAATATACCTCCCCTGATATAAGGTGGCCTGCTGCTGCAGCGACTACTGTATCGCCACGTGCTTCTACTGCTGCTGCTACTGCTGCCGCTGCTTTTACTGCTGCACTGCATGCGCGCGCATAGGGGAGAAGAGACAGCGCCTGCGTGACATTGCTGTGGGACGTCTGTACACCAAGGCTTCCGAGCCGCTGGTTCTCCGCCTTGCTGCCCAGAGGGCTGCGCTCCTGACGGCCTATGGCTTGCAGCTGACGCAGCACAAGCAGGAGACAGACACTCAGACTGTGAGCAAAATGGATAATTGCGTCGGAGACGACTCCTAGGGTCGCTCTCTCTTTGTGTGTGTGTGTGTGTTTATTTTCCCTGAGGACATCTCATCCTCGCTCAACCTGCCAAAAAGGGGCTTTCTTGCTTCTCAGTTTTTCGCCATGGCCGTATCTTCTTTCCACATGCCCGCCAAACTGCACCCCTTCCAGCTCTGCGTGTGTTGTTGCAGGGCCTTCACGGAGTTTCTTTGCAGAGCCTCACCGGCGTCAACACTTCCTACCGGCTCGAGCCGCCGCTGCATCTGCTGGTGTGCCTTTGCGACTGTCGCATCCAGCACCAGCAGCAGCGGCAGCAGAAGCTTCAGCGCCGCTACGGCAACAACAGCAGCAGCAGTAGATGGTACGTTGGCTATGCCACCAGCCGCCAGCTGACTGCAACGGGGGCAGCGCGAGGCCTCAGAGATGGTCTCTCCACCTTTCGTCGATGCGACACCAGCAGCACAGGTAGCAGCGATCCGCTGCAACAGCAACAGCACGCAGTGCTGCAACATCCCCTGTACGGCGTCTCGGATGCTGCATGTCGCCTCCTCTCGGAAACACAGAGACTCCTCAGCCTCAAGGGCAGCGGGCCTTCACTCCCTGCTGCCGTGGCATCCCTCTGGGGCTTCACACGCAAGCAGGAAAAAAGCATGCCGCTGCATGCATCAGAGGCGGCTGCTGCTAACAGCAGCATCACCAACGCTCAGCAGCAACAAGAGCAGTCAGTCAAGGAAACCGCAGTACACGACCCCGTGGCGGCTGCACTCGCTGCCCTCAGCAGAGAGGACTTCTGCAAAGCTCAACAAACTGCTGCCCTCGCCATCGCAAAGTGAGTGACCATCTAGCATTAGGCTCTCAAGCGCGTTGAGTCGCACACAGTTCACAGAGTCTGCCGGATGCAGGCCTTCGCAGCTGCGGGCTAAGATCTATGAGGCGCAGAGCGTGCGATGCAGCACACAGCGTGTAGAACAAAAACATCGGGAGCGATGCTGACTGCCTGACACCCACGCCTTAGTCTTCAAGGCTCTGTGCTCTCAGGGACGCTGTCATCCGCAAGAACTTTTTCGTCGCTCCACAAATGGATGCTGCCAAGAACTTGCACTTTGGGACCGCCTCCAAAAGTAAAGTAGCCAAGGTTCCCGCAGGAACAGCACCAGAAAGCTCAGTTGTTGCAACGAGAGCTGCAGTCGCAACTGCTGCAGCTGCTTCCGCTCTTGAAGATCCGAAGACCCCCAAGAGAGTATCGCAGAAAAATATTATCAGTAAAGAAGTTCTCGCTGCACCAGCATCGGGCGACACGGATGCGCTCAAAGAAAAAACCGTAGAGAAGAAAGCCCCCTCTCTATGGCATGGCGATGCCTCTCCCCTGAGAAGCCCCTACAAAAAACAAGCGCAAGAAAGGGAGCGCATGCTCCTCGCCACAGCTGTCTTTTCTAAATTTGAAGATCTACTTAGAGCCCCCACAAATGGGTACTTCAGCTTCTTGCACGGGAGGTGCAACGCAGTCAAGCTCCCTCTTATGGACGAATTGTTTCTCAAGCCCTAGGGCCAAGAGTTTATTAGCCGGGCATACAGCTTGCCCGTACTGCTGCATAAGGGCACCGTAGCAGCAGATGCTGTTGGCGCTTGCAGCACTTTTTTCGAGAAGGCAACAGACGTGACTCTTCCTCTGCTGTCGTTCTTGACTGCGTGTAACTAGCGCATGCCATTAGCTGAGGGAGTCTATCTCCTTGAACCATTGAATACGGGAACTCGGAGCCTCACGTTACAGTGTACTTCAGGAAACCCTTAGCTACGTGCTGGTCTTACTTCACCTCCCTCGGGAGTAGCGCTCTGATGCGCGTTTAGGGAGGGCCTAGTGCATGAAGTGTGAGGTTTCGTTTCAGAAAAGTGAGGGTTACTCTGCTATGTGTTGACCGAGCTTCTCGTATAGCGCTGGCATAGTTTGCTGGACGCAGTTGCCATATTCCAGGAGCTCTCGCGCTTCCCTTTCTGGAGACCTCTACCGTTGGGTTAATGTAGGGGCGCACAGGCCGGCGTGTGCGCCTCTACACCTTATACAGAACATTGGCGAACACATCTGATGCTGCTCTTTGGAAGGCAGGCACCATGCATAGTGATGACCATGTGGAGTTGAAAGGGCCGTCTGGCGCTTGTGGCTGCATTCCTCTAAGTTTAGCTCGACTCACATGTGCCAACGCAGCACCCAAAGTGCTGTCAAAAGTGCACTGACAATTTATTTTACGTCCACTTTCTGAGTTAAACGGTATCACAAAAAGGTTAGTCAAAGCTTCTGAATACGGGTTTCTGGACAAGGCTTCAGAAGCGGCACGGCATCGGGCAAGAAATATCAATATGAAATCCCAGGGCTTCGTAGCCCTGAACTAGCCAGCCAAGCCGATATCTGGGCGTTTTTATGGTATACTATTTATGCTTGTGTATCGGTAAACTACTGACCAATCGGTGATAATACCCGTATGCGTTATTCATTGCAAAGTGCTTTTGACTGACTGCTATAAGGCCAGTATTGCATGCTTCTGTGCTAGATACTATCTGTACCTGGGCTTCAAGTGCTCGGATTGATTTGAAGGCGCAGCTACAGGCCTCCTATCTATCGCTTTCTACTCATATCAGAACCCTGCAGGGGGCAGGCAGGTCAGGAAAGGAGCTCTTTTGGAAGATGCACAGTATTTATCTACCAGTTTTGTGTTTGATCTGTTGCGAAGTGTCTTCCTACACAGATTTTAGGTGGAGCCTTATACCTAAAAGGTGTGCTCTCCGTAGATCGGATTGTGGCCCTGGTCACATGGTCGGAGGCGCGTGGGCCAGTAGTAGTTCTATTTGAATTAGTTAGCAATCCAGTGCACAGTGATACACTGGAGGCTCTCTTTGGCGCATGCACAAGCCTTAGTCGTACACCCCGACTCCAGGAGTAGGGCTTCACTCCCTGTGACCCCTGGCCAAGTACAGAATTTATGGAAAGGAATACTGTGGCCGAAAGCCATGCAGAAAAGAGGAAATGAGACTGCAACATTGTATTTGCATTGAGATATAAGTGTATTAGGAGATTCGGAGTGTACTGTATAAAGGTATTTGTATCGATATATGGGTGAACTTGAAGTTTCGGTTTACCATTATATCCCTATGGCACAGAGTTTGTGTGGGGAGGGCATTTGTAGATGTGTTTCCCGCGAGTATGCTTGAGCCAATAAACGAACAAAGCCGTTCGACAGTAGAGTGTCCTCATGAGTTTGAGGCCGCCGAAGATGAAAAGCTGGAATTCCGAAACAGATGGCAGAAGCAACAGAGGACCCCCAAAATTCTCCTATATTGAGAAACGGCTGTTTCATAGCATGCAGTTATCTGTATTTGCCCAAGAAACATGGTATTAGTCTCAATAAATTTGACATACGGGAGACAAAAGCCAAAAAGTGCAGTGAGCAGCTGCAGATGTGTCTCAAGGGGGCATAATAGGAGAAGCCATCAACGACGTCGTCTCGCTAAAACGGGGGTTTTGGCTTAGGGGTGCTCGGAAAATGCCGTAAGCATCTCTCTCTTCAACTCATGAGGTAATCTCGATGAGCAGCTGGTACTGAGCCTCTGAACTTACCTGCTGTCACCTGCCTGCATAGCATGTTAAGCACCGGGTTGCGTACTAGCGTATAACGCTTCCCCCAAGGTGTCTTTACAGTAAACTTGGCCGCGAACTCCTACTGGAAACCTAGGGGAAATGACATTTCTCTTTTCCAGGTGTTCTATCCCCTCGCTGCCCTTTCCCCCGAGGGCTCCACGCTGTGGTGAAGCCGCTCGGCTCAGCTGGTTTGCAAGTTGCCGCACCCTTTGAGCAATACTGCGGCATTCACATACGCCACCACAATATGTGCAGTGCGTGTTGTAGCGAAATAAGTTATAGTTGAACACTCTCAACTACACTCGTCATATTTAACAAAAAGCTAAGAATTGACTAATTGTTTTGTTTGCTCGAAAATCGTATTATTGCACAGGCTATTCAAATGTAATACGGGGCACTGTTGTATGCGCATGCGCTGGACGCATCTAAAACAAGCTATGAATACTTGGAATGCTTAGGGGCAGAAGCTACGCGTACCCCGCTGCTGCTCTCCCCTCATGTCGGGAACTATTAGGGGAACGGGCAGGAGACGAAGGAAGCCATTTGTAAGGCTCAACAGCTTTCTATCAGAAGCTCTGGAATGTGGAGTCACGTACCTTCCTACTGAAACCTTGGATGGAGCGTGACTATTGGTAGCACTGCATCGTCCCAGGCAGCTCTTTACGGCTCGTCCACTGTCTGTTGATGCGATAGGATGTCAGGTTTCTTGGAACCTGCTATCCGCCTTTGATTAAGTAACTTGTTTCAGTAATCTGACCATCTGTGGCAACAGTTTGAAAATTCGCGACGAAAGTAGATGGTGGCACAACGCCTGGTGTGGTGGTTCAGGCCGGCTTGCCAGCTGAGCTTGACGCAGCAGTTCCACAGCAGTTGAAAAGAACTTATCTGTGAGTAGATAAAATATTGTGCATCGACGGGGTTATGCTCTGCTTATCAGAAAAGTACAAAGGCTCTCACGATGGCCAAGTCCCCGAAGATCTAGGCAGGCGGTGTAAAATATACGGAAACGCGTTTTACTTGTGGCATGGTTTATAGCAGAGAGAAGCGAATCAATGGCGAAAGCCGTCCGCCTGCAGGCAATTACATAGCTCAATCCTTCAATCATGTCCGGACTCGCTGAGTATTGCCAGTGTCAGCTCAATAGCAAGTTTTCGGTTTATTGCAAACGCTGAAATGGATTCTATCCCAAGATCAGGATATCGAGAAATATGGAACCTTGATTTCAAAAACTACAATGTATCCGAATAGCTGCTGTAAAGTGCTTTATCTGAGAATCTCTCAGATATTCAAACCAGCTGGTTGCACGGGCAGTGAGCCGGCGGTACAATCAATCGGCAACGCTGTGTTAAATGAGGGACTACTAGAGATTTCAGGCGCATGTGAGAGCATCCACTGCGTGTTTAGTTTGAAATTAACATCCTAAGCTAGATTTAGAAGCTGTGGAGGGCTGCCGGTGTTAACCGTTTCACGCCTACAATCTAAGGTGAACGCCTTACGCGTTACACACAGCTCCAGAGAGCTCCACACCAGCGTACCTGCTTCTTTCGTGGGAAATCAGGTCATATAAACCGGAACTGCAAATGCATACATATATATAAACCAAAGAAATTTGACATAGGACCTGGGACCAGCAGAATCAGACTGGGTGGCGAGCAAACAAAGTGCAAGAGGAAACAGAAAAGCCCCGACGCAGGGATGCAGCACAACGAGGAGCATAGAGATGCAGTTGAGGCCCACTACAGAGCACTACTCCTATAATACAACTTTATACACATGGTCGAGAACTGCTTGCCCTCCTAGACATTAGATATATCGTGCATCTATTTTTTGACGCTGGTGCACAAGGCAAACTGTCTAGGCAATCGTCCGTACAGTCCCCGAGAATAACGTCTACTGCTGGACAATAAGGCACACGGCTTGGTTGGGCTCAGGCATTGGAAGCCATTTCAAATTGGAAATGGCTCTTATCAGCACCGTCCATGATGTTTATGTTGGAACTGTGCACCAAGACGCAATCCTATATGCACCATGCGTGACCCAACAAAAGGCGCGCACGAGCATGCACGTGCGCGCTGTGCAGGTTAGTGTGCGAAGAAGTGCTAGGAACAAGCAGCACGTAATGCTCCCAGAAATCATTATTTCACTTATGGGGAGCAGAGTAGAGTTGGTGCCTCACCAAACTTAGAGACGGGCAGCTCAGCAACCCACGAAGAGAATAGGTGTCTGAGCATGCATTCCGTTTTTGTGGCTCTGCAACTGGTTTTGTATTAGAAAATTCAACTGAACGCTCAGCCAACGAATAGGAGGAGTGGGCAAAATTTAAGCAATTTTGCAGACGTGAAGAATAATGACGAGCTACCAGCAGGCTGGGCATGTGGTGGTCGTCCAGCGCGCCGTATTGAGCTATCCTTTGGGTTTGGACCAAGCCAGATTTTGCTGCAACGGATGACCTCACAGTATAAATAGGAGCTTGACTGATACTTTATACTGGCGTATCACTTCACAAAATGCGTGAATCGACTATTCTCGATATCTGACTTCACGAATGTCTTCTTGAAAGTCCCGATTCACCGTCACAATCATCACAGAACGCCTCCAAACCATAATATACCTCAATGCCGTTTGGGCTAGTTGTTGCGGAAGCCGAATCGCAGCGACAGGTTAATTGGGCTTTGTGTGAGTATGCCAAGGAAGGGTGGAGCGCTTATTACATGGACCACGGCTTGGTCTGCACCGGAACGCCCAAGAGCACATACAGGACGTATGATATGCGCTTCAGCTGCTGCGGTACAAGTTGTAACATGTGAAAACGAGCAAACGCTCATTTATAATTAATTGGGGCTCGGTGTTTTGGCTGCATAAGTTGGGCCCGACCCGGAAAAGTGAAGCAATTAAGGTGTGGCCTTTACGCACCCGTACGGACGTTGCAACGGTCTATGCGTTTGTATCTTATAAGAAAGTTCTAGTTCTGAATGTGCTCGAAGTGTCGCTCTCTTGACTGCTGCTAAGGAAAACGCAATCTGGTAGACAGAGAAGGCTAATGCCGCAGCCAAAACGTTTATCGGATGCTTCATAACTCCTACGGTACTTCCGCTGGCCAACCATAAGCGTCGTTTCTTCCTGCCAATTAGTGTTAGCGACGTGGTGATTGGTGCTGTACTCTCCCAACAGCCTACTGGTTTGCCAATGCAAGAGTGGATGTTTGTTTTTCTATCAGCCTAAGCGAAATGGAGCGGCTGTATTTACCGCGGGGAAAGAAGCGCTGTGCGGTGTGGTGTGGGGTGTAGAAAACCTAGCTACTATTTATTCGGGCATAACTTTGCTGTCCAGGTCCACTATTTGCCTTCAATGTAGCTAGAGGAGATTTTTTAGGGCCTAAGAATTCTAGAGCTGTTAACTGGCTTGCGCTCCTCCTGCATTATGAATTTACAGGGAAGCATCAAAAGGACATCCCAAATGTGGTCGTAGACACGCGTTTTCGACGACCTAGCGGCTCACCATTGTCCAGCGTAAGCACTCTTGTCTGTGATGATCGCGGTTTCGAACAAAACTGCGTGAGTCATATCACTCTAATACCCAGGTATTTATTACTGTAGGCAAAGTCAAGAATGACAAAATGGTGAAGCATTAACAAGTCGAGGATGGCCTATGCTATGGTTAAAAAAAAGTAATGTTTTCGTCGCTTGTACGTCCCTACTCCGCTCAGAAATAACTTTTGCGCAAAGCACATGCTTGTGTTGTTTTTGGCCAAGTCGGTATTCACTTCATAATAGGAAAGCTCTCGATGTCCTTCTGGCGACTTTATGTGCTTTCTATGGCTGAGGGCTGTGAACCCTCATGCTCAGATTGTCAGCTGAAGCCAGAGAATTTCGCTAAATCCGCTTTTGCAAAGCCTTCAGGTTTCTTAAACTGGTTGAACTGATATGACAACGGACGCTATTGATGGACTTCTGGAGGCCAATAAAGCCCGAAAGGATGTACGGTGTTGCAAACCCGCCCTTTTCATACCTTACTCCAGCTCTCTAACGGCTCCGAAAACTAAGTACTTTCTAATAATGAAGAAATGAATCACGAATTACCCAGATATATCAGTGCGAAGAAGGACCCAAATTTCGTGTGTGCGTTCTGGCGTGCCCTTATGTTCCGCCTACACAATGCCCATCATACAACCACTGCGATTTACTCCAAGGCAGATTGGCAGCTATGGCGCAATAGCGCTCTTTGGCGGAATTTACGACTCTACGCATACACAACTCTCATTTCTTTGCTTGAGTTCCTTCTTTGTGCTCAGTGACTTTATAATACATCCATACACTCGCCAACCTGTTGCTCTCCCGCATTCCTGTTCGACACTGCGGAGCCCATTTTCGTTATATCCTAAACCTGGAGGTCTGGGATCAGCAGGCACTCTTTGCAGCGTAGAGATGTGGAGAACAGCTGGATAGTGCACTCGAGTGTATGGGCAAAACTCGAGAGAGACTAACACGGAAACATGATGGGCCGCGGTCGGCTGTGTATTTCTAGTCTAGAGCTTTGGCCCTAGTGGAGCGGCAGGCTTAAGGAAGTAACTCACAGGCTGACATACATGGGAATTTTGCAATTTGACCTCGTGCCATATATCAATGCTTTCTTGCTCTGTCGATTTCCATGAAAGTAAGAGATGCCACAAAATCATCACACAGCTGTCCAAGCTATTCGCAGACTTCTGCGGCGCAAGGAAGCGACCACTATGGAGGCGCGGGGTCCCCACGGAGCAGTAGATGTCCTGAACTCTAGGACAGTCGAGAGCCGAGGACTCTAGACAGAGCTTTCTAGTAAAATGCGGTGGGGATCGAGGAAGAGTAGTTGCGAGCTTCCTCGCCTACGAGCGAGTATGTGGCTTTTTTTAGTAAACAACCCTGGTCGCCACGGATGATATTTCTCGCGTTCCTTGACACTTGTCCTTCCCTGTGGCATGCTGTGCCTGAAAAAGCTACAATGATCTGCGTCTATATCTTGAATAGTTCCCAGATAGTATTGTTAAGGTGTTCTCTACGCCCACTCTTTATGCAGGCGTTCTCACGTATGTTGTCCCTACATTCTTCCGTATGACTTCCTTAGAAGTAGACTATTCTGCATGAACCGGCTATATTTGCATGTAAAATTGCTCTATCAAGCGTCTAGGCGCTGGTGAACTAGTTCAAATGCTACTTCTCTAGTGAATTCTCCGAGCATGAGGTCCACATATTTTAACCCTCCAATGACATCTAGCCATCGCTCCCCTACTGTAGCGTTTGTTTGCTCCCTGTGTCTTTGTTGGCTAGTGTGTGCAATTGCGCTTTCAGTCAATCTCACTTCAGCGGCTGACGCACACTTTGCTTTCCCCTGTCACGATGTTTGCGCGTTTGCCTGCAAAGGGGGTGGCGATTGGGCGCTAACTCTTCCGGTGTCCTCCATGAAGTTGGGCTCAACGTACAAGTATGGAAAACGATGGTATGCGTTTAGAAACGGGTTGGGGAAGGTTTAGCGGGCAAAGCTACATTTCAGCACTTTCTACGTCACTACTTGTGTTCAACTAGGAAGTAGTACAGAGCTCACTTTTTTGTCTTGGATGTTCGTGCATCTTGTTTATTTCAAGGTACTGAAGGGTGATATGAGAAAATTCATTTAGCTTGCTAAGTGGTATGTTTAACTAAATGTAACCGCTCGGAGTGCTTGGAGGGCACAGGTGTGCGCAACCGGGGTATCGCTCTATCCTCATGTGGGCATATCTAAGCCGCGCAAGCACGGAGATGCGATATATTTTTCCCAAAACACTCAGGAAGTTTATATCACGTTTATACTAACTCAGGAATCCAGTGTATCCCCAAGGACACCTTTGATAGAGCTTTAGTTCGGCAGGCTCAGCTACTCTCACAGCCTTCTCTGGCTTTTCCCCGGCCCCGCAAGAGATTGTATGCAGTGGAGACCCAACTGTGCCTTTATCACTCAAATAAATTTGATCTGGTGCTTGCAGGAGGTGCTGCTTTTGTGTGGCGTCGCGCGGTAGAGCTGCTTTCCCCGTCGCTACCTTGCTCAGGTAAGCCTGATAAGGGCACCTTTACCTGATCCCCGCGTTCAGTCTTAAAGCCATGCAGACACATTTGGCCTATGAGACATGTACTGAAGTAAACACATAGTATACTAATGAGACCCCACGGTGTTGCTCTCGACTCAAGGGCAATGTAGCGACACAGCACTCGCATAGAGCTCTCTAACCACAAACATCAGATCTAATTTATTCAGACGGCGCCACTGAGAGGCGATAATTGGTGTGACATGTGTTAAGAGTTAGGGGTTTCCAAGCCTTTTTGCATGGAGGCGAATCGGACTGCTCTCGACCCACGCGTGGCCGCATGCGCTATCGTTTTGCAATATGGGCTTTACGCTATCAGCATTTAGAGTTTAGCGGCTTTGGTCTTACCGTGTCTTTTTATTGCTATAGAAATTTGTTTTTCTCTCCATTTTTAAATTTGGAGCTCCTCTCCCTTCCCACCCTTCCGCGCATCTCGATCGGGCGCCGCTGGGGGTTAGGACGTAGGCATAGAGACACTGCTGCGCTGAGAGGCATTGTTGGTTGCTCCGGTTCCGCGGGGGAAAGCCTATTATCAGAATTGGGGCTAAGGGTGTGGTGTTTGGAGCCTATGTTATAGGATTGTCCCAAGATGGCTGCCGGCAATGCGAAGCCTGGTTTGCGGGTGTTCGGGGACAGAAGTGGCTTTGGTTCTTTTTGTATTTTGTCTCTCTGCCACTCACTAGGTCTAGATGCTGACTTCTTGGGGACTGCTGCTCATCCTGCGTTGACAGTACATCCCGATCAGCGACCCTGTTTATGTCTTCCTGAAACTGCGATTGGGGGGCTGAGGGCGATCATTCAATACCTCATAACTGCAAATCCGAAGCAGGCGTCCAAAACCTTTCCCCTCTCCATACCGCCAACGCGTAACGAGTCTCCCAACGGCCCGCAGGGGGCCGCCCCAAGCTACTGGAAAGAACAACAGTGGGTTGACTGGGTGCTCTTCACCCTGCAACCCGCCTTAGCCGGCTTGGACAAGAGCCGCATTCTGGATCTGCTGGAAAGCCTTGAAGCTGCATTCGGTGAGCATGAAGCAGCCTAAAGCGCTAGTCGAGTGCAAGTCGGTGTTCACCCCGCGGTGCAATGCGGCGCCCGGCGTCTTCGTGTGTGGGTGAGCCCACCGAAAGCCTTCCTCAGGGATCCTTTAGGGTGTGTTCCATGCTTGATTGTCTCACTGCTACGGAGTATGAATCTTCCCCTGCATGCATGCGTTTCCCATTGCTGCAGCCACAACCGGAGCTAGGTCCCTGTGTGGCGGTCCGGCCTCCCTCAGCGACATGCTGCTGTATGCCACGTTTCGTTTCCACCGTTGGGGAGCCCTAGGAGGTGGCGCCTTGGCTATGCCCGACTTCCCGCTGCTGTCCAAGGCGCTCCTAGAGACAGAAAAGGCCTTCAGTGGAGCCTTTTCAGCCGCAGCAGCGATGAGCCCCCCACCGCCCCCAGGCCCCCAGCTCTTGACTAGGACTCATTTGTGTGTCTCCCCAGGAGGAGCAGCGAACTCTACAGGCACTTTGAAACACGCGGCAGAACGTCCACCATACTACATCACGACAGCGATTGCTTACACGAACGGCACACCGCACATGGGCCACGCTTACGAATACCTGGCCGCGGATGCTTTGGCTCGCTATCACCGTTTAGCCGGGTTTAATGTAAAGTATGTTACAGGGACGGACGAACATGGAATGAAGATAGCTGATGCGGCTGCAAATGCCGGGGTGCCTACCCAGCAATTCGTGGATGCGCATGCCGCGGAGTTTGTGGAGCTGCTGAGGAAGCTGAATAGTAGCCACGATCAGTTTGTCAGAACCTCGAGCGACGAGCACAAGGCCGTCTCCCAGTGGCTCTGGAAGGCCTGCAGGGACAAGGGAGACATCTACTTAGGCACCTACTCGGGGTGGTACAACCGGAGGGAAGAGGCGTTCGTTTCGGAAAGAGACGCTAAAGCAACAGACTTTAAGGATCCCGTTACCAACAAGCCCCTAGAACGAATGCAAGAAGAGAGCTACTTTTTCAAAATGGGCAGGTAGGTTTACGGTTTTTGGCCCTTTATCCGACGCTCTTGATGGACAATTCCAAACCGCAGCCTTAGAGGAACATGCGCAGCTCGATCGCTAGAGACGAAAGCTCTCGTGAACGCCTTTTGCGGCTCGTGTTGTGACTTCTCCCGTAGGCGGTAGCCGCTTGCCCTACTTTATACGTCTTAGACAGCGGTCAGCAGGGAGTGTCTCGCTGGTCTGTGCCCCTGTGTCTTCTTTAGGTACCAGGAGCGGCTCATTGAACACATCAAGAGCCACCCTGGATTCGTCGCCCCTGTTGAGAAGGAAAACGAGATCCTTCGGCGGTTACAGGAGCCTCTCCACGATTTGAGCTGCTCCCGTGCATCCTTTACCTGGGGTGTCCCCGTTCCAGACGATGAGAGACATGTGATGTACGTGTGGTTCGACGCCCTCACAAATTACCTCACCGGTCAGTCCGCGTCCACTAACACTTCACACCTCGTTGAAACTTGCAGCGAAGAAGCACACACAGCTACTCTTCTGATGGTGGCTGGCTGCCTCTTCTCGAGTGCCTCGTTGTTGTTGATCGTAATAACTGTTGCTTTTTTCCCCCATTGCACTTCTCCTAGTCCCCTTTCATCGAGGACGCACTGTCTAGTCGTGCATGTGTACGTGCACCACTCTGTCTCCCCGTCTCCCTCCCTCTTGTCGTTCCTGAGGAATGCAGCATGGCGAAACAGGCTGTTCTGCGCGTCGGTGTCTCTTGCAGGCTTGAACCCGCTGGTATCGGGGAGCCCCGAATTCCGTTCCTTGTGGCCAGCGTCTCTTCACTTGATCGGCAAAGACATTATTTGGTTTCACTGTGTGATTTGGCCGTGCATGCTCATGTCTGCGGGCCTGCCGCTCCCAAAGCGCGTCTTCGCCCATGGGTTTGTGCTGGGACCTGAGGGGGAGAAGATGAGCAAGAGTTTGGGAAACGTTGTGCTTCCAGAAGACGCTTTGGCCGTCTGTCCTGCCGACAGCTTCCGGTTTTTCCTGCTTCGAGACGCCCGCTACGGCTGCGACATGCGCTTCGACATGAGTGCCATGCGAGCGACACACAACAACGAACTGGCGAATACTATAGGCAACCTCCTGCAGCGGCTAGTTGGCCTCACTGCCAAATTCTGTGGAGGAAAGGTGCCCCCGAGAAACTCCGCAGTGCCTCCCAGACATCCCCCGTTCGACTTGGCGTTGCTCACCGCAGAGGTGGCCGACGCCTTTAGAGAAACGGCACTTAGGGAGGCCCTAGAGCTGCCTCTTCAGGCCGTGAGGGATCTTAACAAATTCCTCACAGACACAGCACCCTGGGCGTGCAAAGATGAAGAAAGAAGACAGGAGGACATCCGACTGTGCCTCGAGTGCCTGTACACCCTAGCCCACTTCTTGGAACCTTTCCTTCCAGAGGCTATGTCCACTGTTTTCAAGCAATTCAACACAAAACCAAAACTCATACACGAGCTCTCCCCTTGGATGGAAAATCTAGCCCCCGGGACTCCCATTGACCCCCCAGAGAAAGTCCTTTTCGAACCAATACCCGAAGAGCCAGCAACAGACGAGCAGCAGCAGCAACAATCCAAAAAGCAGCATCAGAAGCAACAGCAGCAGAAGCAACGGAAGTAGAGGTAAAACTAGAAAGGAAGTGGGCGTCTCCAAGGGAGTAATACAGATAAGCATTATGACAGGCATCCCCAGTCCTCTTTACGACTGCGTACGCGGCACGACCGGCCGCATTAATGTAATGTGGCTTCCAGCAGAGTAGTAATGAGTGAGCTAGCTGTTTGAATTTGTAGCAGCTCACGCTGCAGCAGCAGCACTTGATGTTATTGCTTATTTACAAACGGCATCTATTTGCTGCAGTTTCAAGATTTCAATCTCGTCCTGCACACCTTGGGATTAAACAACCAAACAGTTTAGACCTTGAAAGGCATTATGCCTTGTTTGGGGCCGTATGGGCGGTTACACTAGCTAAAGCCCAAGTGGGCGGCACAGGTGGTATGTTGACCATCGAGTGCACCCTGCAGGTTTGGCGTTACGGGTTAAGGGTTCTCCTGAGAGGAGTCAGTTTCGAATACATGGCGATCAGCTTTGTAGTCGAGCCTCCGTAATCGATGCTGGAAGAGCCATAAGGGACAGCCAAGGGGAAGTCTTTCCGAAACGTAATGGTCGTGTAAACTGCGCATATGCCCCCTAGGAAGTCGTAGCACCATGCTAGGACTGCAGCCATTTTTTCAAGTGGAGAGCTCTCTTTTTTCGGGCCAAGGGTATAAATCTTATCATGTCCTCCAGAAAAGCCTTTAGGTGGCCTTTCCAGGGTCATCACTCATGCGAGACTGTTCAGATGTGCATTGCTACATGAGCTACGGAAGGCAAAGAGATGTTGATGGCGAGACAGCAGGCATGAAAAGGCAGAAAAGTCCAGAAGAGGGGCAGTAGAGGGGCGCAGAGCCATGGAGCAGGCGCACGGCCAAGGGGGACTACGTGACCACAGACACAGCCGACACACGGCACGAACCCGTATACCAAAAACCAGAAATTCACGCTCAGGACCTTCTGAACGAGAGAGAAACCTCGAAAAGAATAGGAAACAATGATGGCAGGAAGCTAGACCACTCACAAATTAATACGAGGCGGCAGCGGGAGCCTGGCCCGGTTCCAATAGGAGGGAGGAAGAAGGTATAATACGGCATGGCAAACACATATGAAGGGCTAAAACACACAGTCTGCTTGTATTGAGAACAGAAATGAGAAATGCCTATGGAGAGAAGGTCATTAGGCACAGGACAGCGTCTGCAGCCGATCCTGTAGGCCAGGCAGAAGGACTCGACGTTCTCGCATAGCTCCATATCTATACGTTGGCTCTGCCTATGTCCGTACACAGAAATTTCCTGACATTTTACCTTTATCTCACTAACTACTGGCCGTTTTCTTGCCGCAGTAGGGCGGGTGACCTCATCAGGGCACTCAACCTGGTGCCTCCACAGGGTCACCTGTCTGTTGTCGCCGACAGGGAAATACGCAAGGGCACCCAAAACGCGACTCTGAGGCTGCGCTGCCGTAGTATCCGCAAACCAGCACCATATGATGGAAGCTCACCTCAACGGCTAAGCTTAAGATAATGGTGGAAACTAACCTCAGCAGCCACCTAAAGGATACTGCAGCAGCAGCAACCCCGAATCTAGAAGCACACCCAGCGGAAGTAGCCGCTACGCCAAAGGATCCAAACGCAGTATTTTCTGCTGCTGAATACGTTGCAACAACTGAAGATGCAGAGAACTTCCTTGAGAGGGCCGAAGAAGTGGCAGAACGGGTATTGTGCTGCAGATCTTGCAATTGCCGCCACCCCTAGTATAATATGCATCCCGCCGGCACTTCTTCTGATCGCTTCCATGCTTTCTTAGACGATCGCACGGCTGCACACACGCAGGCGCTCGTGTTGGGGTTGCTGCTGCATGAGCACCCGCCCAGCGGTAAAGTGGTGTCATGAGCTGCCCTTGTTTCAGGTGAAGGCCATTCTTAAGGGCGACTTAACCCCTGAGCAGCTGCAGCAGGAAGATCTTCGAACGCAGCAAGAGGAACGGCGACGGCAGCTGCAGAGGCGAGCCAGAGAGATAGCTGCAGAAGTACGTTGGAGACCTATATTATCTGAATGCCGCAGCACCCATGCACTTTCCAGCATTTCCATTTCGATCCCTACTGTGCTGTTTTTGTGGCAAGAAAGAAAGCTGCAATACTCTTTGCATATTTTTTGTCGCCGCTCTTGCGGATGCTGTTGGTGCAGGAGAGGGTGATACAGCAGCAGGAGCAACAACGCCGCGGGAAGGAGGGATGGGGTCTCCCTTCTTCCAACTTTGACTGGTACTGTCCCCGCTGTAGAGTTGAGTACAAGGCAACAAAAGAGCATCAAGAGGGTCAGTCGTGCCGGCAAGAGCAGCAGCAGATGCACAAAGACCAGCAACAGCAGACGCACAAAGACCAGCAACAGCAGACACACAAAGACCAGCAACAGCAGCGGCTGCTGCGGTGCTATCGCTGCGGTGGCGAGCTTCAGGAGCGCAAGAACAGGCTAGAGGTGCTGCAGCGTCTTCTGGCTGAGGCACAACAGGAGAAGCAGCGGGTGCTGTGGCGACGGCAAAAGCACCATCAACTCCAGCGCACAAAGGCAATTGTACGCCGCCACTCAACGCCAGCTTCAGCAAAAGTGGCAGCAATCAAGCCAACCGACTATGAGAAGTGGCGGTATTATGAGCCTGAGAGCGACGAAGAGGAGAAGCAGCAGCAACAGCAGCAATTACTGCAGCACACGGCACCTCCAGACACACCTGAGCTGCATCAGTTGGAGGAAGACATAAAGCGGAGGGAAAAGGCCCGCGGAGGACAGCGACACCGTGCCGCAGCTCTCCTTGCCGCTGGACGGGTGCATGCTGCAGCTGGTCGGTGGCTTTTAGCGGAGGAAGCCTTCGCTGCGGCAGTAGAAGTAAAGCCGGACTCCCTACCAGCGCTCAACAATCGTTGCCTGGCGGAGCTAAAGAGGGAAAAATGGAAAGAAGCAGAAGTTACGGCATCAAAAATCCTTGAAATCTGCGAGCTATTTGAAAACGGGTTTGTTCCTTCACTCTTTCATTCAAGAGCGCTGTGTCTCCTCGCGGCCCTGGCGACTCATGTGCTGCCTGCTTCTGCTTGCTTCCTGCTGTTTCCCCTTTCGCTCGCAATATCCACGTGGATGCCGCCCTCACTGCGACTGCTGCTACTTCTGCTGATACAGGTACACCAAATCCAGAGGCTTGTGTTACAAGGCCTTGATACGTCGTGCGTTTGTGAGGCGTCAACTTTTGAAGATATCAGCAGCAGCAGAAGATGCAGAAGTGGCGCGGCAGCTAGTGCCCAACCCAACGGAAGCAAATGCTTTAGCCAGTGAACTCAAGGTTCTCTTGGAAGCAGAGGCCGAAAAGCAAAAGCGGCAGCATAAGAATATGGAATTGATAGAAAATGAGCAACAGTCAAAACAGCAGCAGCCGGAGCAGCACAGGCAGCAGCAGGAAACCGTGGATCCTCAATGTGCAAGTTGGCAGGATCACGAAGGCTCTGCGTCTGCTGTTGTAGCCGCTACCTCAACAAGCGAAACAGCAGTAGCTTCGAAAGCAAGCACGCTAGCAGAAAACTCACAAACGACGACAGAACAATCGGGAACAAAAGCAGGCAATGCAGAAGGCACAGCAGGGGCAGCAGCAGCGCAACCAGCCGGAGGCTCGGTCCAAGCGACAGCATTAGAGAAAGCGTTTGCTGCTGTGTTTCAGGAGCTGCAGCAATGCGGCTGTATGTTACGTCAACTGTCACCTTCTACTCTCTCCACCCTATTGCATCGCATCAAAACGCTTCCCGAGGCACGCGTTTTGTTGTGTACGCTGGAGCCCTGTGCAACCACTGGTGCTGGAGCATCAGCGGCAGCACCGCTGCAGCTGCAAATGCCCAGGGGGCCAGCACGGTGCCTTCTCGACTTTGCGCTGCAAGACATTAGGCTGTATGCAATGGGCTTGAAGAAAAGGCTGCAGCAGCACGACCAGCAGCAAAGACCGCACCAGCAAAGGAAGGATCTGAATCGTGGGCTTGAGGCAACATCCGATGCTACAGAAGAAGCTAAGCAGCTGGAAACATGTGAAAGCACGAGCAACAGCACGACATGCTGCAAAGATGCCCTAAAGCTGCTCTGGCTGCTGTGCAGCAGCAACAGCCCCCCGGCACTTTATGAATCCCTCATGCTGCCTGTGACACACAACCTCTTGCTGCTACTTCAAGATCCACAGTTTACTTGCACGACTGCGTCATTGCTCGCTGAACTGTCCGTACACTCCAAGATCAGGAAGGAAATGGCGCGTGTTGCCGCGGCAGATGACACAATGGCGGGATTGATAATTCACTGGGGAGCAGCAGCCACGCCGGTAACAACAGGCGGCTCTGTTTGCAGCCAAGGGTCGCGGTGCGCTTTGGCTTTGCATCCTCAAATCTGCTGCCGCGCTAACTCTGTGCTGTACCAGCAAAACGAGAAGCAGAAACAGCGATTGCTGGTAGCGGCCCGCAGGTGTCTCTGCAACTTTTCCCTAGAGGCTGCGATGAGGGGGGTCTTGCACCAACACCTGGTGCAACAGGACCAACAGTGCAACGCCGTTCTACTGCTTGCGCTGCTTCCTACGGCAGAAGAAGCTGAACTAGCCTTAAGAATAGCAGACAAGTCAGTAGCAGCAATGCACGCAGTGAGCAGTAAGCTGGATGTGCTGCTGAACCTTACCAAACACCCCAAGATACGGCAAGAGATATGCAGTAGCAAGCCAGCGACAGATCAGCTTACGCTGCTACTGCGCGTGCTCACCAGCCCGTTAAGCAGCAGCTTTGTTAGTGACAGCAGTCGTACTAAGAAGGGCGGCGAGGATTCGCAGCAGGAAACTGTGCTTGCTGACACCGAACTACCTGCTTCGAGGCTCCTGCTGCAGTTAATGACCCCTGGCCACTACCGGCTGCTGCTGTTAAACCAATTTTTTGGACTCCTTCTCAATGTCACGACTGACGCTACTGCAGCAACCTCAGCAGCTGCAGCATCACAAGCGTCCCTTGCTGCCAATAGTGCGGCCTCTGCTAGGGCACTCCTGAAAGCCTTCTCCCTCTTGGAGGTCGCATCGACCACTGCTGTAGCCGTCTCAGCAACAGCAGCACTATCACTCACAGCAGAAACGAGCTTGGAGTGCGATGCAGATGCTGCGACAGCAGCTGAACAGCTGCTGGCACGTTCCCTCTCTATCGCTGCGCGTATTCTGCAGCAGCAACCACAAACATCAGCTCCAGCCGCGACGGCAGTTGACACCCCTACAGCCATTCTTCAAATAGAATCAGCTGCAGTACTGACTTTGAAGGACGCTGTTGGCCGCGGCTGCTGGAATGCTGCAGCGGCCGCTGCAGTTCGGGCACTTTCGGTGTCTGCTCAGCACCAGCAGCTGCTACAGCGGGCAGCAGCAGAAAGCAAAACAACAACAGTAGCAGCACCCTTCAAACAGGACTCTGCGCTGTTTGCACAGCAGGTGCTTCTCAAAGACTTAGTATCACTCTTGCAGCGGCTGCTGGAGCTGTTAATCTCGGAAGGGTGGCGGTCAGTAAAGCCAGCGCCAACGGTACAAGATGCAGTCGAACAACCAGTACCAGGAGATGTATTTAGCGCCCTTGGTAATGCCATGGTGCTTAGCACAAGCCTTTTGCGCATGCAGCTCAACTCAGATCAGAAGCAGTACGACCAACAATCGAGTGACATGCTGCTGCCGCTACTTCAAGCAGCAGCACAGGCACTGGACTTCGAGCAACAGCCGCAGGTTCAACGAAACGCAGCCATCTGTATCGCAACAGCAGTGCAAAACTCCGAAATTTATAAAAACCTTTTGTGGCGGCAACCCCTCATTAGTAAGGTCATGAACAGCGCGCAACGTAGCAATAGATTCTCTAGGTGAACAAACGGACTTGTCAAAGCAAAAAGTGTGGGCCACATATATCAGCGAGGTGGCTCAGTCTGTCATCACGTATCAAAGTCTAAGCTTATTTGCTATGATGCCAGCGACTATACTTATCAGATAGCTAGCGTAGCTGCTAGATAATATATAGCTTGCTGATTGCCATCCGTCTCACTGCATTTGATTTTGCGGGAGCTGGCGCTTTCCTCATGGCTGCAATGGACCTTCTCCTCTGATCTCCGCTCTTGACTGGATCAAACGCTGCAGCTACTGCTGCCAGGAACATGCCGGCATAGGGAAGACAGTGGAGGATCCATCGCTTCTCAGTGGGCCAAAGGTTGTGAATGACACGTATGCTGGTGGACTGCATGGACTAGGCATGCTGATACTCCATGAGAGAGATCAGGCGGAAATACGTTGGATTCGATACACCACGGTCGTCAATGGATCTCTTTGAGTAACATGCAGAAGCAGCAGATACATAAGCGTTTTCTAACAGAAAGGTCCAGAAGCCCCTAGAACATAGCAAGCAGTTTCGGGCCTTCTATATTCGGACTACCACGGCACACGCAAGCTTTGTAAAGGGAATTGCGGCGAGAGCTAGCCTCTGAAGGCGGGGCTAGTGCTGTCACCAAGAAGTACATGTGGATTGCAAACACACCTAAGGGCCATCAGCTGATTAAGTGATCTGGAAGTCGTAAAACCCTAGCTAGCCAGGAATCTCGCCAATCATACTTCCAGAATGCCAGCTACGCTGCAACCTTTGTTATGGGTTAGTGGCGAAACACAGAATTCGCGGTGCTCACACAAAGTCTAGTGCCTTTGCTGCATCTGAAATTCTTGTGTGCAAGAGTAACCGGCAGCAAAGGCATACTGTGTGTTGCCCTGGGTACACCGATAATGGAACCGCAGTGCAGCAAACTGGACTAAGGTTTTGCCTTTGCTATTTGTAGCTTGATTTCTGTCAGGACTGGTAGCTGTACGCAGAGGCCTGCTTGACTGGAAACACAATTGGGTTTTTCTTCAAAAGTATCGGTCTCCTTGTGCTGGCATCAAAAGCCGTTGGGGTAAAGCAGGCGAGCTAGATAAGTTTAGTCCTCAGTAGCGAACACGTTAAACATGACTCTGGCTACCTCTTCGGCGGCATGTTGGTCATCCCTCCAAAGTATTAAGCCCGTTTATTTTACCTAATGTCCCCAGTGGTTACAAGTGACCTTGAGATCCTCCCCTTTACCCCGTTTGCACTAGAGGACCTTTGCAGGAGCTATGCATTGGTCGGTGTGAGTCTATTAAGTAGGTGGGAAGCATCGGTGGTGCCCAGTTGGTTGCGCAGCTTGCATAACTGAAGACACCCCAGAGACGTAAGAACACAGGAGCACTGCAGCTTAAAGTAAATAGTGGCATCCGCACATCGCTCCACTACTCAGTATTTAAAGAGCTGTGAAAGTTCTTACAGAACAAATAAGAAGCCGTTTCGAGCTCCCTTTTTCCTTACAAAAAGCCACGAACCCTGTAGCATGCAGCCCCCAACGCCTTTAAGGGTGGCCTCGCTCCGGATGGGACTTCCGTCACTAAATTGTTATTTCATTGAAACTTCATTTCTCTATATTCGAGAGTCAACCATAGGGGATCATAGTCGTCTGCTGGTCGCGGCTACGGTGGCACAGGACCTTGAGCTGCAGGCGCACGTGTTCCACCAGGCCGTCGCGCTGTTGACGCACAACCTAGGTCGTGAGCACAAAATACTGGGTCGAAGTTTGCTTTGCGCCTGAGCGTGCTAGCAGTAATTGCTGTGTTCTTCATGGAGTGTGGAGAGAGCGCCTTGCTTTCTTTTCCCTAGCATGTGTGTTGCCGCCCGTATACACATGCAGTTTTTGACTTGCCACTTCAGTCTTTTCCCTCGCGTTTCCCTCCCCTCAGCAGTGTCTTGGCGCACTCTCTTTAGTTAGGTCGTTTCTGCCTCCACTCTGCCACAATGCCCTCCCCACCACGGTGCTGGGATTTCACTGTCTCAGGCCCTACCTTGGGGTCTTCCGACGGAGTTGATTCTCCCCCAGGGTTTGAGTTTCTCGCAGATGGGATAGAGAAGGAGATAGAGTACCTCTCATCCCTTCGAGAGCAACAGCAGCAAGCAGCAGCAGATCCAGCATTAATAAAAGAACAAAGCGGTCCCCCCCCCACCCCCGAGACGGTCGCACTGCTGCAGCGGAAGCTGTGGGACAGTGCGATCGCCCCAGGAAAGGCTTTTGCAATGAACTTGCTTATGCTATACATGGGCGGGGGCAGCGGGATCTTCGGGGTGCTCATTTTGGTGTATGCGTTCCATTCGTGCATCAGGACACTTCTTGGGGTGTCGGCGCAGTTCAGGCCCTTCTCTGATATAAAGGAACTGAAGTATGTCTGGGCATACAAGTGCCTGTATTCCGCAATCTGCATTGCGTTTGGCTTGTACATCCTCCATCAAGCAAAACTGATGGGGGCCCTGCCCCTCAGTTCTGGGGATTATTTGGGCCTGATACCGCAAACCGTTGTAACTTCCAGGGCATTCCCAGCGTCAAACCCTAGAACCTCGAGCGCCTAGCTCAAATATGTCCGCTTCTATACACTGGTATGGCAAAGCTGGCGAATGCTAAGGACTTGTGGTTTTTGGAGATTTGGCGACCTTCACCCAAATCGCATGCTTTTGACGGTTTGAAAGCTGGGGTGACTCAACTTAGGCTGCTGCTGTGCAAAAACAGTTCAGCAAGCAAAGTATTACTTGGTTGGAGTAGGCTATAAAACTGAACCGTAGATTTGCTGTGCTACACGCAAAAACAGCACATAGTCGCCGCTGTACTAAACCTCTCAGCACTCTAGCCTACGTCCTTCTAAACAACTTCGGGCCCCGTGCCATGCCTCTGCTCGGGGGTTACAAGAGCAGTAAATCAGTGCTGCACTATCATGCAAATCCAAGACCCTAATGCAGCACAAAATCCAGCAATTGTGTTTTCCCCCACGTCCAAGTCCACTGAAAGTCTAGGTTCTGCTCAGCAGTCTCTATCTGCCGTCTGAAGCCACTCTTTGCGGGCCTCTGAGCTCGGAAAACTTTCCCGACAGGAGCATTCGGTGGTCCTGGAAAAAGACGGTTATTTCGCTTATAGCTTCAGTGAGCTGGCCACCTGCCGGCCGGCATGGCCCCCCTAGTGATGATGCCTTGTTGGTGAGGCCACAATTACTGGTGATCCATCTCTCTTGATCAGATTGCATCTAAAAGCAGATGAATGGGTCTCTTAGAACGCGCGTATAGTGCGCGATTGGCCCTCTCCTGAGGGAATCCTCCAGTCCATGAGATCTTTGTTTACCCGAAGGGGCACATGCAAGATGCAGCTACCTATTAAAACCACCAAATAGAAACTGCTCATGCGATTCCGGTTGATCATGTCGCTGCTGTTGCGTAGTGGTGGGCCCAAATCCACGATAATAATTCCCGTGTCTTACCACCCAGGACAACCGCCTTGCATCACCTATGCCCTGTCTGCCATTACTTTGTGAACGGGGTGGCGTCATAGATTACCCCATATCCTGCAAGAGGCACCGTATTGATAAAGAGACACTGGGCCTGGTTCTACTTCCCCTACGGTGCCCGAAGTCTCCTAGGCCTACAGGGTTCTGCTGTAAATGGGCAAGCTGCCTTGTGGCCAAGAGCTGCTTCTGCTGCTGCTCCTGCTGGTGTGACCATGCTTTCCTGCTGACCCTCCTCTGAGGTCGACAGATGTCCCCATGAACACTAGACACAGCTGGTGCACCTGTACCTGAAGCAGTAGCAGCAAGCAGCTGGGTGTACTTGGAGCAGCTGCTGCGAAGATAACGAAGTGATCTGTTGAAGGGACTTATTACAATGCAGCAGCAGATGCTGTCGTCGCAAGTGCTCCTGCTGGTGCAGTTGCTGCTTCATCTGCAGGCGATGTCGCTGCTGTATTTGCTGCTGCTGCAGAGCGAGCTCCGGTGCTGGTCCTAGCAGGTGATGCGTTGACGGGAGGTTGCTTCCATTGAACAGGTGTATACCACCAAACAAACTGCGAGGCGTAAGAGCCCCACCAAGCGACGAGATGGGGAAAAACTCGGGACTGTAGTGCAAACTCGGCTTGTTATACCCCACCACTGGAGAGGCCACACCCATAGGGGCCACTGAAGGGGCGGCCACTCCTACTGAAGGCCTACGACACATGCAACTTCGGCTGCAGAACACACCACCGGAAAATGCTGGTGGCCACTCAAGGAAAAGCTCAACTAAAGGCTCCTCCCTCGGTTGCTGCAACACCAAGGCAGCCACATCACGCGGTTTCGTGAGGCTTTTACATGGAGCGGGGGGCCTCAGCGGGGCTCCCCCTGAGGACAGGGGCGTAGGGATATCCCATGAGAATGAGGATGTAGTATACGCAGCAGCAGCGACAGCTGTCGCTGCCGCCACCGTTGCTGTTGCTTGGGATGCCCGCAACTGCGATGAGTGATACGAAGATGGCCCAGTTGATGGGGCCCAAGGTCCATATGAGGGTTCCCCCCATGTTGGTGCACTCAGTAAACGAGGAGGCTCATGCAATGCAGAATGTGGGGAGCTCGTCACTCTTGCATTCGGTAGGTCCTTTTCCTTCCCTTGCTGTTGCTGAATTAGAAGCAACAGCTCCTCTTTTTGCGCTTCCATGTCAGCCAGGACCCGCTGCAATGCGCGGTCCTGCCAGGCACTTCGAGTCTTCTTGAGAATTTCGGCGGCCTCCGTTCCCCGCAGTCCTCCATGAGCGGTGATAAAAGGATGCTGTGTTGCTTCCTGTGGTGTCATGCGGCGAAGTGGATCTATCACAAGAGACCGCTACGACACAATCGGCCGCACACACAGCACAACATTTTCCTGCATTTAGTGCTCAATCTAACTTGCTGTTGGTAGCACAATAGTCCCCTGAACGAGCACAACAGGGGGTCCGTGGAGCCATGTACTATTAAGTGTTTTCCGTGGGGCCTTAGGTGTTTGTACAAATCAAAACGCACTTTCAAGAAATCTAAAAAGTCCTCGGCGAGGCGTTCATTCGTGTTTCTGTGTGCACGGCAGCTCCTGCATTCCTTAGTGCTGCTGCTCCTGCTGCTATCAGAAGCGGTTGGTGAGCTATCTGTATCTGCTGCATCGATAGTTCATTAGAATCACCATCCGTAGAAAGTTGCCGCTGGTCACAAACGTCGCAAAAACCTCTTGAGGTATATACGCTGTCTATTCGCATACGGACCAGATCTTGTAGGTCTTCGATAATTAAAAAATCCGCTTGAGCTGGCTCGGTTTATACTACCACAAGAAGCAGCAAAACGAGCGAGGAGAGCAACTGAAGGAGCAGAGAGAGAGATAGGACGACACCCACGCAAACAGAGGGTGCAACCGAACGCGAGCTACAAAACCACAACACAACACGCCAACAGTTTTAAACCGAGACGGCCCACCACACAAATGAGCAGATTGAAATGGCTGCGCGCTTAGTTGCACCGGCACACAGAAACAGCACAAGGCCGAGACTTCCTCCACACGCCCGTTGAATCTTGGGCTTACTTCTTGTGCTTCGCTTCGTATTCACAGACCGTGAGCATCCGCCATCCCTTCTCCGTCTCCTCGTGTTCTGCATCACGGACTCTCTCTGTCTTGAAGCCTTCCCCACCCACAGTGGCCCTTCCTCCGCTGCGAGCCCCATTAGTGCGGTCGTTCGCTGCAGAGAAGAGGCTATTTGTGTTTCCAGCTCAAGCTGCCGTAGACAGAGCGTACCGGACACAGTCACCCTCAGAGGCTCTGCCAAAGCAGCGCACCAGCTGCTGGGCTGCAGCCGCCCGAGATCCATGGTCAGTACCTCTTGCCACCTATCCTTCTCCAACTCCTTCTGATGCGGCGCGACTGCACAAACCACGGCAGTGCGTAGCAGGAACAAAGTGTGCTAATGCTCCAGTCGGGCCTGCTTGACGAGGCCCCTCCCTGATAAGCCGGGAGCCCCAGAGTCTTTTGCCCCCTCCAAATGCTTCAGACGTAAGAGATGCAAGAGAGGAACTACTATTAAGGCCTCCAACATACCGCGATCCCCCTTCGGAACAACTCGAAGGCTCTTAGGAAGGGGAATCCATATCCTCATCTCCATCTCTCCCTTTGTGCTCGTATTTCTGCTGGCCAGGCATTGAATGATCCATTGGAATCTGCGAAGGCAAGCGTCGCGCACGAAGAATTTTCAAACGCAGCTCCCGTGGTCCAACATCCACAAGAGAACGGACCCGCAGAAGCGCGTAATGCGGCGGAGGAGGTCAAAGTGGGAGGCCCCTGTGAACACAAACATTAACGAGTAATAGCGGAGGTGGGGAACACACAAAAAGAATGTCATAATAACACCAGTTGAAGAAAGGAGAAACCGCACTCGCGCCAGCTACGCTTGCCGAACCCTGGTTTGAAAAGGTGGCGACCACCAGCCTCCCTTAATGGCAGCCCCTCGTTCAAGGCGGTCCTATACCTGAAGGGACGCTGTCGTTAATCTGTTACCTGGGAAGAGCGGGACACCAAGAAAGAGCCCCGCAAGAATGCAACCGAGGCTCCAAACGTCCATCACTTTGTAGTAAGGGATGCCCAGCAACAACTAAGACAAAGGTGACACCACAGCGACCAATGCACGCCAGCGCAGATAAAGAACCGCCCCCGACAACCAAACAGCACATATAGGGATCACATGACAAAAGCAAGCGACACAATTAAGTGGCACTGTGCAGCAAAGACAGATTGCAGCACATACATTTTGGCACATGGGAACGCTAGCCACAGACAGGCGTCCAGAGATGGCGCGAGACTTCTGTGAAACACGCGCGAACAAGAGGAAACATACCGAAGGGTACAGCGAAGGGACGATTCACATGGACAGATCAGTATACTGAACTCAAGAAATTTAGAGACCAGGGAAGAGCCCATCAGAGAAGCATTTCGAGAAGCAGTGACACACAATGTCCTATGTAAGCAGAGAAAGAGTGGACAACAGGCTTATCGCGTAAGCTAGAAAGAGCGGGAAATCCATACAGTACATGTACACGAGGGTACCCTACGGAATACAGTGCATCACTGGACCTCTAAACGCATGTAAGGAGCAGATTTCCGTAAGCTACTCCCTGTTACGCAGAAAATCAAACAAAAACGGGCTCATGTGCTAAAATCTTCTGCTGCAAGAGCAAGCAGCAACTTCGGCAGGCAACATGCTCTACACCCAATACCCAGCCGTCCTGAGCGCGCAGCAGGTTGCATCTAGGAGTTTACGCGGGGCCTTCCAAGCCCTTTTTGGTTTAAATGCAGCTGCCCACCTCTGGCGCTCCGTAGTATCTTGTCTGTATGCGGTAGCACGGGGTGATTCTAGCTGCACCCATGATGTCCTTCACAAAGTGCTGGTGCTCAATCTCCCCCTGAGCTCTGGAAAAGCTCCTGTGCGTCCAAAGCCGGGAGGCAGAGAAATCAGTTACCTTTACCCACGCGGTGCGGAGGCCCCGAGAGGTACAAACTGGGCCCCGCTGGGAGGCCAGAGAGGTATTGAAGCCATGAGAAACTGTGACAGATCTCCCGCCTTCTCTCGCAGGGAAGCGCACAGAGCTTCCCGAGACCGCATTTACCCCCATAGGGATGACGCCTCCTGGACAGGTATTCGCTTCGCTTGATCCTTCGCTCAATGCCCGCTCTGGTTCGCCGTCACTCGCGTCCTCTGGTGTGAACAAAATCAGCACATTTTCTGGTTTCAGGTCGAAAGCGTGATGCGCGCCTCACACGCAACAAAGAGCGTCTGAACAATTTGCTCCGCAGTGCGCTGTACACCAGATATGGGAACGCCCCTAAATCTGCCTGCCTCGAGGACCTTGTATAGGCCTGTTTATAGGAGCTGCAGAATCAAGCAAATGTGCCTTTAATCGACAAAGAAATCTAACAGATCTATTCCATGGGGCCCCCTCCGGGCCTTGGCCAGCATCTTGTACACAAACAACTCATTTAGCCCATTACAGATATGCACTGGGGTGTTTCTAACGACCTTGGCGGCAACATCCCGGACCAGCTGCAAGCCCCTTTCCACATCTCGCTGCACTGTCTCATATACCTGGCCTGATGCCCCCACCCCAAGGCACCTGGCCAGCTCGTAACAGCAGCGAACGCGAGGCTTCTTTGCCAGCGAGTCCGACAGAGGGGAGGCTGCACGGGAGACACCGCTAGGGGGAAGACAAATTGGAGAAACCCCCTCGAAAGGTGCAAGAGAAACCCCATGAGAAGCACTAGGGGGCCCCGCGGGAAATACCATATGTGGCTCCCCTACAGACCCGTACAAAGGGCCCCCCATATAAGGCTCCACCAGCTCAGAAGCGCTGCCTGCGATTCTGCCTTCGATGGCAGGCGCTCCTTCGGACAACTCCCTCTGTGCGTCGATGCTCAACAAGGAGAGAGAAGCACTAGGGGTCCCCATCCGGGGAGGAGAACACGGGCCATGCACACCAGCACCAGGAGCATCACTAGGCAGAGCCGCTCCTGGAGCTGCTTTTGTGGGTGCCGCTGCGTTACCCGCACACGGTCTTGGCGGAGGCCCAGCTGTGCTTGCGTTCTTGCTCATGTGGGGGGCTTGTTGTCTTTGAAAAGGGTCGTAGTGTCTAAAGCCCTCTCTAAGGACGCCACAAGGTAGCTGGTATGGGGTTCCTCCGGATAAAGAAGTTCGAACTGCCTACAAATATAGTCGCCATGTTGGCTGTGGTGCGCTTCGTCTACTGAACACACTCCCTTAGTTAATACTGGCCACAGCAGCCTCCTGCAAACGCAGAAGCCAACGTCTGGAATCGAGCATGGCCGATTTCCTTGGCCCAAACAGCGAGTGCGCTGCCCCGGAGGCTTTGGACCCATTCGGAGGGAGGAGAGAGCGTTAGGGAATTAGACCCATCAGGAATGCATGCAGGACCGCCATTTTCACGTGCGCCACTGCTAAAACTGCTCCCGCTACGTTCTGCCGCTGGTGATGGGGAAACTGTCGGCACGGAGATAACTCATACAATTACATCGGCAGGGCATTGTGAATGTACGACGAGTAAAAGAATGATCGTCGTGGGTTCGACACGAGCTCCTTGTAAAGCACAGTTGAATACAAGTACAATGCGGAGTCGTAGCCTTTTCAAACATATAAAGCGAGGCAGCGATTAACATACAGGAACGCTCTCTGACAAACTCGGACTCCGGCCTTAGGATCATGAAGTCCCAGGTGGTGAGGGTGGTACACCAAACCCCACGGAGTACAGACTCTGCTGCCAATAATGCACCTCGTATACACGTATATGGCAAGGGTTATTGAAATGAAAGGCCTAGGCTTACAGAGTGAAGCTCGCTCTGCATCCGCACGAGCGCTCTGGGGGTGCCCGGGAAGGGTTATTGAAATGAAAGGCCTAGGCTTACAGAGTGAAGCTCGCTCTGCATCCGCACGAGCGCTCTGGGGGTGCCCGTCCTCACGGAGGATGGAGGCCAATGAATTCGCTCAGATGAAGAGCCAACACAATCCAATCGATATGCTAAGAAATTCCAACTCAGAAGCCCTATGTGGTGCGGAGAACAGTCGTGCAGATCGCCTGTCACTCGGAAGGCACAGTGACGCACAGCGAGCAGGCGTCCCCGTGGACGCCAACGAGCCCTTGAAGAGAGTATCAATAGTTCACATTATAGAAAACCACTTAAAACTGACAAGAAGAACGGGTACGACTCATCGGTCTTGTAGAAGAGGGACTAGGAAAGTAACTAGGGTTCGCAAGAGTGCGGATCCATAGGAAGCAAGCGACCCCCCTCAAGACAACAATGGGTTAAACTCAAGCTATTAACACTATAAATCAGGAAAGGAGAAAGAAGAATTCAACCAAAGTCCCTAGTAACGGCGCCGGGCGGATTCAAGGAGCGAAGCCCCCGCCAGGGCAGAGAGATCAGGGATCAGTGCCCTGGAGGGACGTTCTTCCCTTTGCTTTAATACTTCGGTTTCCAGAGGCACCAACGTATGCTTTGTTGGCATATGGTTTTGATTTTGCACCGTTGAGGTCAACGTATTTTGGGGGACACTATTTTCAACCAACGATCTGACGTAAAACCCGCTCTCCAGTGGCCTTCAAAAGCTTCCTTCTTGCAAAAAATAGATCCATAGAGCCGTGTAACTGGTGTCATATGGTGGCTTTCAAGATTTGATTAGGTGAACATGTTCGTGACACAAGTGTTAACGTTGCACTTTGAGGGAGTTGCCCCATGAATCGTTTCCATGGTTCATCGAAGCCTTGTGGATTTTTCGCTCTCTATTGTTGCTCTACGTGCTGACTTTGGGTCCTGAATATAGGAGAGTCTTTCAAACTGCTGTATCACCAGCAAGTTACCCTTAAAGTAGAAGGGTGACTGCCACTGATGGCCACCGTAGCGCTGGCTATGAGGCCACTGGGTTGCAACAGTCTCTTCGAGGTAGTTGGTGCAACAGATCTCCCACTTACGAATAAAAGTGCGTAGGCTACCTATCTCAACCGAGAATAATGCAGGAGGGCTTTGCTAGGGCGGTAAAATAGTAGAATGCATGGCGGCAACTACACATACGCACTTTTTTTGAATTCGCCATTGATCTGAGCATTCGTAAAGCATAAAATAGTTGGCTTGTTTGTTCGGACATAGTGTTTATTGCAAAGTACTGTTTGCTCGATACAAGAAATCGCAGTGGTGTGTGCTTGTGCTCTAGATTCTATGGGTTAGTAGCTGTGAATGCTCGTAGTACTTTGAAGTAGCAGCTACGCGCACGATAGCTGGCCCTTACCTCTAATGTCGGAAAATCTGCGGTGCGTCGGCAGGAGAAAGAAAGTTTTTTTCTTATAAGCACCCACTACCCTTCTAGAAAAACTTCTAGTGTGTCATACTAAGGTCTCCGTACGGAAGCCTCAAGTGGAGCGCTACGGACGGTGTCACATCACGGTTCAATGCAAATGTTCCACTAGCTCTGAATACAAGAAGATATTAAAATTTCAGTAGAATGAAGGTCTGTGATAATTCACTACACTCACTTTGTGGGGCAACGGTATAAGCAAAGCGTCCTTTAGAGTAGGAAGCTGACCGGGACACATTTCCTGCTGAGGCGGGAGAGGCCGGCCTGCAAGCTGAGATAAACGCAGTAACTCCACAGCTAAAAAAGGGCATACATTGCCAGCCAGCAAAGTGATGATGAATAAGTCAATGAAGTTACGCTGACCAGAAAACTACCACGGGTGTAGGGATGGACACAAATGCGAACATCTAGTACGGTGGCTCAGATGTACGAAATAAGTTTTTCCTGAGGCATCTTTCAGGGAGGACGCAGTTGTATTGCAGGTGTGTTCAAGAAGATGTTTAAGAAGAAGAAGCCATCTGCCCGCATGGAATTCTATTTAAGCATTCATACAGGCTCTGACCCATCTGTCGCTGCGGAGCTAGGCTCCAACCCAGGCTTGCTGACGCAGGGAATTCTGTTGATACATTGATATATCAAGGAATGTGAAGCCTTGAACTCAAAAAGCCACAGGGTAGACGAGTGGCTCCTTTAGCAGTGGTCTATATCAAGCCTCTCGAAAGTGGAAAATCAGGTGGTCGGAAGATGGGCAGCGACTCAGCAATAAGACAACGTACCGGTGACGCTTCCACAAATGAGGGACTAGTTGGCGTTCTAGTAGCAATTGAGTACTGGCATTGCATATCTGGCTGATTAGGAAGGGCCGAATCGGGTTTTTTGCCCAGAGAACTCGGTGCCGTGTCAGCCAACTCCAGCATGCAGTCCAAGGCGAACCATAAACGAAAGTAAGAGGAAACCCCGCGCCTCAGCACCACCAGACAGCTCCCCAACAGCGCATCCTCTTCTGTTGTAAGAAATAGAACTACGTTATCATTACTGGACAAGAAATGCTGTGTTCCTTGACATGAATGTGAGGTGGATCTGTTATCCGAGGAAACAAGGCAGGGGGCAATTTGCCTGGTCACTTGCTAGCGCAGTTCCAGGCAGGAATGGGCGGATTCAAGGAGGTCACAGACGTGCAAAATAATGACGAGCTGCCAGCAGGCTGGCCACACGTTGATCGTCCAGCGCACCGAATTGAGCTAAATTCCGGGTCAGCACCAGGCCGTGTTACGCGGCATCGAAAGCTCACATCATGAATAGGAGATTGAGTGGAGGCTAATGATGTATTTAAAAAAATGGCAACTGCAGGATTAGGCCAGCGCTTTGTGCCGAAACCCGGTGTTGATGCCATAAAAGTACAAAGGCTGTGGCAAGTGTACATTTGATTTAAGCCCCTCAACAGGATTACTGTGAATCAGAAGCTCCTGCTGCCTCACCATGGTGAATCACTTGCCAAGCTACACGATTTAAGTGTCCACTCGACATCTGACTTTATCAGCTCCCTTTACATATTCCTATTCACCCTGACAATGGGCACCGACCAGCGTTTCACACCTGCACTCGCAAACTAGAGTCTACCTGAATGCAGTTTGGAGTTGTTGACGCCCGATCCGAGCTGCAACGGCAAGTCATCAGGATTAAATAAGCGTTTCGCCGATAGTTGGACGGCTGTGTGCATGAATGCCGCCGTAGCCAACAGTGAAGTCTTTCAAGAGCCCCTGCAGCACCTAGGCATCTGCTGCAGCTGCTGGAGTACAAGGAGTAGCGAAGGCGCTCAATTGTTCATCTCTCACGAGAGACATTGCCTCTCTCAGATTCTGTGTTCTGAATTCATAAATTAGGGCAGCTCCGGCAAAAACCGAAGCAATTAAGGCGTGGCCTATGCCTTGTAGCACCCGTATGGACTTTGCAAAGTTCTAAACAGGTGCATCTTGTTAGCGAAATCTTGTTCTTGGATGTTGTCGGATGGCTGCCCTTTCGACTGATCCACTCACGAAAACGCAGCCTGATCTAGACGGAGAAGGCTGTAGCCGTAGCATGGACGCTTCCTGCCAACCTCATGACTCTTCCGTTACTTCCAATACCCGCGAACGAGCGCCATTTCTTCCTAACAATCGATGCTAGTGAAGTAGCGGTGGGTCATACTCTCTCTTACATCGCTACTGGTTTGGCACTACATCAAGCAGTTGCTTGTGATTCTCCCAGCTTAACCAAAATCACGCAGCGAGATGCACTGCGGCACAAAACACAGTGAATCGTAGTAGGGGGTGAAAAACGGTAGGTTATGTTACATGTGCTTCATGCTACTGTCCAGCTCAACCACTAGTCTTCAGTGTAGCTAACAAAGGACTTTGATAATTCTACGGTTGTTGGACGGCTAGCGTGCCTCCTGCATTGCGAACTTACAGCGAAGTACAAACGTCGCATCACCAGCGTTATCGCAGAAGCGCTCTTGTAACGTCTCAGCCAGTGTGGAGCGCAAAAGCAACTGAGACGATTCACGAGGTTCCGGAAGATTTATTGAATCTTTCGTTAAGTACTTGCACTCAGTCATCCGCTAGTTTTCCAAAATCAGAATGCAATATTACGAAGCACTAACCACCTTGAGGATGACCCGCTGGGCTTTGAGAATCGCAGGCTTCAATCTTCCGTCCCTTGTGCATTCTCACTTCGCTGCGCAGTGCTGTGCTGGGTAAAGCACGTGATGATGTACTTGCCGGGCATCATACGATTCATTTCACAACCGAGAAATTCTAACTGTTACTCTGGTGGCCTAGACTACGTCCGGTGGCAGAGGAGAATGCAGTGTCCTGCCCAGTTTTTAGCAGTTAAAACTGCGCGATTCGGCTGGCCTCAGCATTTGCAAAGCCTTCCGCTTTTCGAAAGCATTTTGCCTGGCCGGCTGTGAACATTATTGCTGGACTGCCGGAGCTAAAGGAACAGCGTAGCGTCTACGTCGTTATCGACACTGTCAGCAGACATGCCAATTTCATTCCTTGCTGTCCAGATTAAGCGGGACTCATGATGTCGCTCAATTATTTTCAGCTAATGCTTGAAGCTTCGCGGATTCCTCGGGTGATCATGACGGCTAGAAATTGGAAGTTTGTTGGTGTTTTCTAGCTTGCCCCCCTACGACCCGCCCGCACATCCACCCTAATATGTCCACTGCGGACAAGTCTGAGGCAGATGGCCAACCGGAGCGCAGCGACCGCATTATTTCGCAGAAGCTACGCCTGCTTGCTAATATAAATCCAACTGCTCGGCTTGTTTTTTTTCCTCTCGCTTAGTTGCTTTATAATGCAACAGCGCATTTGCCTGCCTGGTGCTCTTCTGCATTACTGATCTTCAGTCAAGAGGCACTCTTCGATCCGTGAATGGACCTGGCATCGCACAAGCAGGAGCCACTCGTAGTACACCCGTGTTAGCGTAGAGTTGTAGAGATCAGCTAGCAAATACACACGAATGTATGATCAAAGCTCGAGGCATGCGAGAAACCGAGAAATGCGGAGGTCGGCTCTGTGTAATGCTCCACAAATGATCTACTTAAGGAAACACTGTCATTTGACTGGATACAAACTTGATGGAAAGTCACTGAGTGCTTTTTTCAAGCGGAAGTTCTTTTTTTCACTTCACGCGCTTCTTAAGGTTTGTGATATGAGGAACGAGTGAGAGCTAGAGTGCGTATAGATGTATTATCTTAGCAGTCCAAGCATTCAAAGCTGGTTGCATAGCGCATCTAGCGCACTTGCTTACAACCATGCATCTTGTTGTGTCGAGCTAACAGTACGCTGCAACAAATACGATAAATGATGGACAGCCAACTAGTCAATTGCTAACTAGCGCTTAGCTAGATAGAAATAGTATGCTAGAAAGTCTTACAGTCTAGGTTGTCCCGCTACCTCTTCCTCCACCGCCTCTTTTCTCCCGTTTCTAAACCCCCGCCCTCCGTTGTGAACCGTATGTCGAGACCACCTGCATGCACTACAGCAAATGGGCTCCGCTCTGTTGCCACTCCCCACTCACAAAGGAACCCCAAACCAGTGCATATTGGGAACTTGCATATGTGCATAAGCCGCTAACGTGAAAGCGGATGGAAGATAGATAGACATACTGCCTAAGTGCGAGTCAGACAACCACGATGGCGCGATGACTCGAAATCATCAGAGAGGTGCAATATGTGGGCCTCATGCAATGAGAAAACAGAAGGTATGCACAATGTGTGAACGGGGGTAACCGAGTCTAGTCCGCCAATGTCTTCGAACCTCACAGAGCAAGGCCTGCTTGCAAACTTAGCCGGTGCATGCAAAACTGCCAGCTTCCAATCCGTAAAAGAGGCACCAGCAAGTAAGTAGGACAACATGCCTGAGGCTGCCTAAGCATATACCTAGCTGTAGAGAACGCCTTAAAAATATTAACCGGCAACTTTTCAAAACTTATTCATGAGGCAAGGTGGCCATTTTGGCACAGCGTGCGCTGTGGAAGGACACTTACCAAGGAGGGCAAGGAATATTGTGCATGACGCCTACCTTTGTTTACCAAACGTGACCGCAAAATAATCCCGTAGGCAAAGAAGCCCGCAACTGCTCTTCCGTCAGACAGTGAGCCTACGGTCACTGAACTCATTTCACTCGGAATTCTGTCTTGCGTATTCTAGGTGTTTTAAAGGAAACTCGAGCACTTCTACGGCGCCATGTGGATCCTTCACCTCCACCCGAGTTACTTGCCTGTGCAGCTAAGTTCATGAATGATGAGGATTTTGAAAGTTTTTTGGGCAGCTCAAAATGATGGCTCTACTGCATATTTAACTTTGGGGAAAACTAATTATAGTAGGAGAGACCGCGGATTTGTGAGACGATTGCACATGGCCGTAACCCCCAAACAGCAAGCTTCTTTGTCTGGCTACCTGTTGGTGCACCTCGTAACGCCTGCCAATCCACCAAGAAGAATGCTCCAGGCTCACAAAGCTTAAAACGCCCAACTGCAGCGGTATTACGTTACACTTTGGCACTATTCCTTAACTAGCTATATCTAACTAAAAACTAGGAACGATCCTGACTGGGATGTTTCCCTGCTCGTGTAGTGTTTGTTGTGGAGTACTCTTTGCTTGGTTTACGAAGGAACAATATGTTGTGTACACGTTAAATGCTCTGTGCAGATACCTGGGAGTGCTCGGAGTGCTTAGGAGGTGCAGCTACGTACACTTTATATGCCTCTCTCTCTCCTCATAGCGGGAACACTGAGGGGCGCGAGCAGAGAAATGACGGGGTTCTTCGGCAATACAGTTGTTGACTTTAGGTTATTCAATCAAGTAGCACCATGTGGCATCCTTAGGTCGAACGCTAAAGAACGAATCTCCTCTCGCCACTGGCAGCTGCTTGCCTGACCAAACAATTTTTAGTTCCGATTCGGGGAATCTATTTGCTGACTGCCCAGTATTCTCGATATACGATGTAGTTTCCAGGCCTTTCCTCAGCTACTTTCTCAGTCCATGGGACGAGGAAAAATGTACTTCTTTCGATGCCCTTCAAACAGCATCAAGGCTACCGTGCAGTCCGCAGGCGAGGGTAAGAAACAAATGTGCAAGGAGAACTGCGATAGGCCAGAGGGATTATTCATGGGAGAACCGAGGGCAGAGTCCCCCTTGAGAAGCCCTTGCAGTAACAATTCATGCTTTAAAAGCACTGCAACTCCGCCTGCCCCAATTCTCCTGTTACAGTACCTATGACTGTCTGAAGCCTACCAAAGGATGTGACCGAGACTGACAATCTTGATAGATGCAGATCATTCGGACGCTGTGCGTTTCCTTGCCTCGGCTATTCTATCGCAAACCTCTTTGCCAAACACACCCAGCATGCAGTCTAGCCTGCGCGCCCCTCTGCGTATTAGTGTGCAAGTCTAATAAATCATTGATCAGCTGAAAATTGCGCCACACTAGAGGCACCCGCAGGTCGCAAGTGACAAACTGAGATACATACGTGTTATGGGCTACAGCCATGTGGCAAAGAGGCATGAGACCACGGTATTAAGAAGCACCTGGTATATTGCGTCTACATTTGTGTGCATTCTTATTGCTATCCATAAGGTATTAGAGCCTACGGTAGCCTCTCCATTTGCCCCAGGTATGTACAAAAGGGCAAGAGCCAATCCCACAAAAATCGGCATGTGCCCTGCTTCACCTGCCAGGCTTAGAGTAGCAGGATTTGTTTTTTAGGTGCATAAGGCCCCAACGTGTCGCAGGATCCAGGGGTGCCGCAGCACTTCACTTGCCGTTATTCGTTCATCGGGGTCCTCAGTACACATCTGCAAGCAGCAGGAGGAGGAAGCAACGAAGAAATCAGATAGGTCATACTCCTTAGGTCACCAGTTTTTGCCGGAAAAGATCCAAAAAGGAACCACATTATTCAGGGGCACCTCGCGCTGGATGCACTATGGACTGGGTGCCGCAGAATAAGCGCGTGGCAGCGGCCCATGCGTGGCAAGTCACCGCAAGTGCAGAGGCACTCAAGAAAAACTCAGCAGGAATACTCACCTTGGTAATAAGGTCCCTGGCATCGGACGAGAAGTAGGCCTCAAAGACGAACTTCAGAGGCGGCTGCTGCCGATTCTCTTGCGGCTGTAGTTGGGACTGCGGGGCATTGATCGGGTGAGAACCCTTAAGGCCTTCCCAAAGACACAAACCCAAGCTGTATACATCTGCGCTTCTCTCGTGGCATTCCCTAAACATCTCCGGCGCGAGATCTAGAGTCCACACAGATGCAGGGACAAGGGGGGGCAGCGAAGTCATATTACGCACAGGCAGCACTCGCTACCCTCTTGTGAGGCATTATGACAGGAGAATACGCACGTAAGTGCTGGGGAAGGTGCAGACTGGAGCCCTAGATCCCACATTACACCACCCGCAGCGTACAGGATACAGTTCCGCAGAAGGTCTGTCGCTTCTCCCTCCCACCCACAGAAGAGCAAAATCCAAAGTCGCCGAGGACGGCATCCAGTTCTCCTGATGGCGCAGCCACCGAAAAGAAATCATTCGCAGCAGACACACTTCTACCAGATAATTCTGGCAGCCTCTTTCGGCGAAAGAAGGGGGTTCAGGATTTTATATAAGGCGCCACCCTGACTCACCTGATAAGCGCTGCTTGTGCACCAGGATGTTCTCTGGCTTCACATCTGGAAAGACGCATCACCACGCATGCAAGCTAAGAGCCAAACCCGGAGTCATACCGCCGCTGCTGCCGCCGCTTCCCCTCTGCCCCGCTCTATGAATGATTGCACTACGAACACAGGGCCTAGGGAGTGAGGGCTTCGAGATAGATACCGCGATGTATGATGTTATTTGCGTGGAGGTGTGCTAGCGCAGAGGCAACCTGTGCCGTGTACTGCAAGCAAGCGTAGCAAGTCTCAAATCCTACACAACTACTCGTTCTAATGTTAAAATTGCGCCATATTGAGGGGCTATGTTACGCGTGGTTCATGGGAATAAAAGACCTTCTGGGAGGGAGGGAAAGCAAAAAAAGACAGACCCGTGCCATTTCCTCTTCAGGTAGATGGCCCCCCGCCTCCCTAGAGCCGCAGCAAGCAGGAAATTCAAACACTTCAGTCCTGGACGGCGGTGCCGCCATACACAGGTCATACAAAATTCGCAAGAATTAGCACAAAGACGAAGCGCTGGGGGCCTCACCGCATACGATGCCGCAGCGTGCCCCTGTTCGCGTACTGGAGGACGAAAACTAGATGACCCGGATCTTCGAAAGAGCCAAAGAAACGGAGGATATTTGGGTGTCTGCACATACACAGAAAAGCGTGTCTATAATACATATATGCCGCGCCAAGGAAGCCATTGCGGATTCGACTGATAGCCAAAATCATACGTCACAGCACACGGGGCCTTCGCTGCGCACCTCCAGGGAGGGACGAGGGTGGACTATACTACCGGTGCACGTAGCTGCCTCACTGTACAGATGCATGCAAAGCCCTTTCCCTTCGCACTTGCTCCCGCATGCCCAAACGAGAGATGACGGCCTTAGGGAGCACCTTAAGGGCCACAAGAGGATCTGGAGGTGGTGCCTCGTGGGGTTGCACCCCTCCTCCCTCCCCTACAAGTTGCTCATACAGGGGGCCGCGAACACAACGCGCCAACACGACTTGACTGGTTCTGCAATAAAAAAAAGATGCAACAACAAGTGCCAGTGCACGCTTGCTTTCCTCTCGCCTAGTCCGTCGCGCAGGCCACATGGGCGCCTTTAACTCGCGTCGCATGCATTGCCCTTCTTGCAATGCTCCCGGTCCCCTTTATGCGCGCCTTGGCTAAGGCCCTGCATGTGCCTTTGTGCACTCCCTGTTACGCCTATGCGAGTTTTACAGCCGTTCACCGGATACGGGGGGAAGTAAGGGGGAGAAGGGGGGTTGGGGCCTTAGAGCTGCTGGATATGTTTCCGCGTGTTTCTTACCGGCCGTATCCTAGAGTGACGTCGCAGAGCACAAAGTCCCCTGCTTCCAGGTGGGTTCGAGGCTGCAGCATCGCACTCAGAACCACAGTCAGTCTTTGCCTCAGCGCTAAAGGCTGAGAGGTTACCCCGTGAGATGGGGGGAAGAAAAAACGCATCCCTGGGGAGACAGAGGGCCCGCAGAAGTTAGAAGCCATTAGCACAACAGACGACCAGCTACTGCAGCCTCAGGATGCGAGCAACATACACACATACATATATATATATATAACCAGAGCGCGCGGAAGGCATCGATAGGGGTGTGGCCTGAAAAACGACAGCTGTATAAGTGCATGAAGCAGATATGTATCAAGCACTGAGACAAACGCACAGCTGAATGCACATGATATTTTCCCGAATCGCCTTGATCGATCCTTTGATTTTTTTTTGGCTCGTAGTTTTCTGCGTCTTCTACTGCACTTTCATAGGCATCCACCGTTCCGTCCCCCTCGGCCGTCGTGAGAGCAGTCAAACACCTGCTGCCACTGCTGCTGCCATGCTGCTCCTGTTGCTCGACCTGCTGCAGCCACTTGAAGAAAGAGACTGGACGGGAGGCCCCCACGACAGGGCCCCCTGCACCACCTGGTAGGCCCCCTCTGACGCTCTCTTGAGTCGGGAGTGCCCCCCCCCCCAATCGAGAAGGCCCCGCATCACCACCAGGACGGCGAGCTGATCGGTCCCTCACAGCCATTCCCTGAAACACACAGAATTCAAACGGCAGCAGCTGCTGCTAGCGCTGCCGCAGAGTGCAGCTACGATAAAAGACGAGGCCGCCAGCCCGCCGGCACGCACAGCGTGGCCGCTTTGCTGCTGCTTCGACTGGTAAATGCTGCGAAGACACTGCTGCTGCTACAAGGATCGACAGAAGCTGTTTTCGCAGGGGCAGGCAGTCTGGCTGGCTGCGTTCGGAGAGCTCCTTCAGGGAGTGAGAATTCACTCTCGAAGTGCAGGCATGCACCGACGCACGCAACTTTGGCTCACCTGCCTCGCTCTGTAGGAAGACACGCTTCCGTCTTCTGCTTTGCAATGAAATCCTGAGGCGGCTTCATGGCTTCCTTCAGCGTCAGAAGGCCTTGCAGTGGGGGGCCCCTTCGAAAGATGCCCTGATGACGGGCGCCGGTAAGACGCAGACGGTTGCTGGGTTGCCCGCCTTGCTCCCCTAGATGGAGTCGCTCCTGCTGCTCCTGCTCCTGCTCCTGCTGTTGCTCCTGCTGTTGCTGTTGCTCCTGCTGCTGCTCCTGCTGCTGCTCTTGCTGTTGCTGTTGCTGTTGCTGTTGTCGTGCCTCCTGCTGTTGTTGCTGCTGCTGGCATTGCAGTAGAGCCCCTTCTGGTGGAGGGCGTTCCTCCAGTGGCAGCGCCTGGGAGTCCTGCAGGTAGAGCGGCTCCTGATGCGGCTGTTGGGAGCTGCTGCTGCTGCTGCTGCTGCTGCTTCTGCTGCTGCTGGCTCTGGTGAGAAGCGCTGGAGGTGCTCGGTCGTCTCAAGGGAGGCAGAGGAATCCGTGACACGAAGCGAACCTCGTCCACGGCCTCTAGTGGGTGTGCTTCGTGCTGTAAGGCACGTTCGCTTCTCTGCAGCAAGTGCAGCAGCTGCTGCTGCACTTGCTGCGTGTGTCGCTGGTCCTGCTGGAGGCCGACTTCCTGCTGCTTTTGTGCGCCCTGCTGTTGCACTTGCTGCTGCTGCAATTGCTGCTGCACGGAAGCCGCCGATTCGCCTGTCCCCTGGCTGCTTGGCTGGGGCCTGCATGCGTCTTCACTGCTTTCTCCAGCCCGTAGTCTCGAAACCTCCGCAGAGGAGGCCTCGACGGAGGGGCCCCCCTTACACAGCCGGCGGATTAAAGCGCCGCCCCATTCAGAAGTGCCAGTGGCCCTTATGGCTCGGCCCACAGAAACGGGTGGCTCTTCCTGTGGGGGGCCCCCAAAGGAGGAATCCCACGAATCATCTGGCTGCAAGGTGTATGCATCGTGGGGAGCATCCGAGAGGGGGTAAGACGGCCAAGTCTCCTCTCTCGATCCGCGCTGACTGGGGTTTCTAATGCCCCAGTCGACACGGCTCTCACCCGTCTGCATCGTCCCACGCGTTCCACCAACGGGGGGTAGAGGAGGCAGCCGCTGGTGTTGCAGGGGCCGGGCTGGGAGCATCCGGAGAGCAATTTCCTGTTCCTTCCACAGCTCGCAATGCCTCAAGTGCGTCTCTTGCAGTTGGTGTTGCTGTTGTTTCTGCGTCTCTTGCAGTTGGTGTTGTTGTTGTTTCTGCGTCTCTTGCATTTGGTGTTGTTGTTGCGGCTGATCCTGCTGCGGAATCCCCTCTTCGGAGCATGTGCTGCTAACCACGAAATGCCGCCGACCAGACGCCGTTGGCTCTTGCTGCTGTTTCTCAGCGGCGAACTCAGAGCCGACCGGATGCTGTCGCGCATGCTGGCGAGGCGAGCGCTGCTCAGGTCCAGCGCTTGTTAACACTGCAGCGGCGGCATCCTCTGAATTCGGAGCAGTGCTTGCAAATGCAGCCGGCTGTCGTCCAGATGAGGAGGCTGGCCAGTTCGCCGAGTTCCCCCTACCCCTCGCTTGCGCATGAGTGCCCCGACATTCGCGACTGGCACTTCCAAGAGCAGATCTCGACAGAGAGGCTTTCCTACAGGCGGAAAGCCCTGTGCTCCCGAGCCGCTTCTGCGGCAGCAGACCACCATCTGCTGCTGCTGCAGAGGCACGCGACGCCGGCCTTGTGCTGGTGCTGCTGCTGATCTTGGGAGGAGCCTCTGGACGCGAGCCGCTGTTTTTGTTGCTGCCGTTGCACTGGGGCATCGTGGCTCTCTGAGGGGTGTGGCAGGCTCTGGAAAGCCCTAATGTATGAGCTTTACTGGTAAGCCCCCCTGTGGAAGTACTGCGCTGCTTGCAAGCGTTGATGGGGGGAGTCCTCCCCAGCGCAGCTGGAGCACTGCCAGCTGCTACTCCCGCTGCGGCTGTCGATACGGCGCTGGCGCTTCGTCTTGCGGCAGTCGTCGCTCGTGCTGCCCCCCCCTTTGTTGTCTGCCAGGTCCTGGATGTCGCCTCCCTGGGGCCCCCAGCAGCTGACAATGGTGGTAGTGGTGACGCTGCTACTACTTCCTTGCTAGCAGCAAGGATCTTCTCGCCTGTAGCGGGAGTCGCCCCTCGCTGCTGCTGCTGAGTAGGCCTTCGCGACAACACCCCCACCGAAGAAGACCGACTCGACTCTTGCGGGAAGCTCAGCCCCTGCCGCTGGGGAGGGAGAGGCTTTGGCTGTCTCCTTAGCGTCTGGTGCCTCGAGAACTCCTGTGCCTGGTGCCTCGAGAACTCCTGTGCCTGGCGATACTGCTGCTGCCTGAGAGCACTCATGCTGCTGACGTCTGCGCAGCTAGACGCCATGCTAACGGAGCGTGGTAGAGGCGTGCAGGGCTCCTCGCGTCTCTCGAGCAGCCGCTTCTGGTGGGCCGCCTCATACCGTAGATGTTCCTGCAGCTGCAGCTGCTGCTGGTGCTGCTGCAGGCGGTCAGCAACTTCATGCAGCCACAGTTCATCGCTCGCTGCGTGCCTTCGGGCAGTGTTTTGAATCAAAGGACCGGAACTCAGTTGCCGCGGGTGCTGCTGCTCGGGGTAAGGCGGGCAGTAATCTCGACGCTGCCTGCAAGACAAGGCGGCAGAGGATGCATGCTGAGGCTGCAGCATCCCCTGCTCTCGTCCCTGATGTTGGCGCTGGTCGTGGCCTAAGCCTCCCTCCCCAACGCTGTGCTCATTTAGAGGACTGCTGGATCGTGGGGAAAAAAACTCCTGGGGTGTCTCTGCTGCCGACTCGAGCTGCTGAAACTCTTCCAGCTCAAGCTGATGCATATCTACTTCCTCATATGCAAAGCCCTCCCGAGCCGTAAGAAGGGGGGCTTCATCGTGCTCTGTACAGGGAATTTCCTCCCCGTTCGAACACCCGGACAGCCACGAGAGCATGGTACAAAGCAGCCCGCCTGCTGCTTGCGCGGCACTAGCAGCGGCAGCCACAGCTGTAGACGTTCGTGGAGCTGAGGCCGCTTCTATGTGCCTCTGCGTTCGCGTTTGCTGTGGCTGGGAAGTAGCGGGAAGGACCCCTGCTCTGGGTAGAGGGCTCCAGTCTCTGAGACTTGCGGCGTGTCCTTCCCTGTACTGGAGAGCCGTGGGCCGGTAGTTGATGCTGCTGCAGCTAGTGGGCCCACTGGTGCAGCTGCTGGTGATCTCACGGCTTCTGCTGCGTTTTCTGGCGGCCTGACTTGGGGGGCGGTGCAGTTGACGGGGGGCGAACATGTGCCTGGAGCCCCTTAGGGCAGATAATGACCATCCGCTTGCCTCAGCACAGTCTTCTTTCATGAAAAATTGGCAATCACTAGAAGAAATCACCTTCTCGTGCAGTTTTCTTAGGGAGGGGGGAGTGCCGTGGCGAAGTGTATGACGGGAGGGAGGGGGTGAACAGCTTGCCCGAGAGCCTCAATGAGAAGGAAAGGTAAAGCGATCCAGAGTTGACAGCCATAATTTCAAGGGATATATCCGAAAGATGGTATGGGGAGGCCCTTTCAATCTTCGCCTCCAGCTCAGCGGCCGCCAGGGGTGGGGTCGTTGTTCTTCAAAGCATGCAGCGAAAAACATTCAACACCGCGAAATTTTCCCCGCCATCTAACAGACATTAGAAACTTGATTGCTCAGACTCTACTTCAAAGTGGAAAATGAGGTTATAAGGCTTACTTGGACTTTGCCTCCTACAAGGCACGGTAGACTATCTGGAAAATTCCTCGTGCTGATACGCACAACACTTGTTTTCAGTACGTCCTGAGCTTCACGTGTGCCCAGCTGGAAACGGAGAAGAAAACTTGTGGCAGGGCGCATTCTGCGGGTGCAAACGATAACCGCATTTAGAGGGGTAAAGGGGGGAGATGGGGACTGTGCTAGCAAGCAGTGGCTATAGGGGTTTGTCGAAGTGGGTGAACATGTAAAGGTAAAGCCACTGCACTCTTGGAAATGTGTGCTTGCGGCCTAGAACAGCAATGGGCTCTACTTACTATAGGACTATTCGGAGAAACAGTTCAGGAAGTCTAGGGTGCAAAAGACTGAAACGCCAGACGAAGGGGACCGTAGGCTTTCATCAAGGCCTCCGTGAGTAGTTCGTAGTACCAGCCGCATATACGACCGTACTAGACAGTTTTTGTTTCTCTGATCTCCATTTCTCTAGCGGCGTAAGCAAAATCAAACACTTTCTCCTACACTAGATATTTTAGCCAAGGATTTGCAAGGAATTCACTGTTAGTTTTGTCTGTTAATGCATCTCATATATTGCAGGATCTTATGAGCTCGCTAAAAGAAGACTCAATTTTGTGTGTACATGCGCTAGATGTAGCGTTCCATCAATGGTATCGGTCGAGACACCTGTTTCCCAACTCGATGCGAACTTCCTAGAAAGTTGATAAGTATTTTCCAAAAGACCTTCCGCCTTACCCAGAGCGCAATCCTCAGTGCTTCCTGCTTTATAGAGGCGGAACAGTTAGGCTGAGCATAGCTACACCTCCTGAGCACGCCAAGCATCCACAGCCAGTTGCAAATAGTAGTAGGTACACACGCACAGAACACTGAGTTTTCTTGCAAAAAGCTTGCAACACGCTGCGGCAAACCCGATTAATGAACAAACAAATGAAACGGGCAATTCGCTACTGATTCTTAGCGAAATGTAACTGGTACAGTACACAATATTTAAGTATAACTTAGTCCCCTACAATAGATGCTAGGTGCAGCTAGCTGTGAATGCTGACAGGGCTTCTTGTAAGCAGCTATGCGCACCCCAGCTTGCCATAATTCTTTATGTGGAAACCTCTACAAAGCGCAAGCAGGCAAAGGCGGGAATTCCTCTTAAAAAGACCCAATAAATTTACAGTAAACTTGTATTGTGTCTGGATTGAAGGCCCCTCACGGAGACCTCAGGTGGAGTGCTACAGAGGGTATCAAACATGGTCCAATGCACATGTTCCCCGCTCACCCACTGGCTTTAAACGCACTGCGAGGTCAAAGTTTCGGTAGCGCAGTTGGTTTCGGACGAAGTCATATTGTGACTCTCACCGATGAAAGTTTGCTGTGGCAAATACTTTTGGGGGGACAGAGGCCGGCCGGCAAGCTGAGCTAAACGCAGTAGCTCCACAGCTAAAAAAATGCACATATTGCCAGCCAGCAAAGTGTTGATGAATAGGTCAGTGAGGTTACGCTGACCAGAAAACTACGACGGGTGTAAGGATGGACACAAATGCGAACATCTAGTACGGTGGCTCAGATGTACGAAATAAGCGTTTCGAGGTATCATTCAGGGAGGACGCAGTTGTATGGTAAGTGCATTTAAGAAGAAAAGCCATCTGATCGCATGGAATTCTATTTAAGCATTCACACAGGCTCTGACCCATCTGTCGCTGCGGAGCTAGGCTCCAACCCAGGCTTTGAAAGTGTTGAGAACGCTGACGCAGGGAATTCTGTTGATACATTGGTATATCAAGGAATGTAAAGCCTTGAACTCAAAAAGCCACAGGGTAGACGAGTAGCTCCTTTAGCAGTGGTCTATATCAAGCCTCTCGAAAGTGGAAAATCAGGTGGTCGGAAGATGGGCAGCGACTCAGCAATAAGACAACGTACCTGTGACGCTTCCACAAATGAGGGACTAGTTGGCGTTCTAGTAGCAATTGAGTACTGGCATTGCATATCTGGCTGATTAGGAAGGGCCGAATCGGGTTTTTTTGCCTAGAGACCTCGGTGCCGTGTCAGCCAACTCCAGCATGCAGTCCAAGGCGAACCATAAACGAAAGTAAGAGGAAACCCCGCGCCTCAGCACCACCAGACAGCTCCCCAACAGCGCATCCTCTTCTGTTGTAAGAAATAGAACTACGTTATCATTACTGGACAAGAAATGCTGTGTTCCTTGACATGAATGTGAGGTGGATCTGTTATCCGAGGAAACAAGGCAGGGGGCAATTTGCCTGGTCACTTGCTAGCGCAGTTCCAGGCAGGAATGGGCGGATTCAAGGAGGTCACAGACGTGCAAAATAATGACGAGCTGCCAGCAGGCTGGCCACACGTTGATCGTCCAGCGCACCGAATTGAGCTAAATTCCGGGTCAGCACCAGGCCGTGTTACGCGGCATCGAAAGCTCACATCATGAATAGGAGATTGAGTGGAGGCTAATGATGTATTTAAAAAAATGGCAACTGCAGGATTAGGCCAGCGCTTTGTGCCGAAACCCGGTGTTGATGCCATAAAAGTACAAAGGCTGTGGCAAGTGTACATTTGATTTAAGCCCCTCAACAGGATTACTGTGAATCAGAAGCTCCTGCTGCCTCACCATGGTGAATCACTTGCCAAGCTACACGATTTAAGTGTCCACTCGACATCTGACTTTATCAGCTCCCTTTACATATTCCTATTCACCCTGACAATGGGCACCGACCAGCGTTTCACACCTGCACTCGCAAACTAGAGTCTACCTGAATGCAGTTTGGAGTTGCTGACTCCCGATCCGAGCTGCAACGGCAAGTCATCAGGATTAAATAAGCGTTTCGCCGATAGCTGGACGGCTGTCTGCTTGGACGCTGTCCTAGTCTACAGAGAAATCCTTCAAGAGCGCCTACCGCACCTACGGGGCTACCTAGCAACACATGGCTCCCTGATGTTAGCATAAGTTAAAGTGTAGACTTTTACATGAGGAACAGGCATTGTCTCATTACTGACAGCGGCATCAATACTTCCATAATGAGAGGGGAGCCTAAAGGATGGAAGAAACCACTTCGGGCTGCCTTACATGGAACAAACGGATATTTAGAAGAACTAAAAAACGCAGAAATTAAACAAGGTGCGTTCCCTGTGTTGCACTCTGAGGTCGAATAGAAATCCCCCCTAATAAGCAGTTTTCCCAGATCCTACTCCAGGCAGACAGAAAACAACAGCAAGGAACAAACAAAGTAAGAATTCCGAAGTTAATCTAAACCCCACGGATTTGATCCGCATCATAGAAAATTGGTAGTTTAAAATTCAGCTCACGCTTCGCCAACACTAAGATGTCATATTCCCTCAAGATGAGCATGTCTTTTTAAAGATGGCTCCGTTGGCAATACCACAGAGCTTCTGCTGTGTGGTGACATCACTGAAGCCATCAAATAGCTGTCTGCACAGAGTCGCACTGTTGAGGGTTCGGCGCTCGTTGTGAGGGCTAATTATGGCCCCTCACGTGCAGCAAAACCTTGAACCCTACAGCCACTCGCAGAAAAAGGAGAAACAGTAGTGTTGGCAGCCGACGCTAGCTTCGTTTGGCTCCGAATTGTTTACGTGCATAAAACAGGTCAGTTTTGGCGCTGCCCAAGTTCACGATCTTCGGGCACCCGTCTCTCTGCAAATGCGCAAACAGCGGAATTACACTTCAAGCCATTGCCTTAGATTGAGTAAGTATTTAAAATTTTCAATATTAACGGGGTGGGTCACACACAAACGATTGAGTAACCATATCATAGCACAGCATTCGCCAGCCATGGAAGAACCCTCTAAAGCAACATCTTAGTACAGTAGTCATTCAAAATGCCGAGCTCCTCACCACTGATATGGGTATATTGATATGAATGCGCCAACCAAATTAAGTGCGAGTTTATGCGGAAAAGACGTAAACCTTTTCTAGGCTGGTCCTGAAGTTAAGGCAATCATTGCGAATTCTACTGGCAAGTAAGGTAGTCAGCCTTACATCCTTTTCCATCTGGCAGCATTCCTTGCAGTAGAAAGCATCCGAAATCCCCTGGCCACCGCAGATGACACATCTTCCTTGGAATGATCCATAGTTGCACTCGTCGCATATCCGTACCAGCGTATGGGGCCGCACGTAACTGTCGCAGATAGGGCATTTGCCGTCGCAGCGTTCGCACAGCCTGCCAATTGCTGAAGGTATGTATATATGAAAACAGTAACACGCAAAAAACAGGAATATAGCCTCAAAAATTGTGAAAGGGGCCTAAAGAGACTACCAGATGGTTGTGTGGTGTGCAAAACCCGCAGGAAATCCTCTTCAAAAAAGCATCAAGCTCCCTTAGTACCTCCACATAGTTGAGTGAAAGCCCTCTTAATCAGCATTTCTGTGTGTTTCCTAGTTCAAGTAGGCTCACCGATACCCGGCTGCTTGCGGCACATAATCAAGTCGGGATCTGCAGCAACGAACACCATCAGGGAAACAATTAACGACACGCAGCCACAAAGACTTAGATGTAAGGCTACGATGTCTGCTCTCCGGGTACACGTGCAGCTGCTTACGGTGTTTAGCTGCCATTTTGGTGACTGATTTCTTAACTTGAGGTCAATCACGGGGGGCCGGGGTGGTGCGGGGAGGAAAACTGTAATGCTTTTGAATCTTCTTAGGGCCTCCCTAGGACGTCAAAATAGTAGACAGGCCCTCAGAAGACCCCTGAAAGAATGGTAGCTGAATTCAAGTCAAGAGAAACACGATGCTGCGGCCCATCTGGAGCGCTTTCGCACTCTACGTTTGTTGGCACTGCTAGAGAGGAGCAAAGAAGGGAAAGAAGACGCACTGGACGTGGAGGGAGGCGGCAGAGGGTACGAAACGCTTTTCATTTAGCGTTTAAAATATGAATCAGCAGGTACTTGACTTGGCTCGCATAAGAATTGGGCTGGAGGGCGGATCACCGCCGGTGATGCATGCGACACTAAGGAGAAGTCCCGCAACAGTTTACTGGAGTCAACAATGAAACACGAAAGAAAAGAATGTTTTCCCACTTCTACGCTACTAACTTATCAAGGGCCACACACCGCCTAATAAGTAACGCCTCGCTGGTAGTCTTGAAATAGCGTCATAAAGTGAGCCCAGAGCGACTCGAACGCCCAGCCTTCTGATCTGGAGTCAGACGCGCTACCATTGCGCCATAGGCCCGCCCCGGTGTAACAATTGTACTTCAATGTTAGCCGTCACATTAAAGCCCCCTTTTTAACATGTTTTTCTGCTCGTAATTATCTATATTACGCTAACAAACAAAAGACTCTCCTCTACGCAAAGCGGAAATTTCCCCGAGTTTCCAGTATCACTCGACATATTCCTTTGGGTGACTAGGATTCCCCAGGGGCAAGCTGGTGATGTCTTCATTGTTACACTCTCATGGAGTTATTTGTGTGGCCTGTTTGGCTCCCCACCCGTAACAACAGGGGCTCGGTTGGGGTCCTCCCTGTGCCTAGGGCCCTCCTGGCGTACCACTGCCTGCCACTGCCTAAAGTCATTCGTCAACCCCTTATGTGCATTTCAGACCCTCAAGATGGCGTTCCTGTATTGGGTTGAGGCGACAGCAGTGTGGCCGTTCTGAATGCCGCTCTGCCTTTCCCCTCCGCAGTGAGGGGCCCCTGAAGAGCCGTAATAAGGAGGGATCGCTGCTGCGTTTACAGGGCAGAAGGCATTGCCATCAGAACCACTCATGGAAATCTGAGGGCAGCAAAACCCCAATGTCGTACAAAGGATGGTGGCTCCCGGGAAAGACAGCAAACGGGCCTTTGCTCAGACATTCCCCATACCGTTGCCTCCTTCTTTCATCGCCGCATTTGCTATGCCCGTTAGATCCTCGGACGCCCCCCTTCGATGTCATGCTTCCCCCAGTTCTGCTGAACCTGGAAGTTCGCCAGGCCAAATCCAACCCTGTGACGATTCAGCAATCCCGCAGTCCAAACGGCAGCGAACCGAGGTCCATGAGAGGCCTTCTGTGGATGCAGTGAGTCGCGCAACCCCTCTGCATGAAGCTACTGCAGAGCAAGAGGAGGAAGAAGAGGATGCTCAGCCCGGAGGCAAGAAGGCGCATCAAGGGACTTCAGTTGAAACCCCCAGTTTTGTCACGCGGGGGCAGCGGCGGCGTGCAGCTAGCCTGTGCAGCTCTCGCTTAAAGGAAGATGAGCTCCCGCAAGAGCCACCAAAAGACAAACGACCCCATGAACAGCCCCCTCAGAAGGAAGAGCAGAAGCAGCATGTCCAGCGACAGGACACAAAGCCGAATCCGCAGCAGTTCGCGGTTGCTGTTGCTCTGCTGCAGTCGTTGCCTATTTGGAAGAGGCATCCAGAGTCCATCCCCGCACTGGTGAAGGCTGCAGCCGCTGTAGCGGCGGAAAGGCAGCGGGGAGACGGGCGAGGTTCTCCCTCTACGTTTGACAGCATGCTAGATGGCCCCCCCTTCATTTCCGCCACGATCCACTGGGAAGCTAAGCGGCAGTCCGTCTGCGTGAAGGCATTCAAAGATACAGGATTCCACTGCTCGTGCCGCTACTTCCCTCTGCGTCTGTTGGAACCAGCCGAGGGGACGAGACTCGTCCCACAGCTTCTCAAAAAAAGCTCAGCTCTCCAGGCAGGAGAGCAACGCAAGCACGTAACCGAGTGCCCGAAGAGACTCTTGTTTGTTGCCTATGTATTCTTCCTGCAGCTCCCTCTGAGGAGAGCAGAGAGCTTGGCGCAAGGAGGTCCACGAGCTCGCCAACTGCCCTTGCTTGGTCGTTCGCTTCTCCGGGGGTGTCCACGCGAAGGCACGGGGGAGTCTGTGCGCGGATTTAGTTCCTCCGAAGGAGGGCAACCCCAGTCGGAGTCTTGCAGGCGGGGGGTAGGCGCTCTTGGCGGAAGACACAAATCTTCTTCTCAGGACGTCAGAAGCTCTAGAATTGCTGCGCAGGCTCTTGCAGCTGCTGCCGTCGCGAGTGGATGCCTCTATGCCGCTACGACCACCCAGCAGCAGCAGCAACAACAGCGCATGCAACATGACTCACGCTTAGCAGCTGTTATTCTTCTCTCTTGGTCTTTCGAACGCCTCCTCCAGAGCAAGGGAGCTCCTTTAAAAGAGGCGTTCAACGCAAGCAGCCTCCAGGAACCGCCACAAAGCGGAGTGTCTCAGCAGCAGCAGCAACAGCAAACCGCAACACAACCGCCTGGGCTGTGCGAGAAGGAACCCCTTCAGCTCGAAGAGGCAGCAGCGCTTGCGAATATATCACCTTCATCCGCAAGAAAAGGCAGCGGCACAGATTCGCTAACTTGCAGGTGCGTGGGCTGCTCTGTCTCTCTCTGTCTGTTGCGCTGTCTGCTTCGTTTCTGCTTTTGTCACGGTTTCGCGTGTATCTCGTTCAGAGCACCGTTTGCTGCTCCACTTGAGGCTGCTGCCCGCAATACTGCTTTGTGGAAAGCGTGGCTGCTGCGGGATACCTGTGAAGGCGCCTTTGGCTAAGTCCTTACATGAAAGAGGACCTTGGGTGGCTTTCGTAGGAGGGGGGAGACGTAGCCGGCAGCTCTGCCAGCAATGAGTTCTTTGAGGACTGTGAGCCAATAGCGCCCCTCTCCTTGCGTTAAGGGGCCTACTAGCGCAGTTTGCACGGAGGTCGTGCATATATAGGCATTTTGCATTCAAGGCTCTGTGAGCTTTTTTCGTTTTTGCGTTTTGTGCAAAAATTTCGTTCCAGGCTGTGCGGATATCAGAGCCATAGGAATTCTGTGGAGATGTCCCTATTTGAGGCGCATTGCCTTCACCTTCGGCAGTGTCATGAGGCTCTAACTCCCCTTGTTACCCTGGTCCTCACTCTCATCCATCCTCAGCAGGAAGCATCAGCATCGGCTGCTGCTGCCTCTGCTGTTTCTGCTGCTGGCGAGCCACTGGATGCTTCTGCAACTTCTGCCGTCGCCTCCAGCAGGCCTTCCTGTAAGGACCTCGCATGCGCCATCAGACGCTTGAATCGCGAGGCACTCGCTGTGGGTAGCACTCCCCAGCTTGAGGCTCAGCAGCTCCAGCAGGTGCCACTGCTGGATCATGCATTTGTTACCGCTTGCACGAAAGAAACGTCGCGGCTTCTGCTGCAGCTGGAAGGTCTCATCCCCATACACTCCAAAGTGCCGGTATCAGAACAAAGGAAGCTGCTGCTTGCTCTCGCTGCCGAGGAGCCTGCTAAATGTTTTCAAGAAGCCCCCACTGCAGATATCAGCACTCCAAAGCAGCACACACCCGGAACGCCTCAGGGGCACCAGGGGCAGCAACAGCAGCAGCCATCGCCCCCTGCGACTGCCGCACGGGGAGAGGTAACATCAACTCGGCTACTGCACGAACAAGAAGTGGTGAGACTTCTTGATTACGTCTCTGCTCTGCTGCTGAACGAATGCACGAATTGCTCCTGTTTTCGCCGACATGTGCATTTTCGTCTAAAAGTGCTGCCACTCCACTCGAAACCTTTAATCGCGGAAGTTCGCTGGCTTTCTCTTTGCTGCTCACTGTGAATGCTTGCCTTTTAAAAGCTTAAAATCCCGCTGCCAGTTCCGCTTGCTCCTTGCGTGTGTATACACTTGCATGTATAAACATATACACATATGTGTATGTATATATCTACATATATGTATGTGTGTGTATATATACGGGTTTGTGCATATATGTCTATGTGTGTGGTTGTGTGTGTATGTATATATATATATATATGTATGTGTATGTATATATACATATATGTATATTTATGTGTGTATATATATACGTGTTTGTGTGTGTGCGTTTGTTGTGTGTTGTGTTTGGAGTCAGTCCCTTCAGCGGCTGCTGGAAACGCAGCTGCTGCAGCAGCCACCTAGGGCGTCTTATGTCCCAGTGTTAAGGTGCCTGGGGGCAGTTCGGAGTCCACTGGCCTTATGCCATGCCGCAGCACCGACAGAGGAGGCCACTGCGTTTCTGGTGAGTCACCTCAAGGCGGCTGTAGAAAGCAAATTGCTCATCCCGTCGGTCTGCAAGACGCTGGCTGCAGCGCAGCTGTGGGCCCCCCCCCCTGACAAAGCAGCAGCAGCAGCAGCAGCACCGCGGCCTCCTGCTACCTGTACGCTTGTGCCTGTGGGAGGTCATGCGTTTTGCTGTTACTGCGGGGAACCGAAGTGCTCGCCTAGAGCGATCCAGCAGCACCAAGAGAGAGCCCCCTTGCTGCGGCGTCTGCTTGGCGAGGAGTGCATGCACTGCACGACCAGCGGCAGCCTCTGCACCTGCAGCTCATCGTTTTTTCGACAGCGGACGCGCTGTGGACTTAGAAATACCTCCTCGGAGGTTCCTGTTTCTCTGAGCGACACGCGCACGAGGTCGCCGTTTCAAGCGGCCATGCGGCGGTTGAGCTGGTATGAGGCTCTTTGCCTCGTGCCTCAACGGCTGTGCAGCCTCCCCATAGAAGACTGTTCTCTTGCTGCTGCCGCGTCAGCACGTCAAGCAGCAAACCACGAGGGATCATTTCCGCAGGAGGAGGTCTTGCATCTCCTTGCCCTGGTGCTGCCTCCCATGGGGGGAAGCCTCTTGCCAGCGGATCGGCTGGAAAGGGTGGTCCTCGGGCCGAAGAGTGACTCTGCTCATCCTCATATCTCTCGCCTTCTGGGGTTTGCATGCCGCGCAATGCCCCGGAGTCTCAATACTCTGACGCTGGCGCTGCAGCAGCCACCGGCTGCGGCTTGGAAGCTGCGGGAGTTCCTCACAGTCCATACAAGGCCGCTGGTGCTGGATCTTCTCCTCCCCAAGTTCAGTGTCACCAATGAAGCGGAGGAGGCAGCAATGGAAGAAGCAGCCCGAGTGGCAGATCCCTTTCTGGCTGCCGCAGCTCGCGCTGCAGCTGCCTGCTTCAGACGCAGCCTGCAGCTTCTAGAATTCGCAGTAGAAGTCATTGGCTGCAGACATGCACAGGGGGGGGAGGGGCGCCGCCTCTCCTCTGAGGTGCGTGCCTTGTTGGAGTACATATCGCACCGCATTGAGTGCACCAACTGTGGTGTAAATGGCAGCTTTGTTTCTCCGTGCAGCCAATGTGCTGCAGCGCTGCTGCACGCTGCTGCTGCTGCTGCACCCCCTGAAGTGTCATCGCGCGCGGAGTGCGCAGGGGGTAATCCGGTTTGTGGTGGATTACAAACGCCTGCCAGGACAGAGAGGTCGGAGGCAATCACAGAGTGGATGCTGCAGTATCGCGTTTTTGAATTTCTCTCTACGGCTTTGCTGGAATTCCTCAAGGCGTGGGAAGAGGTTGAAGTATCCGTGCCAGACGACGGGCAAGCACACCACGAGACAGTAGAGGACCGCGTTGGGGAGGCGATACCTTTGGAGTCTGCTGCGGGTGGGGAGGCCGACGTCGACGCTGGTCTGTTAGCGGCTGTCTGCATGAAGCATCCCTCAGTGCTGCGCGAGTGCCTCGCCTTTGGAGGCCTCCCTCGAGGGTGCGACGATACGCAAACCGGTGAGCTCCTCAGCCTCTCTGTGCTGTCGCTTCACCCTTCGCTGCTGTGCTCTCTCTTTGAGACTTGCCTGCTAGCGCACTGTGCCTTCTCCTTCCTACGCGTTTCTCATTCCCACCACCCCGCATCTTCACACGGAGCCGATCGGCCTGCATCCGGGGCAGCCACCGCCGTCAGGTGCTACTGTCCAATCTGCGCCTCCTCCTCGTAACTTTGCATGCAGGCCTTACTGTGCAGGCTACCCCGTTTGGAGCGCATGTCTTTCGGGGGACCCCCCTGATGGCTCGCCACCAACTCCACCAGCTCGCGGCGGCCTTCTCGGAGAACTCCAATGCGGCATCGGACAGCAGAGGAGGCGCTTCTCCCGCTGCATCAGGCAGCAGCGGCAGGAGGATCACCAGCACGAGCTGCGCAGCTGCAGAAGGCCCCGCAGTCGGCGTGCCTGCGCAGGCAACGTCGACCTTAACCGCCCCGTCAGGAGCCACCTATTTCGCGGGGACTCATTCAAACGCCACCGCTCCGGAGAATTCTAAAAAAAGCCTCACATTGGCTGCAGCCTTTGCGGGCCTTGCAGGAGGAGGCGCGTCGGATCCGGGATCGTCGAGGGGCCGTGTGCGAGGCTCTGCGGCGGAAGAAGAGCCTGTTCCTTGGCGTAGCGTTGATCTTTTCGCGTGGAGTCTTCTCGATGAAAATGGTGAGGGCTGCTGCCGTCGTCGTGCGCTCCCTCCTCTTCCTTGGGGAGGACTTCTTCGTAGGCAGCTGCCGTCCCGTCCAACAGAGAGAGCAAGCCTCTCCATCCACCCCCCAGGCGTCGCGATTGTGCACCGCTCCTCGTTGTCTCTGCAGGGGCCTCCGCAGAGGTGTCACTCGAGCAGCGTCTCTCTAAGACATCCGCGCGCAAGAAAGCGGCACCGAGAGCAACGTCACCCGCAGATTCGCCTGTCTCACGAGGAACGAATGTAGGCCTTCCTGCCACCACCAAGCACACAGCAGCACCATCGGAGGTAACGAGCGCAGCAGGAACTACAGCAGCAGCAGCAGCTGCTGCAGCAGCAGCCACAGCAGCAGGTTCAACCGTTGTTGCAGCAGCTACTGTTGGTGCGCCAACGAAGCCTGAAGCAGCCACTGGGGTGCTCCACCCTAGTGGAGCAGTAGGCAACGACTTCACAGGTCCTCCCTTACATGGTGACAGCAGCAGCAGAGTACTGGCTGCTATGTGGCAGGCAGCGAGCTGCCCTGTTCTGGATGTGGCTGCTGGAGAGGCACAGCACCGCCGTATTTCCCCCTTCTTCGGCTTGGTGTTGGAGGTAAGGCCGCTAATGTCTGTGTGTGGGCGCGCTACCCACACGCAGTCCGACTCGTAAAACTTGTTTGTTTCTCTTCCCTCGCTGTGCTGCGAGACCTGCAGCAAAGCCATCACCATGAGCCACAGATTTCAACAGTGGCGTCATTTAAGTGGGATTCTCTCATCCAATGCCGCGTGTATGTGTGTGTGTGTTTGTGTTTGTGTATATTTGTCTGTGTGCACATGTGTGTTTTTGTCTCTCTGTGTATGTGTACGTGTCCTGCCTGGTAAACCTCTGTCTCTGCTTCCGCCTCTTTGATTGTAGGAAAGCGGCTGTTTGCCAGAGCCAGCGGATCTTCAGCAGCGCCGAAACGAACTGTTTTTTCTTTTCGATGCCATGGACCGCCTAAGTAATTGTTGCCCTCAGCTGCCCCATTATCGGCACTCCCCGCAGCCTTAACGATTGCCTTGGTGAGTTAGGCATGTTGGTTCGAGGCTGCGTGTATGTGTGGGGTTTCTGTGGCTTAGAAACGGCCCAAATCCATGAAAGTTCTCTCAAAGCTACCCAGCTTGCGGCGCGGCAGAAGCAGCTGCGGATAGCCAAGTCGGCAGTCCACGGGTAAGATATTTATGCTGCTGCAGCGCTAGCGGGTACTGCGGCGGCAGCAAGAGCTCTGTGCATGCAGACAGACGGAGTCCTTCAGCCGTGCTCCAGTCTACTTTTAATGAGCTTTTTGCCTGGCTTTGTATACCTGGGACAGCTGCCTGTGCTCCTGCCTCTGCTGCCTCAGGTGGGGCGTCTTTGCAGCAGAAACTATAAGACGGGGGGAGTTCATTGTGGAGTACGCAGGGAATGCTGTCTCAGAGGCGAAGGCAAACTTCCTGTGAGGGCTCCGAATGCGCGCTGTTGCCTGCCCCCTCTCATAAGTGCTGCATCCAGAAATCTTTGGCGGATTTCTGCTGAAGCTGGCGGTGCTGCGAGAAAATCGCTGTCCTAAATAATGGCAGGGCACCGCGTGCATTGCAGCAGGAAGGGGAGCGTCAGCTGGTGGGTGTTGCCTGTGTGCGTGGTGGCTTGGTGTTTACGGGAAGGATGCTGTGGGGCCGTGTGAATACTTCGTGTAGGGAAGCCCAGTACGTACAAAGCATGGGGGGAAGTACCTACTTCTTTAAGCTTCGAGACGGCTCCATTGTGGACGCCACGACTTGTGGGAGCGTCACGCGCTTCATTAATCATTCGTGTGCTCCGAACTGCTGCACTGTTGACATTCTGGTAAGGGCCTTCACGGTGTCTCCCGCATGGCTTCGCTCTGCTGTTAACGGCATTAAGCGTTGTCTTCTTACTGGGGTGCAAGGAGCTTTCTCCCGTTCCTCTCAGCTTCGCTGTACTGCAGTGGAGAAATGTTTTCGGTTGCGCTGTTGCTAAAAGTGCTAATAAAAGAGTCCAGCTTTTTTGTGACGGCCCGTTGCTTTGCCGATGCATGGAAAACGGGGTGATAGAGAAGCAGCAGTAGAGAAAGAGCTGCAGTCTCGAACACCGTCTGAGAGGGCTGAGGGGGAGTCTGCATCTTGCAGCCATCAGGGACCGGTGTACTGTGCCACGTGCGTTCGCCTGCTCTTGCAAGGACGAGGACGAAGAAGACGGAGGAAGCCACGTGGGGCTCATCGCGTTAAGGGACATTGCCATCGGCGAGGAGCTTTCGTACAACTATAGGTAGCTTCCAGCTCCTCGTGGGGGGGATTTACGGAGGATTCGAGGCCTTGAGCAGTTAGTAGGGGCATATGGTCCAAACAAATGTGGATTTTTACATTTGTGGCTGTATACAACTCACGGATCCTGTGTCTTGTTGTGCTGTATATGTCTCACAGTTTGTCAGAAAGTTCTCTGGGTCACGAGGTATGCTGTTGTGGAGCGCCAAACTGCCGCGGGGTGATGTGAGGCCCTAAAGGCCCTGGAGCCCGCAAGAGCAACGGCAGCTGCTGCCTTTGAATGGTTTTTAATTCTGGTGTGTCTTTTAAGACAACCCGAAGTGGGTCACTTGTATCACACCACCGATGAGTGCAGCCATATTTATACATATATATTGCTTGCTCCGCAAGCAACCCAACACAAGCGCACCCCTATTATGCTGGCTGCTCATTCCAAATGTATTTCCCCATCTATGAAGCTCTCTTGCTTTTTGTGAAGTCCGCCAAGGGGTATTCGGTTATCTGGTTCCCTGGGTTTAGCGTGGCGGGCCCTCCGCCCCTGGGTGCAACCGCAAGCAAAGGGCCTTCTCGGTTGGGTGCAGGGGTTCAACCAATTTTACTGGGTATAGAACAGTGCTCTGTAAGGGAACAGCAGATAACACATGCGCTACGCTGTATGGCGAACGGTTGATGCATTATTGGCCTCAAGAATCCGGAGGCCGTAGGGCGGCTGGAGGCCGCTTCATGGTGACTGTGCTACACATGACACTGCAGATGGGACTGGGCATGGCATACACACCTGTGCCGCATGTGCGGTCTCAAGTCGCATTGAATAAGCATCTTTACATAATGTTCTATGCGCTTAGGGCACTGTAGGGCGTTTCCGTTTAAGCCCGTTCCTTGGGACTCATTGGGACACGATAGGGAAGGAAAGTTAGATCAAGGCTACAAGACGCCTTCAGTAGCCTCGTGCCACCCTTAAATCTGAAACTTTCAACACCTGTGCACTCTGAAAGTGCTTTAGACGCTGAATCGGAGGATGCATACTAAGTGTACTAGGGTGAAAGGAAACCCGCTGTCGGGGCATTTAAATGGTGTAAACATTCCTTAGGCGCTCGGCAACGAATATTGGGAGTCATAACATTGCATTGAAACTTCAATTGCAGCAGTGTCTAAAGGCCGAATGGCGCGGAACAGCCGAGGGTAAAGGCGTCTAAAGGCTATCAGAAAGCAAGCCATATTGATAGGCAGAGAAAAGGCCTTAACGTCTGTAGCTGATTCCTGAGGACGTAGGCAAAGGGGCCAACTGTCTCCGTTGCGGTGGCTGCAGCCCTGTGTGCCCTAGGTCCCGTGGTATGACGCCTCCTCCCCGCCAGGAGAGTGGACTTAGAGAAAGGGGAGGCCTCCACATAGAGGAGGAGGCCGGAGTGGCCTTCGAAGTGGGTAGCCCTGCCACGTTCGGCGTAGTTGCGTCCAGGGGGGCCCCCGTAGTGGTGTGGGGGCTGACTGTAGCACGAGGATTTACCGTGTAGGACGTTGAATTTTCAGAGCGGAGGCCCCCAAGGATACCTTCAGTTGTAGTCATGGTGTGGGTTCTCCTTGAGATGCCCAAAACAGAGAGGTCACCCCAATGAACTCCGGAAGGAAGTCGGCGAAAGATCTCTGATGGACTTGAGCGCAGCCGTTCCGGAAGTCCTTCTGGGGCTGTGGAAGCACTCACACCTTCCTCCGGAAGGAATGTTCCTACGAGTGGCTTCCAATCGATGGGGTGCCTCGAAGGCTGCTGGTGCTGTTGCGTCAGGAGTGCAGCACCCACGTGACCTTCTGGTGTAATTTCGGTGCCAATGCCATCCCATGCACCGTGAGAAGCTTCTTCAGTTGCAGTTGCAAGAACACCGGGTCTTGGGGAGAGCCCTTGAGCGAAGGTGCACTGGAGAGTTTGAGTGGACACCCCGACGCCAAGCGAGGTAAGGTCTCTACCGCCGTTGAGTACAGACTGACTGGCTTCGGCAGCAGTGGCATCTCGAAGAGGTTGGGAGGACAGCGTACTGCCACCAGGGAGACCAGAGCCAACGGTAACGGCCTGCAGCATCCGAGTGGAGCCATGGGCGGCTAGGAATGCAGCGCGTTTTGTTAATACGGCCAGGGCAAGACGGACGCACCTGCATATGTACGAGCAAGTCGCATTCAGTAGTAAGTGCGTTCACACAGGAAAGGCAACGGCCTTTGCGGGCCTCGTATGACCTCAGGCGTAGCGGTGCAAGGGGTGTTGCTAACCACGTGTACCTCGCAGCAGCATTCCATGCCTTCAGCTTCACCCCAATAATTCTTCGCTGCCCTTCTTGGGAGATGGCATTTGCCACTAACGAAGCTGCAGATGGGGCAGCGGATGTGACAGTAGCTGCTTCACCATTAAGAGCTCTCGATGGTACTGCGGATTCCTGCCCGGCGGCTGCCCGCCTAAGCAGCTCGCCTTCAGTCTCCAATGGTTTTCTGAGAATCACTAGGTGCCTCTTTCGTTCATTAAGATGCGCAAGACACAAGATCACCAGCTGCTGCTCCAGTTCGCGCACCTCCTGCATCGTAACATCATCTTTCACCTCCAGGGAAACAAGGAAGCCAAAGACAGGCTGAGATCCGTCGGTGTCTGCTGAAATTTCACCACAGGTCGCGCCCACTTTTACTTTTGTAGTGGCTGCCGAAGCTTCAGAAAGCGCAACTTCACACGCACTATAAATCCCGAGGATAGGCGCACTGCACTAACTTCGTTTCCGAATTGTACCCACAATGAGCAGCACTGACTCTTTCTGCTAGACTAGGGGAATATGCAGCCCACTCCCTTGTTCTTACTACCGCCCTGCGCCGCTGTCAAGACCGTATGTCTCACCCTGTGCTTGCTTCTCACTCATTTCCTTTTCCATCTCCTCCAGCCTACACTTTTGCTGCCTGTATTCCTCAGCGACCTTTTGTTGACTTTCCTCCTGTTGTCGCAAAAACAAAGCCTTCGCCTGCTGCTCCTCTTTGAGTTGTTGCAGCTTCAGCTCCCGTTGTCGTAAGTGCTCAACCTGCTGCTGCAGTTGCTGCTCGCGCTGCCACATCTCCTTCTTCTGCTGTTGCTGCTGCTGGTCGTGTGCGCGCAGCTGCTCAATCTGCTGCTGCGTCTGCTGCTGCAGCAGTTCCAGATGCCGCTTCTGCTCGCTTGATTGTTTTTCGAAATTCGCCACAACTTGCTGATGTTGCAGCAGCTGCTGCTCAAGAAGTTGCTGCCTCATCTGCATGAGTATTTCTTCCTGATGTAGTTGCTGCTGTTGTTGATGATTCTGCGTAAGTTGCTGATGGTGCTGCTGTTGCTGGTGTAATTCCCGCATATGCAATTCATGTTGCAGTCGGCTTTGCAACTCTCGTTGCATGTCGAGCTGTTCCCGCTGCTGGTCAAGGCTTTCCGCTCGTTTCTTCATCACTGCCAATAGCTCTTGGCCTTCTTTCTGCTGTCTCAAAGCCGCCTGGATCTCCTGGTGCGCCTGCAGCTTCTGCTCCATGACTTCACGCTGCAGCTGCTGCAGCATCCGCTGCTGCCCGTAAATATCTATGCCCTGTGCAGCGAGTTCATCCGAGTCTCGCTTGATATCCATGGTTCCTTGTTGGTTTTGGTACTGCTGCTTCTGGTCCACCTGAGTGCCGCTCATTTGGGCCTTCTGCTCGCTCTCCCGGCCGCTTATAGCTCCTTGACGCGAAAGGGGAACCGATTCTTGAATCGGCGGATCTATTAGCTGCGTTGTCGCCTCTTTGGTTTCTTGCATACATTTCTCGCACAAATTGGCCACCTTTAAAACAGATACTCCTCCTACACCGCCTAGGCGACTAGCATGCGTACTCTTGAGGCCTTCAAGATCCTGAGGAATCGTAACTCCTTGAAGGCAGCTTTGTGGAAGCCAATGTCTAATCCGTTCATCCAGCATCGTCTGACGAAGCAATGCAGGACCTCCTTGGAGAGACTGCATGCAGCCTGCCACAGCCACTCCTGCAGCTTGAATGGCACAAGTCGAGAAGTACCGAGCAGCAGCTAGTGCGGAGTCTCTGTCTACTTCACCTTCCTCAGGATCAGAAATATCGGAGGGGAGAGCTAGGGCAACTGGGCAGAGAGTGGGTGCTGTGGGTGCTGTTGATACGCCATATGTTACCCCACCGCTGCTTTTAAGAGCTTGGTGGCAGGATCCGAAGGGCTGAACAGATCGCGAGGCTCCGCTAAATGTCTCTGGAAGCAGGCGCACAGCAGGGGAGAGCCTCTGGCTCTTCGGTGCTTCGGTCCTTGGTGCAGGCTGCTCTCCCTCCTCGAGCTGCGCTGCGCGGTTTGCTGCCATCTCCGCTGCAAAGGCAAATTCAGCCGCTCGCTGCGCAGCTTCCATTGGTGTAAGAAACTCCCCTTCCTCTCCCAATGCCCCCCCTGGCAGTTGAAGGGCTCCCCAAGTTGTCGTCACTTCATTAAGTCCCGTGCTAGGAAAGCGGATGGCTGAGTCTGGTGGAGGCGATAGCTGCAACGTCTCAGTATGCAGCTGTGCATCTGATGTTTTTGATCCCGACGCCTTTGCTGCTTCTTTAGGCGTAGTCTCCTCGTAAGGAGCCTCAGCATGGGGTTTATCTAGACCCCACAGGTTCCTGACATTTTCAGATGGCTGCATTACGTGCCGTGGCGCAGCCGATGAGCTTCCACACTGTCCTAATTGAAGTCTTTTGGATTGAAGCTGCTGTAACCTCTCTTGATCCTGCCCTTCTTCCTCCTCCCTGTTCTGTTGCTCTTGCTTGTACTGGTTTTGTTCATATTGCTGCTGCATATGATCTTGCTGCTGTACCTGATGCTTTTTATGATTTTCTTCTCGTTGATGGATGTGGTGCTGCTGCTCCATAAGGCTCCTCTGCTGTTGTATTGACTGGCTCTCCACGATGTACCCGTCGTCGCTGCCTAGGTGGTAAGGGGATCCCTCGCTATACTTGCTGCATGCAGAAGGTGGACGGCAATCCTGCGAATCCGGGGCAATGAACTCAATTTCGCTACCTGTAGTGCCTGCGACTCCTAAAGAGTGTGCCATCTCCATCTCGCCCGGCCGAGCTAGGCCTGGTTCAACCTCATACTCAGACGCATCTGCTGAGGATTGGACAGACAGTGCTGCATTGGTGTCTTCTATGAGACTCGAGGACCCCTTTGCTGCAGATTTATCAAGGCATGCTGCCACTCGCCTCATGCTGGCTACAGGCTCCCATATGCTTTCTAATTTGGCAGCGCTGTTGCTGTTATCCTCCACCTGAAGTTGGTTGTCCGTCCAAATAGCGGTCTCCCAGCAGCCGCTCAGCTCCTTGTACATTATTTCTTCAGGGTTTTGCTCGCCTGGCGAGAACGTTTGCTCGTGTTCATTTTCCATATTGTTGTAAGGTGGAATCACTTACACAGTAAGCATCACTCCAAGAACAACCATATCAGGCACTTCATCGGTTAAGGAACACCCGGCATTTGCTGCCAAGAGCACCAACTCGGTTGCTTTCAAAGAGCAAGCGAACATAATATCCCACACCAAGCGGAAGCGCACATTGGTGCAGTGGTGTTCGTCAGTTCACTAGGAATAGAGTGTATTGTATAAGATTAGTACTTCTAGTATGAAAATATGCTTGTAGTGTTCTGTTTCCCCTCAAGCATTAGTACACGAGTGCCACAGTGCGCTAAACAACGAGAAAACAGCAGGAGAAAAGGGGTGACTTTCTCCATCACACGGCATGCTATTGCCAACTACGTGAATACTCTGTGCTGGCTAATGCCTTTCCCAGTGGAACTTTACGTTAAGCTCTCCGCTTGAAAACATGTAACCTGACAGCACACAATAAGTTGATGGCAGGCGTAGCACTATTAACTACTCAGTTGTGGGTAAAGTGGGTAACCTGTACAAGTAGGTTTGTCGTCTGTCAGGGGAAGAGACCCTTAGTCCAGCAATCATCAGGTTCTTCTGCCCCCGCTGGCTACGACATACGGATTTCCGAATCTACCTAGTGTGGCTGGGGGCACTCGGACCTTGACTGTTCAACCTGAGTACAAAGGCTAACGCCAGTCTACCCTGTTGTCGCTGCACCACCTTATGGAGTTTTACGAGACCTTGCAGCCTTTCGGATTCAAGAGGCCTTCTGCTGATTTGCTGGAAGGTAAGTAATGGATGACGAGGCCCTGTTTACGCAGGTGCACAGGCGGGAGGCCGAGGGAGGGCCCAACAAGCATAAAATCGGAATTAGTATCCGAAAAATATTATTTTATGAAGAGCTGTAGCCAGAAACTTTAGGATTGATTCAGAGTATCGAAATGGGTCTTAGTTTTCGGTGGAGACAAGCAAACGCAAAGGTTACCTGCGTACGTGCGGTAGTGCTGTTATCTACACGAGCCTCTCCTCATGGAAATAAAACTATCGCATTCATGAAATTTTATTTAATTTTATCATAATTAAAGCACAGGGCCCAATCTGCTTAGCAGAGAGGGCACGATATGGCGGTCGGCAGCAGCCGCTGCAGCAGCCGCGTATGCTGCTGCTGCAGCAGAGGCAACGACGGGGCTGGTGAAAAAGCTGATATCGTTACTGCTTAGTGTTCTCCTCATTGAAGGATTTCTGTTTCTTAGCTCGGTGGAGGCATTCTTGAAGAACCACGAATTGAAGATACTTTCTTCATTCTGTCTTTCCAGCACACAACACGATGGTGGTAAGCACGGGACGCTGATCATTATGGCTTGCTGCTGCTGCTGTTCTCGTTCCTTAACATGTTTATCTGTCGTCTATGGTATTTCTGCCGTCACTAGAGAGCATCCAGGCACTTTTTCTTTCCTGCTCTTTCATCGCATTCCCGTTCCATGGCCACATGGGCACTTCCATAGTGCGAGACACGGGCGCTGGCCTGCTGGACAAATACGTTCCCTGTTCAGCCGCGCATCACTCCTTTGTTGAGCAAAACTCTTCTTCTCCACGTAAAGCTGTCAAAAGTAGCAGGACATGTCGTGGCAGAAACTGTTGCCTTTTTGAGCGTGTGACTCCTTTGGGGGTGTGAGACGGTTTTGCTCGTGGATCCCAGTGCCCTGCCCCTGTTTCCTTAAAAGAGTGTCGCAAATGCCTCCTATGGCAACTTGGCGAAATGTATATGAATCATGCAAGCATTCTGTGTGGGGGACAACAGGCACGACCGTGCTGCTTGAATGGCGCTCAATGATTTGCCATTATCCCTAAGTGCTCAGTTCAGTCGCGCAGAGGATTTATTTTACCCGATAAAGCATATGCAGCTACTCCTACCATTGGTTGTTGCGTGTGCAACTGGATTCCGCGAAACGTCCGTGTCTGAGTTTTGCGTCTGCAGGGCACAAATTCCTTCAGTGCTCAGTCCTCCCAGACAAACGTCGGCGGCTCTCGTGTGGCTGCTGCTCGGTGAGGCGCGTCCTGAGACCTGTGGTGACACAGACTAGCCTATGTGTTGTGATACCTTAATTTAGCTGTCCTTGCCTTGATACATTTAGAGCATTAGTCATAGTGTACACCCTGCTGGTGCCAGGAGCTCAGCACATTTGAGTCTTGGCGTTTGCATGCCCTTGTTGAATCCCTTTATTTTATCGGCACCTCTCTGCACGCTTGGGTGTGCAGCAAGCGGGTCACTTCTAAGAGTGCATCGTCCAGCGCTAGCAGCGCAGCAGCGAGCCGCCCTCGTGCGCATGCCGCAGCAGCGAATCAGGGCATCTTGAAGTTTTATACAGAGGATGCTCCAGGATTGCGCATGTACGCACAGGTGGACGCTTGACGCTTTAGCTGAAGCTGCGCCGCTTTCCGGAGCGTTTGTGTTGAATCAGTTACTAAGCCGGTAGCTTGAGCACCTCAAATCTTCAAGCAATAAATTTTCTGGATAGTTATTCGCGCTTGAGTATGTCTTTTTGTATTTTTGCGCTCAGTGGACCACAGGCCGTGCTGATCATGGCCTTGGTGTTCATGGGAGTGGTGGTAATGCTTCACATCGTGGGGAAGATTCGTCAGAGCTTTGGCAGCGGCTAATCGCCTGCAGTTCTTGTCGCAACGTACCACTGCCTGTGCAGGCGATGCACGCCTGGGGGAGGCTTAAAGATCGAGTGCCGAATGGTTTCGAGGTCTGACGATTTGTTTTGATGGGTGGAGGAAATGTTGCGCATGGAAAGTGGTTTATTGTCCTGGCCCCGCTTACGCACTATATGTGAAGTTCACCCGTGCGAATCACCTGGTCCTCGCCGGAAAAGCCCTGAATATGAAGAGCTGTAGTCCTGACATCAGACCAGTGCAGACAGCAGGAATATTCGATGTATTTTTTTGGCGAGGCGAGCCACAGCATGCTTGCTACGTATTTGTGGAACTTCTCAAAAAGATGTGCCCCTGTGGTGGAGAAGGCGAAGCGTAGTATGAATACGCAACCGTCTACGACGCTTGGGTGCAGCCTGACGGTGCGACACTATCTAGTGCTGCCATATTAGGGTGTATTTCCTCTACTGAGCGAACAAGCAGTACGTCAGAATAATCTTTATATTCTGTTTTACTCCTTAATCATTTAACTAATGCCTAGCTGCTCTTTCAGCAGAGTATTTTCAGAGGCCGAACTACGTTGAAGCTCTCGATGGTACAAGGAAGACTACAGGGATCTGCGCATGCCGCAGTGGGCAAAGGAGGGGTAGGAATGCAGATGACAGTCCTTAAGGTTCTGTGTAAGTGTCGACACCCGCGAAAGGGTCATAGATGCCCGCCAGTTCGCTGTGGAGGGCGGTGCTGCAAAAGTATATTCGTTGCCGGCCAGTGGCATGTGGTGAACATTGAGCCGCTGGGCGATGGAGGACCGGCACTATTCCCTTTGCTGCAGAGCCTATTTGCTCATTTGCAGATTCGTGAAATTCTTTTAGCCCGGCTGTGCCCAACTCAGTAGCGCCTAGTGGGTTGCCAATATCAAGCTATCTTAGCGCTCGTTACGGCTCTTTCGTCCCTGCAACAAGAACAATGCTGCCGCAGCAAAATCAATAAGAGACACTAGCTTGCAGTGCTGTTGTCTAGGTTACCATAAAGACTGTCAAGCTCTTATGTTCGGCTGAGGTAGCGGACGCACCGGATTGTTGCTGAACGGCGTCAGGCAGACGACTGTACCACGGACCACTTGGTGCTTCGAAACGCTGGACAGGAGCTGAGGAGAACGCCGGGGTTCCAAAAGTAAGCGCGAAATTTTTAAGGGGACAGACAACCATATAAAGGTTTTTTGCTGCTGCAGGAAGAGCTATGGGAAAGAGAGGAGCTACGTCGAGAGTTACTTACGTTCGGTGGATCCTTTGAACATAAGGGCTCGTGGGGTGGCCCAGCATTGCCTATTTTCGTTGTAACACAAAATCGCGTTAGCCTCTGCCCAAATAACGCAATTTAATTGCAGTCAGAGAATGTAAAAGTGTTTACCTCTTAGCATGCCTCAAGCGAGAAATAATCTTTTACGCACAGCTCAGTTCGCGGTGTATTCGAGGAAGGTACAGGCCCGCGATATGGCTTGGCTGTACCTGCTGCTGGACTTGAACTTCCGAAAATGAACTGCCCATGTTGAAAGTCTATGGGGTTCTTGTGTCCCGGTGTATTTCCTGTGGCGAATCAGGTAGCACTCTCCATTACAGCTTTGCTTGCTTGCCAGTAAAATGCAAAAATTTCAGTTTAAAGGCATTGGAAGTCTTTGCAAGAGACGGCGGAAGACTTTTTTCGGCTCACCGCAGCTCATTTCTTCGGGACGGAAGGTCAATGTATGTTCGAAACGCTGTCTAACAGGATCCCATAATCCCGTACCCGCGTGTATCACTGCCCATTCATTGTTGGCGACTAATCCTGGTCGATTCTTCCTCCTCCATGTAAATTTCTTTGAAAACCAATTTTTAATGGCCCGCAGCTTGCCAGCTACACGCTGGAAGGCGCTCATGCGCGCTACACAACAGTTCATGCTCCACAATACAAAATGCAAGGGATTAGTGGATCCAAGGATATGGATGCAATCACCATGGGACACTGCCTCTTGCTGCTGTGTTCCGTTTACCAGGGCACAAGGGACATTCGGATGGTTCTCCGGCGATACAATATGAAGCACAAATCAGTAATCATCACGATCTGGTAGGGGGACTTACATAATGCATACTGCAACATCTCGTGCCTCGCACTCTGCCTCAGTTGTGGGTCAACAAAGTCCCGCATAAATGGGCACTTGAGATTAATCACCCAAGATGTCTTCACTGATCCTGGCACTAGCACGATCTCGGATGTTTTGTCCAGCACCCCGTCCAAGAATAGCACGAGCTTGTTGCTGTCAGTTGTCTTAGGAACTGAAGCTAATTCCCTCATGACGTAATCTGCAGAAAACGCTAGAGAATTCCAATTCATGGTTTAATCATATCAATTGGCTTTTCGTGAAGCAGAGCTTTAAATGTTGGGTTGAGACTGCCTACTCACCTCTGTACTTCAAACACCAAGAATCAAGTACGAACTTTGAGGTGAGCATCTGTACAACTCTCTCATCGTCTGGATTTCCTTTAGGTGGCTTTTTGAACTGCAAAAAGGCATAAATGCAATGTATTGTGCTTTGTACTTCAGTCACTCAGAAGATTCAATACTGATAAAGGTATCGTTAGGACACGATAAGTAGTCATGAGCCGTTGAGTGTGTAGCTCGTTTCACGCATGCATACTGTAACTTGGGGAAGCTTCCGTTTTTCCTTTGTCTCTTCTTGTGGTGGAGGTTCGTCCGAGGCAAGGGCCGAGCTCTGTGCACTGCAGCGAGTTGCGAGGTCTTGTGCTGTTCGAATGAGGTCGAGCGGATCGACATACGTAGACAGCAGGATGTTTAAATGGTGTTCTAGCTCAGAGCGTCTGAGTGAAACGTTTCTATGCTTCAATATCGTATTTCCGGCGTTTTGACGCTTCCCTGACGCTTCCACTGTAGCCTTAACTCTACCCATATCGATTTTTTTCAGGTCTGCATGTCACGCACACAGAATTACAAGACAGCTTCTTTGGCCACCTTAGACTTTGTTAACACACACCAGGGTGTAATAACACACTCTATGGGAGTGAGATCGTAAAGCTCTCCGTACCTTTGCAGCTGTTCGTGATGATTCCTGCGGCCACATGCGTCAAGCCTTTGGCTGTGAGCAGCGCACATAGCTGTAAAATTTACGAGATGTTCAACTTTTTGACAAACAAAGTACGTAGCATGCACCACATCTTCTCTGGTGGTGTAGTGTCTACTAGTGTCGCATAAACCCAGTGACTGAATAGCTCAACAAAAACGACCTTGATGCCATCCGTGGGGCTCCGAGTAGCTGCTAAGCCAAGCGGCCTATGTAAAGAGCAGGCATTAATAATACGGATGCTTTCTAATAAACATACGATGCACGAAAACGTTGTGGTAGAAAAGCTTCTTGGCCTTTGAGATCGTGGGATCCTTCATGTTCAGCTTTTCTCCAAATGGAACCATCCACTGGGCCACAAGAGCATGTATAAAGGAGATATACGCGGGCAAAAGTGGATGGGGTTCACTTGCCGTGATAGCAGGCTCCAAGAATCTCTTATGGAACATCTTCGCAAGCTGGTTTATTGCACTCAGAGCACCTTGGAAGCCCTCTGCATCTGTCCGCTGCCGCGCATGCGCCCTCGACTGGATTTGACCCCAAGACGACGGAGCCTTCATCTTTTTGTTTTTCCGGAAGATACCCGCGAAGAACGATTTAACTGCTGCTCCCATGCGCCTCCAAATGCTGTTCTTGAACCCTTCAACAACGCTATGCAGGAAGAAAGCTGCGCATGAGTCACACAGAGTATGACATCCGGATACTTCTTTGCTGAGGGGCGTTGTGGAGGGCCAAGTGCGCATTACAGCTTTCAACACAAACTCATACTTTTAATCGTTGGCTGCAAAGATATATTTGGGCGTCTGTTATCTTATGAAACGGAGTTGGTCGCAATAAAATAAAACACAATCATTAAAATGGGGACTCACCAACTTGGAGCGTCACAGAAGCTAGCATTGCAGGAAAGGGCTTGAGAACAGAATGCGCTGGTTGTCGGATACCAAGGTCCATCTCGTACCAAAGCTTGGCGAAAATGGCAGCTAGTTGTTTGTTCCTTTTAGATATCGTATCCCCCTTGCCAGGCAGGTAGCCCTCTGCCGCGTTATAAATGCCACGCATTTGCACCCACGAATGTGCTGCAAGACTGAATAGCCCTTGCGTTTCGGAGTGCTCAAGGAGGATGTTTACGTATCGTTCCAGTCCTAGTGCATAGGTTTCGATTTCTGAAGTTATGCCCGCCGATAGCTCCTTGACTTTTTTGCCTTTGTCCATCCAGGAATTCAAAACTGATAAGTGAGCCACTCGGTACTTTTCGTTTTGCTCCGCGTGGCCCTGCACGACAGCCGAGCACAGAAATATGCATTTTTCAATTGAGTAAATTTACTTCTTAAGGATATTGTGCCCATTTCGTCCTTTAACATCTGTGAAAGACATACTGAAAGGGTAGTGCATTGGAGGCCACCAAAGAAAGCGGCGCCGAGTGTGAGACCACGGAAGGCCATGCTATTAAGCTTTGTCAAGGTGTAGTCCATTGAGTAGATGGAACTAGCCATCACTGAATATTGCAGCATCATCCCACATATAAAAGTAAGTAGATTTTATGATGACTGATCGTTGCGAGTTGGCGTGGCTGTTGTGCCGCAGCTGGTCGTGGTTACCTCAATTAAATATTCCGGTGATTGAAGGAACTAGTCTACTGATGTAAAGAAAAAAGCGTGGAACTGCTAGCGGCAGCAAACTCGGCATGAAGCAGCTGAAAAGGGCTACTGCAGGGAGAAGGCCATAGATAGCTTTTGGCTTACCATCTCCCCGTTTAGACTTTGGCTTGTTATAGCAGTCTTTTCCGCAGACGTCCAGGAATCCATATTTTACAGCTGAAGCAGTGACAGAAAACGTCCACATGCCACCATTTACAGGAAGCAAGAGTCTCTCTTCACCGGTAGATCGCTCTGATGCCTTGTGTTCCTCGCACATAAGGTGGCTGCTTGCCTTTTTTCCCCTTCCCATCTCCTGCACAGGATACACGGCAAAACGCATTGACGTGCCTTTGGCCATTGTTTATGCAGACACGGCGATCTGGCGGAGATACGTGCTCTGCCAATGCAATTCCGATTACACTACGATAGGTCTTGGAGTAAGAAGATTCTACGAAAAAACTTGCCATCGTGGATGATGTACTGAATCTTCTTCAAAGCTTCACTAAGCACATTGTCACATTCCGCAGGCACCACTGGGATGATCCCTGAAACGCATTATGGTAGACGCTCAGCAAGTTGCCAATTATTTCTGGTACACGCGACCTGCAGTGAAGGCCCTAAAGCTGTTGAATAACGTACCTTTTGCTTGAAGGAGCTGAGCGCGAAACCGGAGTTTTCCGTGTGCCCGCTCGTTGCCCTTTACCGACCAGAATAGCTGTGCGGAGGCATAGTACTCGTAAAATAGACGACGAGCTTCATCAGAATATGATTTGCAACCGCTGCTCGTTAAAGTGTTAAATGAGGGCGCAGGAGTGGTGGCATCTGCGATGTTCGCATGATGCTTCGTTACTAAGCCCACAAGGCAAACCACATGCGCAACAAGAAAGTGCCAACAACCATCCTTAGACCATCACTTCAGGATAAGCATGGGGTGTTCACAAGGTGCGAAGACCACTCCTGAAAAAGTATAGAGTGCTATAGCTTTGCTGGTATTGCAAAAAGTTTCCAGGCTCGATTCCAAACCTCCTAAATTTGCTGGTTTCCTAGCGGCATGTACAGGTAAGGGCTTTGCTCACGCAGTCTTTGAACATGCTGTTCGATGGTGTTATTATCGCGGAATAGGGTGACGGTTCCATGGGTAGCCTCATGCATCTTCCGTAGAGACCACCGCTCTACTGCGGAGGCTGCAAGAGCAGCTAGAGATTGGGGGGGACCTTCTCCGGGGGTATATGAATCGCCACCGGTAGGTAACACCATCGCGTCCGTTATACATATGTCATTCTTTGTCCCCCTGTTGCCAAGGATGTAATCCTGAACGAAATAAACCAAGCAATTGAGATATTGGTTGTGCCATGATACCTGACTAATGTGGGTAGGGCTTGTCAGGTGCTAGACGGTGTGGCCGCAAAGGTGTTACCGTTTGAATGTCGTGGAAATGTACGCCGTATTTAGGCTGCTGATCCTTATCCTGGAAGACAGGAAGGCTGGTTAGAGGCACGGTTGTGCCTGAAAGGCCTGGAACTGTGACTTGTGCCAGGTTGACTTTCCCTGAATCCACATATTCCATCCCCCCCTTTCCAAACCTCAGTGCAAAAACGCTTTTGGGCGTTACATCCACTGACGCATGGGGCAACGTTCCAGCGCCCGTCTGGCTAGTTCCTGGAGTTTCGAGGTCATAATGAGTGCCTGTAGATCCTTGCTGTGTAGAGGGGCTACCTTGCGCTATGCCTGATGCCTGACCAGTCTGGCCCTCTGTGTTGCGCACGGGATGCACAGAGATAAAAATTGTTTCTTGTATACCGTGCATACAGGCACTACCTAAAATCGGCTGCCCTTGCACAATGCAGGCACTGCGATGACGGGGTCCAGGGGCGCTTGGGGTATATTGGGAAGACGTGATGCCGCTGGTAGTGAGGCCCTCCCCAATACGGATCCCTGCTTGTTTTTTTTTAAATCGGTAGCACATGATTGTTAAAGGGAGATCTAGAGATCTTACCTGCCTGACCACCAGGCGAAGACACTCCCGCAGGTCCTTCCTGGATCACACCACCACCATAACCCACATACAAAAGCACTTGTGGAAGGCGACTTGCCCGTGGTGCTTGACACAGAAGAAATGACTAGGGCCGCTGTTCTGACGCTAGCGCTGAAGATGCAGGTATTTAATACCGTTGAAGGCTTTCTCTCAACGGAAATTTGCGCTGCTTTGTCCTCGGCTGCTCCCTGTCCCTGTTGTGCCCTAGTATACTTCACAACTGCATCATAAGAATGACAAGAAAAAGCATCAATGTGGGCCCTCGCCTTGAGCATAGCTTGTAGTTTGCGCCACAACCTACAGATGAGAGGCTGGATGTATGCTGAGCTGGCTGGTTTGTTAGAAAGTGGGGACTGCTGCGTAGCTCATTGGCTATGCACCTACCGGTGATATGTTCTGGATCTGAGAGCAATGAGCACACAAGGGCGCAAATTGCATATACCAAGAGCACAAGCGTAGCTCTCAGGTATCCCCATGCTTGCTTTGTTGTAGTGTGGAGGTAAATCGAACACCTCTTCTAGTATGAGGAGTGCTTGTTAATTTTTACACATTCTGCAGAGCCCAGAGTTTTGTGGAAAACTTATTTGCACTGAAGGATGTCATATTTGAACGTACGGTCAATGATCGAGAGCACGAGATCCACAATCTGACTCGCTATATCATCCGGAATAGTATCAAGTCTTCCGCTCAATGCGTCTTGCTTGACCAGCGCACTAATGTCAGATGCTCGGGCGCTGGGGTGGGCAGCACTGACGGTAGCTTTGAGCTTCGCAGTAGTACAGACTAGCGCATCCAGGGATGTCAGAAGAAGAAAGGCGGCTGCGCCGGCCTCTTCGGGCCCTTTTTTCCTTGAATTAATGCTCATGAGGGCATTTTCAATGAAAGATACACAGAATGGGGCCAATGGCTGGGCGTAAGCAGTCCCCTCGACGAGGACAGACCTCAAAATCCCCTCAATGAAGCCTGGATCAAAATCCATGGACGCGCCTTCAGGCAGCGCACCGGCACTCGAAATTTTTGATCCCAGGATCTCTTTAGCCATTCCAGTAAGTAGCAGGCCTAAGCAGCAAAGACAGGAAGGCTCGCGGCCAACGGGCGGTGTGTCGAGGCAGCGAAATCCAAGACGTTACCTCAGCAAGCCACATAGAATTTTCGGAGATGAGCTGGAGGGATGAACTTACTGCCCGATTGCAAATAAGCCGAAGCTGCACAACCACGAGAAGCAACACATACACACACACATGCCAATTCCTTACTCTGTAGCAAAGCCACACGAAATCATGCGCCTCAACCAGCGACTCGCCCACGTTCCTTTCGGCTTGAGACCTCCGTTGTGGCATATTTATGGTAGCTGTAAGTATAGTGATTGTTTACCGTCCAGTATTTGCTGCAGCCGCTCGCTTAGTCCTGAGTCAGCACCTGCAATGGCCAGAGTGTCGTATGGTGCAAAAGTAATACTCTGCGACCACGGGAGGCCAGCTGTCCGCTTCCTTGATGCGAATATAGTTTGCCTTTTCATGCAGAAACATGCGTTACATGGGCTTACCATTTGCTCCACTTCCTTCGTTTTCTCTTGCTACACGAATGTGCCGCTCACGCTCTTCAGTGAGTTCCTTCCACCGAGCTTCTTGCTCTTCAGGCGAGGGCAACTCAACCAAGCTTGTTTCCTCCAGTATCACTGGTTCCTGTGTTCTAGAACCCTTCTTGCCGCTCTTTTTGCTACGGCGCTTACCTAACAGATACAACCGTCGCAGCACCTAATACGGTTCACAATGTTACTGAACTGATTGGCTCGACAAAATGAGAATGCAGGGGCTCCCCTTGGTGCATGTACGTGTGATTCGTGTTTGCTGCCACATGATTAGACACTTCACATACAGCAGAGCCTTTGGTGTAAATTCTCAGGTTTTTGCTCTCTTTTTTACAAGCCCTTTGACTGAATCGGGCCTTACCAGGACGTTTGAGTGCTGATTCCTTGGCTGCTGCGCGGTCCTGTTGGCGTTTTGCTTGCTTGCGATCCTTCAAGGACTGGATGTGACACTGTTGCCCCTCTGCTCAGCCGCATTTCACCTTTTTGAAAATTTATATGCCACTCTGTCCGTGTAACTAAGGCACCAGACGTACGAGGAGGAAAGACGTGCCGCTGCCCGTGGGGATTCCCTGCTTCGGAGCTCTGAAGCTGCCCTGGGACGCACCGAGTTGTTCTAATGCAAGACACGCTGCAGCATATTCTCGTAAGATTACGCAGAAATGCGTTTGGACGTTTTCTGTAGAACTGCAGTAGCCAGCAGGGTCTTGCATGGCAACAATATGAGACTGCATGGTTCTCGCATCCACGTCTCCCAATAGCTGAGCATCTGTGACAACACGGAAGAGATGCATGCGACAAGGGTTTGCCATGTGGCCCGTTCTGTTGACTTCGGCGCGACTCGCTCTGAGATACGGAGGTACGTGCAATCTCGCTGCTGGGCGGGTACCTATTGTAGATGCTGCACTTGCCTGGAGGCGGCAAACGCCCTGGTTCCTCTGGTGCCAGAAAATGGCCGACAACCGCTTTAGCCTCAACTGAACGAGCATAACGCACACCGATCTTTTACACAAGGGACATTCAGAAAACGGCAACTAGGCATCAAAGCTAGCATTTTCTCAGTGTTCTCAGACGAGGCGCGGCCAGTCTTGCGGAGATCTCCAGGTACCTCCATCTGTGGGATGCACGATGATATGTGCTTGCGTAGTGGGAAAATCGAGGCGGGGTATTCCTGAATCGCGTAAGCAAGTGCAAAACAGCGAGCCAGACTTGGAAGTTTATTTACGCTGCCGACTGGGGATGAATTCAGCAGCTTCGTACCCCAGAAGCCATTGTTAAAGCACGCATGTATCCATGAAGCTCAGGGGGTGGGGGCACGATTTCTTGCAGGGCTGCATACCTATGGCATTTGTAGCCAAGGATGGAGAAGTATACAGTGCTGCATGTAGCGCCAGGATGGCCGATGCCGCTGAGGCAGAATGCCACAGCAAAGCACGCAGAAGGGCTCTTAAATGGGGGAAATCCTTCAAGAACAAAATGCCTACGCAACACCGCAAAGCTGAGCCATCCATGTGGGCGTATGTTGTCTCAAAGGTCAGATCATCGGCTCATGCTGCCCGGAAACTCAGGCTCTGCCCCTATAGGTGATCCCTTAGAGTCGTGGGAGGGGTTGGAGCCCGTAGACCCCAGGGCCCCTTCCACCAGCATACAAAACCTGCCATATCCCTATATGCAGCGAAAACGTTGAAGATAGTCTGCAGTAAAATGAAGACTTTTGTGGGAATCGGCATACCACGTAGACGCCGCATCTTGCGCCAAGTCGGCAGCAGGGCGCACACAACGAAACCACCCGAATCCCTGAAATCTCCTATGGAAGGAACAAGCCTATATACTAAAACAATTCGTAACAGGACGCGAATTCCTGCAATGAAGTGAACACCAGGGGCCTTAAATACGGTGCCAGAGAAATGACGTGGCCTCAGAAGAGCCCTGGGCCAAAGCAGAGAGTGGAGCGGTTCGGTCCCTGCAGTCACGTTCGTTGTAAAACGCAGTCGTGATGCTGCCACTGCTCCTTCCCCTTTTACTCCCATTTTTTCATCGATTTTAAATGAGAAAAATAGAATGAGCATGCCGAAGGGTCAGAAAAACCGAGGGAGTACTGGAGTCGATGGACCCTAGGAGGAGCCTGCCGGTCACAAGACGTTTTCTTTGCTTAGAAAAGTGCTGAGGAAATCTCTGCTATTAGCTGGATGTTCGGAGTAAGATAAAGCTTAAAGTGTTTATGGCTCCGGTGTAATGTGAAACTTCCTGCAAGGGCTTACAAATACCCCGATTACCCACCGTAACTAATGTGGACGGATTCTTGCAATATTCCCAGCAGTACAAACTGCATTATTACTTCGTTATTGTAGTATCAGCTCAGATAACAAGTAAGAGGTGATTCCTGTGAAGGACCCGAGCGTGCGTTCGCTAAAGCCTATATGACTGTTTATAATCACCCTCAGATCCTTGAAGGACACATGCTTTAAACATTGCTTTGCTGTGCTCTAGAGGAACAAAACTAGAGGTACCAAGACACATTACACCAGCTTGTATCGCTTGGGTTTAGGTGATCCATAGGGCACCTAGCTGTCGGTAATAGCAAGACCATCAGCAAAGGCGCTTACACAGTGGAAAGTCATGTAGCCGAGCTAGGTATAAAAGTGGAAGCCCTCACGTTTTTCGTGGAAACTACTCTCTTCTGTGGACACTTTTGCTTTCTTCACTAATTTTGCAATGGAGCTTGATGCCAGAAAGAGGAGTACAACTTAGTTTAGCCCTGCTCACTAATTAGGGCAGTGGAGGTCCCAAGAGAGGCTGTACAGCCGACACAGTCCCTGCTATAGATCAAATGGCTCCCATGTGTGGTCTGATCCTATTCATGGAGCATCTTTGTGCTCTTTCACGTACCCTCCTGAGGAAACACCGACTTTGGAATGGGAAGTTCGCCTTCGAGGTCATGAGAGCACACCAAGAGCCTTCAGAGCATGGGGAGTGAGGTATCACTCCAAGAGGTATATCGTCAGGCGGTCAAGCACTCCTGCACTTTCGTAATGTTCTAGAGACTTTAAAGTTGCGTAGACCAGCACTGGGTTGAGGGTGCCTATTAGCGCCGAGGCAGTATGTTTTCCTCGTTAGAGGGAATCGCCCCGCAACCGCCAGCTCCTAGGGCTGTGAAGGCAGAAATGCGTGAATTGCGGTCAGTCTTCAAATTATGCCAACTCCAAGTACTACAACGAGCTCTAATTGGACACTTCTTGCAGCCCTCATTCCTCTAGACATGATGAAAATCCGCCAAGCCTAGATGACGTTTGCTCTTTCAACTAGACAGCGCTGCTGTACTGAATGTTCACTGCTCTGCCTCTGGCACCTCAAAGCCTAGCATTGCTGTACTGAATGTTCACTGCTCTGCCTCTAGCACCTCAAAGCCGCACACTGCATGGGCCAAACAAAATGCCATCAAGTATCTGCCGTCCCTGGAGACCCAACAGTAACAGAACGATTTTACCGCCATTTTTATGCGGGCTACAAACCACCACACACATCTGAACAACTCCCTCTGGTTCTGTGGTGCACCGCGAGCTACCTCTCCTGCGCATTTGGCTGCTGTTTGCCCCTTCCTTCCCCGATAGTGGGGGGAACTGCCTTATTTTGAGAGCCCCGTGGATACTTTCCGGGGACCACGGCGGGAGGCGGCAGCCGAGGCCTCAGTATTGGACGCCAAACATGGGGAGGAGTTGACGGTAGCCGCTGCAACTGTTTGGGAACCACGCGGGGTGGAAAGAACTGAACATTTCCCACTGACGCCACAGCTCGCTTCTGGTGCTCGCTGTCATTTCCTAAGTTCCCTGGAAGACGTGGCGAAGTCGCAACTGCGGGAAGGGGAGCCTGTACTGCTCTAAGCATCTGCTGCGTCCTTTCAGCCGCTTTGGCGGGCTCACGTGGCGTGCTGTGGCTTTCGACCGACGCTCCGGCAGCTTCGTTTGCTGCTGCTGCTGCAGGCAATTCCGAGCCTCTTCCCTCCTCGCCAGAAAGCTCCCGAACAAACAGCGCCTTGTTAATAGAGGCTGCAAGGTCCAGGGCCGGAAAAGACGGTTCATCCAGCAGAGCATGCAGCGATGCCCGGTAGCTCTTCGCGTCCAACTTTGAGTTGCTCTTCGCTAGTAGAGCGGCAGCAGCAGCAGCAGTAAGGCCGTGCGGGCGCTTCGCCTGCGCGTCCTTGGGATTTGCAGGACCGCTTGCCGCTACGCTGGCAGCAATTCCCTCACTTGCGCTCGGAGGACCGCTGACGGGAAGGCGCACAGCTACAGACGTTTCGTGCCCGTGAGGCTGTTGCACTGCACAGCAGTTCGTCTGCTCCACCGGCACTGCCTGTTGCTGGTCTTGCTGCTGCTGCTGCTTCTTCTTGCGCTCCATCGATGAGGAAGACAGAGAGCTCTGGGGCGGTGCCAATGCGGAGTAGCTCGCGCTTCGTCTCGCTGCAGAGATTGCAGCAGCAAGCACAACATCGGCTGCACCCGTTGAGAGACCCTAGTCAGCAACGAGCCGGCAGGAAAAGCAGCAGCGGCGAACCGTGCTAAGCCTCAGAACCGGTGTGAGCGGATGGCAATGCTTCCAAGGCGGCACGCTAGCTCCTCTGCCTTAGCTTAAAGCTCAGAGTCGAAGACTGATAGCGAGACGAGACTTTGTCTTACGGGGGGTACAAGGCTGGTGATGGTGGTGCTCGGGCTGCATTAGAGCCGCGCCAAGCCCGCGAAGGCCTCTCGGTGTCGCACACGTAGCGGCAATAGGATCACTGCATTTGCGGGTGAAATGTGCATGCAGTTGTGATCCTGTCGTTGCGGCTATCGCTGGGGCTTTGAAAGTGGCCCCTTGATCCTTCTTTGGGAGGGCAGCTGCGAAGGGAGGCTCCCCGGGAGACGCTGACTCCCCTGCGGAGGGGGCCTCTTTTTTGCCTCGTCGCTCCTCCTCCGCATTCCCCTGCTTGGGGTCGCTGGTGCTGCTATTGGTGGCAAGCAGGACGGCGTACCGTTTCGGGTGCTGCTGTATATCCCTTAGCGTTTGCTTAAAGGTTACCAAGATGGCGGCTAGCGTCGAGAAGGGCGAAGCACGCATAAGACCACCCCACCCTTCCCCCGCCGCAGCGGCTGCCGCAGCACTCGGCCTTTGTGGCTCCTCTCCATAAAATCGAGCCAACTCTGTGACGCGTTCTTTGCTCGCTGCATACCTCTGCCGGACTCCCTGAAAGCCTAAGGCAGCTTCCCCGTGGAGGCGGCGAAGCTTTTCGATCTCTGAAGGGCCCCAAAACTCGTTCGACGGCTTTGCCTGCTGTATTTGCTGCAAAAGAAACTGCGTCTCGCGATGCAGCAACGCTGCTGCGACATCCAACGCCTCATCCGAGAGGCGCGCTGCCTCCTCCACCAGGGGCATCTCTTCGGGCAAGCCCTCCAGCCTCAAATCCGGCAGAGACGCCATCTGCAAATACATGTACATACATATATATATATATATGTAAACCGCCTCACCAGCATAAATCGAAACGCTTCCGACTGTATTCTAGAGGCTTTGACCTCTGAAGGCGCATCGATCCTTTCGGCCCACCCCACACGAAATCCCTGCTCGCCTATGAATCCCCCAAATATACCGCTAGCTAGCCGTCGCTCCATGCGCGCATCATCGCATGCAAAAAGGAAAGCGCGGCAGCCATGTGTGCAGTCTATCCGCAAGAGGCTAGTCCGAGACGTACCAGATTGACAAGGATGTAGTGCAGCGAGCTGAGGCGGCTGTCGACGGTGCTGCGAAATTCCATCAGCTTCAGGAGAGAGGTCAACGCAAACCCTCGCGTCGGCAGAGCCTCAACCGAGGCAGCAGCTCCTGGCAGCCCTCGTGCACTGTCTCCCGCTGCACCGCCTTCTTCTGAAGACTGTGTGCCTTCCGGGGTGGCAGCAAGTCGAACTCCGTGATTTACATAATTTCCCCACTGCAGCACAGCCTGCAGAAGCACGCGAAACTTGCGGCTGCTGCGACCCTGCGCAACAACAGAGGGGGGAGGGACAAGCGCAAACACGAGTCAGCTGGAAATCAGGTGTACATACACAGCCAAAGAAGCCGGTAAAACGCGAATTGCAGGGGCGGCACGCAGGGGGAGAAATAACAGACGAAAAGGGAGGAAGTGCAGAGGAGCACTGGCACATGTGCGCCAAAGTGCCAGATGGGCAAAAGCGGCAACAGCAAGGAGACTCGCCTGCTCGGCTGCTTGATCCACGAGGTCAAGAGCGTCATTTAGCTCCTTCAGCGTCTTTGGGGCTAAGAGGTCAAAACGGACGACGCGAGTCCGCAAAGAAACTCCAGTAAGCCGCACGAGTGGTAGCATTTCCGCCTCTACATCGCGCAGAGGAGGGGTGGTTGCTGAATCCGCTTTCGGATCCTCGGATGTCTGCTGTTGCTCCTGCTGCTGTAAGTACGCCTGGAAAGCTTCGAGTTCCTCCGGCAACGGACAGACCTGCTCTAACCGATCGAGAAGCTCTAGCGAAAAGCCGCTGCTGTCAAGGCACTGCAGCCGCCGAGCTGCTTCCTGCCAGCAACATCCAGAGCAGCATTACACCACGCCTTCAGCAGAATAGCACTGCAAGCTTAGGGGTTTTGCGCGGCAAAACAGCACGCGAACCGAGAGTGAAGAGCACACTTGTTCAACGAAGAACGGGGTGGGCAACATAGCCTTGCCACAGGCATCAGGGAAGGTACCTTGGTGGAGAGCGAAAGCCGGGCAAGAACTATGGCAACATTCTGAGCGCGCTTGCTCGAGATCAGCTTGACTTGCTGCACTTCCGGCCTCTTCGTTGCCCTCTTCGAAGCCGCTTTTGTTGCGGCTGAAGACTGCGTTCGGGAGAAAAGGCGACTCAGAGCAGCACCGTCTACAAGCGCGGAGGGTCCTAAGGGGCCAAGGGCGGGCATCTCGCTGAAGACTGTCCCCTGCGCAGAGAAAAATCGCGCGCACACGGGGGCACCCCTCGAGTTGAGGCGCGCCAGTAGGGGCAGCAACAGCGATTAAAAGACAAAAAGAGAGCGGCAGCCCCCAAGAATCCCAAGCAACAACCATGCAGCACACCACGAGCAACAGAGACACCCGCATGTGGCAAGAGGACTCCAGCGCGCTCGTCCTGTTGCAGCTGCGCTTCAAACTAAGTGCGTTCCCAGGAGCAGCAGCACCGGGGCGAAGAAAAGAAGGCGCGCGCGGGGGTGAGAAGGCCTCCCTAGCAGAGCAAGAGCAACTGGAAGAAGATCTGGCTTACATGGATCTTATCTCCTGAAAGCGCCTTCCAGTGTATCTTGCGGCCAAGTGGCAGCGCCGCCTCTGCGAGCGGTTGCTGCTTCGATGCTGCAGCCGCAGGCGGAGGCCTCTTTCCTCCCGGAAAGCCCTTAGGCGGAGGTCCTGGTGCCTTTGCGGTGGCTTTGGCGGATGGGGGGGGGGGCGGCTTCGAGGCGTTTGCCTTCCCCGCTGCAGCAGGAGCTTCCGCTGTCGTAAACGGGGGGGGAGGAGGCCTCCTGGGGGGTGGTTGCCCTGGTGCCTTGCCTTTAGATGCGGCAGGAAGGGTTTGGGGGGAGCCTCCTGCTGCTGCAGACATCTGCGCATCCTTTGGAGGGGAGGAGGGGGGGGAGGCAGCGGCGTCACCGCATGCGGAGACTCCCGGAAAGCTGGCCTTGCAGTCCTCGGAGGAGAAAGAACCTCTCGCAAGCGGGGCAGCTGCAATGGGTGCGCGTGTGGCTGCTGCAGCTCCTGCTGCATCAGCAGGCAGGCAGACGGCCGCTGCTGCTGCTCGTACAACGGTGCCTTCTGCTCCAAGATTTGCAGCCACGGCCACATCCGACGGAAGAGACACACGCAGCACCCGTCCATCAGGCAGCTGAATTGCAAGAAGCTGGCTACTCGATCCGGCAGGTCCAGCAGAGGGCAGGGAGGACAGCGCCGCTGTAGTGCCTGATGCTTCTCCACCTGAAGACGCGTGTGCAGATACCAACGCTGCCGGAAAAAACCCCACGCACGGCGTCTTTCGTCCTTCTGCTGCTCCCTCTGGGGAAGCCTCCGCCCCTTCCGAGGGCGGCGGCTCTCTACTGGTCGCTGCTCGCGGCCGTTCTCCGTCAGGAGAAGGCGTCTTCACCGAGCTCGAAAGGGCAGCCTCCAGAGTCGAAACACTCAAGGCACCTAAGATCGAACAGGTAGCCTCATCTGCAGTGCTTCCTAGCGTAGTGGAACTGCTCCTGCCGCCAGCGGACTTCGAGGCAGGAAGCTCTCTTGCTGCGAATGCCCCCTCTGCAGCGGCACCAAGGCTGGCCTCCCCTGACGCTGCCTCCGCGGCGAATACACCTTTCCGAGGCGAAGCTGCAGAGCCAGTCGCAGCTTTGGCTTCGGGGAAAGAGTCAGCGAGAACATGCGAAACAGCAATGCTCGACACGACAGCAGCCCCCCCCCTTTCGACGGAAGAAGGGCCGAAAGGCGCTCCAGGCTTTCCAGCGTCATAAGACATTTCACCGACGTTGCTTAGAGCTGCGACAGTGGAGGCTGGTGGTGAACCCGTAGCTTCTACAGTTCGAGACGCTGCGGAGGCAGACACACTTGCTGCTGCTGCTCTTGCTGCTGCTGCTGCAGTCGGTTGGGCCTGCTGCACTTGCATTTGCAGCTGCTGCGTTTGCACTTGCATTTGCATTTGCTGCTGCATCTGCATTTGCATTTGCATTTGCTGCTGCATTTGCATTTGCACTTGCTGCTGCTGTGGGGAGGGGGGAGGAACTTTTACGCTTGAATACTCCGCCTCGAGCGCCGCAGCGGGGAGCAGTGGCCTTATGGCAGGAGCATCGGATGCCTTGGGGGAGGCGGCAAACATCCCAAGACCGCCTCCCGTGGCAAGGGAAGCCGTGGAGAGGGGCCTCGTCTCTTTCGAGACGAGGCTTCTAGTGAGTACTTGCTGCTGCTGCTGGTGGTGCTGTGCTGCCGCTGCAGCAGCCGCTGTAGGAGACACTGCAGCATTCAATCGTCGGCTTTGCCCAGGCCTCAAAGGCACCGGAGCTATTCGTGAGGGCCTTTGAGAAGACACCGGGGGGGGCTGATGCAAGCTCCCCTGATGATGGTGTTGTATTATCCACTGCTGGTTATGCAAGAGTGGCAACGTCCTCGCTACCCCTGTCGTTGGGGCAGCAAGGCTTCCTGGAATGCCTGTACCAAGAAGCTCCTCCTCTCCATTCCCCCGATCGGCTGCGCAAGCCTCCCCGAATGTCGAGGTGCTCTCTTGGGGATGCTGCAGGGGGGGAGGCGTAATGACTGAAGGCCCTTCTGCTGGGGTCGCTCGCGGAGTCGGCCCTTGCTGCTCCTGCTGCTGCAACTGTAAGTAATGCGACACCTGCCTTTGCAGGAGGTGCTGCTGCTGGAGCCACGGAGGCGGCAGCGCGTGCTGCAGCAGCCGAGTGGCGTGAGCTGCGGCAGAGGCAGCAGCAGCAGCACCCGCAGCAGCGAAGTAATACGAGACCAGGCTCATCGCCATCGAGAAATCGTTGCTGCACAGCTTGAGGGCAACGGCGCAGCTGTCGCTGCTGCAGCCTGAAGCCTCCACAAGCATCTGGAGAAGCCTCTGCAACACCAACAACAACAAGTGCAAGAGACCCGCACCACACGGCACCACAATTATTGCAAAACTACCACACACTGCCACCAGCAGCACCACACCAAGCGATTCAAAAAAAAGGAATGAAGCCTGCGGAGCTACGAGCAGCCGCAACACAAGACAGCTTACAGGATCTAACCGAAGACAATGCCTTGCCGCAAACTCTCGACGGCTCGGCGTAGGACGCTTCGTGATGTGCAGATGTCGCTGGAAGCCTGCAGTCCTGCTGTCCCCTGCATGCGCTGCTGCAGAGGCTGCTGCTGCAGCGCATGCGTGCTCTGCAGCTCCCAGCAGAGAAGCCCCCCCAATATCAGCGCCACTCGTACTGCTGCAGGTGCTGCCGCGGCGGGATGCATGGAGTTCAAAGGCATGCAACTGCTGCTGCTGCCTGTGCTGCAGGTCTGTGCCACTGCTTAGGCCGAGGGTGTCCCTTGGCTGTTGCCATCGCAACAAAGACGACATAATACCGCTGACCAGAGACTTGCTCGGTGGCGATTTGCTGCTGCTGCTACTCATGCTGCTGCTGATGCTGCCAGCAGAGGGGGCTGACCCCACTGTCGAGTGAGCTGCTTCAGTGGAGACGGCTGCGGAAGCAACGAAGCCCGAAGGAGGGATATCCGCGTCTTCTTCTCGCTGCCCTTCTCCAGTCGTTGAGGAGGCACTGCAAGGAGCAACGCGAGAGGCGCTGCTGCTGCTGCTGCTGCTGCTGCTGGGGCCGCTCTCCACATGCTCAAATATGAGTGACACACGGAGGCGCTGAGAAAGTGGGGTAGACGAGTCCAAGTCCTCTCCCCGCAGCTCAATCACGGACTGCTCGGAAGGAAGAAACCCTGAAGCCGAAGGACGCCGCAAAAACTACAGCCGCAATACCAGAGGGCGCCTATTTAAAAAAAAAAGAGAAAGAAATAAAGAAATGAAGACAGAGATAGAGAGATAGAAAGACATGAAGAAAGAAAGAAAAAAATAAAAAAGACAGAAAGAAATGAAGACAGACAGAGATAGAGAGATAGAAAGAAATGAAGACAGAAAAAAATAAAAAAGACAGAAAGAAATGAAGAAAGAGAGAGAATTCAAGATCTCAGCCCTGCAGGCCTTCCCTACGGACGGGCAAAGTGGTGGCACGGCTGCATTCTTCACGCGGCATGCACACAGTTTTGTTCAGCGCTAAGCATCAGGCTGGTTAAACTTCTTCACCTGTGTGCAGCGAGTATGTGGCGTAGATGTGCTGCTGCTGCTGCAAGTGTCTGCGGTGCGAGTTGGCTTTCCGCAAACCCTCACACGCCCCCTGCAGGAGGTGTGAGCCTCCACTATCGGCAGGGTTCTTAGTCACTGGAAGCCTTGGCACAAGCTGCCGTATTGCAATTAAGACATCTCCAGAAAGCACAAGGTGTCGGGGGCTTCCATCTCGCGCGTGTGCAAAGTCGAAGACTGCTGACGCAGATCCGTCCTGCGCAGCGGCATCACACGCAGTCACACCCACTCCCCACAGGGTGTGCGTGCCACGCCACCTCCATTCCTACCACCTAGGTTGGCTCCTGAGGAAGCTTGTGCTGCTGTGAACGCTGCAAGCTTTCCGAGCCGAGAGGAACGGCGCGCCAACCGACACACACAATGCACAGACTTCTGCGTTCCGCCAGGCTTCACGCGAGCCGCTAAAAGGCCACACGGCAGCAGGTGTTACTGGTGATGTTGGGGTTGTTGCACGTGGGGTGAAAGCCGCTGCTACCCATTAGAGAAAGCACGCACCGACAGAGAGTCTGCTGCCATCAGCTGGTAATCCGAAGCGCATGCCTGCAAAGAGAAGTGCGTGTGCAGCTCCCGCTGGTGCTGCTGCTGCAGGTGTCTCTGCTGCAAATGCTGCTGCAGCTGTCTCTGCTGCAAAGCTGCAAGGGCACGCCCAGCTGCAAGGGCCCCCCTCCCGCCTTCGCATGCAGCGTGTGGAGCCTCTCCTGACGTCGTAGGAGACACTGGCCAGTCTGCTCCGGCAGCTGCGGAGGCTGGAGAACCGCCGTCTGACAGAGTGTCATCCGCGGAGCTGCTCCAAGACATGCGACAGGCAGATGCAACTGCTGGACAGCAACACGTTACTCTGCTGCTGCTGCTGCTCAGACACGGAGCAGAGATAGGTAGAGACACGTAGGCGTCGCAGCAAGCCCCTAGATAGCCGAGAGGCCCCCCTGGATCGAACAGCAAAGGGACGTCATCGGGGCTGCATGCGCTCTCGATTGCCGCCACTGCCGATGCTGCTGCACCCGCACACTCCGTAAGCAGCTGTGTCTGCTGTCTCAACGCTTGCAGGAAGGGGTGATGGATCTGAGAGGCATCGCTTGCGCAGCCATCCAGTCTGCAGCACCACACATCGACAAAAAGTGGCCTCCGCAGCACCGAACCATCCAAGCGGAAGAGTAGCCAGCCTCCTAGCAAGCAGTCGACGACACAGCAGCACCCAGCTCTACGCACAGCATTCAGGCAGGAACGTACTGCTGCTGGGATTTTCCGGGAGTGCGTTGCTTCAGAAAGTAGCCGGCAAAGCCCTTACGCTGCGATCGGCTGCCCCCCATATCTTGCTGCTGGGGAAGCTGCAGCTGAGAAGGCTGCGCAGCAGTGGCAGAAGGCATCGATACTAAAGGTGCTTGTTCCTCAGATCCGTTGCTGCTGCTGCTGCTGTGACTTTGCCGAACGGGGTGTCCAAGAGGCAAAGAATCTCCGGAAGCTACCAGAGGCACAGCTGTGGCTGCGCTTCCTGCGCTCGACGCTAAAAAGTGACGGACCAGCACGCTGCTTTGCTCTTCAGATCCTTGCCTCCTGGAGCAGCAGCCGCTACAGCAGCAGCAGCACGTGGCAAGCTCGTACACCTCGACGACAATAAGCGCAGCGGGCGCAGCAAAGTGATCGATCAGCACATTCTTCAGACGGACGCTACGAGCCTCCACTCCTGTCGCCTGCAGTTTGCCTCCCGCGCCTCCTTCTTCTCTCGAGGAGCTGCCCTGCGTCAGAAAAACAATTAGAAGCACAGAAAAACAATGAGAAGCACAGAAAAACAGTCAGAAGCACACAAAAACAATGAAAAGCACAGAAAAACAATGAGAAGCACGGAAAAACAATGAAAAGCACAGAAAAGCAGTCAGAAGCACAGAAAAACAGTCAGAAGCACAGAAAAACAGTCAGAAGCACAGAAAAACAGTCAGAAGCACAGAAAAACAATGAGAAGCACACAAAAACAATGAGAAGCACAGAAAAACAATGAAAAGCACAGAAAAACAATGAGAAGCACAGAAAAACAATGAGAAGCACGGAAAAACAGTCAGAAGCACAGAAAAACAGTCAGAAGCACAGAAAAACAATGAGAAGCACGGAAAAACAACAGCCGCCACGGTGCAATCACGAAAGGGCCGAGAGGCAACATATGCAGGGTTCCAAGGAGCGCCACCCAGGCCTGCAGAGTTAGCGCCCTCTAATCGTCTAGCAGGAGGGACGTGCGAGAGGAGACGCACAAAGCCTTGACGGAGAAGACTCTCAAAATACGAGAGGTAACGCCGACACGAGGGGGGCCAGCGATCGGCTGGCTTCCAGTGCAAAACTCCGCCTCCCCCTTGTCCGCTCACACTGCTGGGCTTGAGATTTCGGGGAGTGAAGGTACAGTCTTGAGCGGCGAGCGAGGCGTTTCCCAGCATCTTCAGGAGCTGGTGCTGCGACAAGCTCCAGCCTGCTGCGCCTAAGCTGCTGCCGCACGCCATGGCTGCGCATGCCAGCAAGAGCAGAGCGCCACAGCCGCTTTTGGGGTGTAAGTTGACAACTGCGAGGTTCAGGTGTCTGTCGAGCTGCAGCCAAAAGCGGAGAGAGGAGCAGAAATCCACAAGCAGCTGCAAGGGGGGGGACCCCACTTCCGTCAAGCTGAACTCGAGAATCTGCCACCCAAAGGCCTCCCCGAATTCCGCTGCCAGGCTGCTAGTGCCGCTGCTGATGGAGGCAGGAGTTGAGGCTACAGCGCTCGAAGGGCAAGGGGCCTGCCTGCTCGCGTTGCCGCTGCAGCTCCCGCTGCTGCGCTGCTGCAAACCGCCAATTGCGTGGCTGCCGCTAGCGCCGTTGTTACGACAACAAGTGGTGCTCCCTCGAGAATAGATATCAAAGACGACAATGACGGGGGGAGAAGCTAAGAGGCGTCCAAGCTGTCGTAGGGCTTCGCGACGCTTCATGTCGAAGCTGCTGCCATCTCCAGTGCCTTGCGCTGCTGGCAGAGGGGATGCAGCTTCTGCAGACTTCCCTCCAGCAGACTTTTCGCCCGCAGGCAAGACGGCACGGCCACTCTCGACTGAGAAGGGGGCAAGAGAGTGAAAGGAGGGAGCAGCAGCCGTGGTAGCAGCAGCTGCTGCTGCTGCCGCCGCTGCCGCCTCCACAGCAGCAACAGCTGCGGCAACAGCTGGCAACGCTGCAGCCTCCTCGCCTTGGAGCTCCAGGGCAGCCGCGTTCTCCAAAGCAGCACTGGCAGCCGCCGCTGCCTGCGCCACTAGTGAGAAGCCTGGCTTGCAAACAGGCGTACTCTCTTGCTGCTTCTTGATGAGGCTGTGGAGGTGTCTGTACAGTCCGTTGAGCAGCGTGAGTCCGGAAGAGCCGTCTGACGGCGTCGGCAGCTGCTGCAAGAAGCGGCGCAGCAGCAGCATCACCAGCTGCTGCTGCTGCTGCGGCGAGGGTGCCTGGGAAGGCGGAGGAGTAGGGGACGCATCTGCCGCTGCAGTGAGGACGCTCATGCCCTCCGCAGCAGCCGCTGCAGCGGCTGCTGCAGGGAGCACTGCAGCGGCAGCAGGGCAGTCCGCATCTCCTAGAGGCATTAGGCCCCCCCACCTGGCAGGAAGCAGCAACGACTGCAGCATGCACAGATAGAGCATTAGCTCGTTGATGCCATTACGCTGCAGCACACCCGAGGTAGAAAGATTCCATGGGCTCCTCATAGCCAACAAACGCGGCCCTATGAGGCAAATTTGCGGCGGAGGCGCTGCTGGCACTGGCAGGGGGGGGCACCATGCCTGCTGATTTTGGAGACACTGCGACTGCGCCGAGCGCTGCTGCAGTGGCTGCTGCGTAGGCAGCGGAGGCTGCAACGATGGCTGATTGCGAGGGTTGTTCGCGGGAGGCGTCCTTGTTCGCCATGCAGCAGATGCATTTTCCGCAATAGCAGGAGCAGCGATTGCCTCCTCGCTAAAGGGCCCTCCAAGCCCTCTTTCCAGTCCCCCTGGCGCTGCTGAGTCTTCTTTCGAGGACGGAGCAGCTGCCTCGGCTGCTCCAGATAACCCCTCTGCTGCCTCAGTTGCCGTTGTTGCTGCTGTTGCTCCGGTAGTAGCAGCGGCTGTAGTCGCTGTGGCGTGCTGCAGGGCCTCTTCTCCGGAGGATATCTTGGACGGCATCAGAGAGCTTGAACACGAAAGCTCTACTGCACAGGTCGCTGCCTCAGTCATAGTCGTAGATATCGCACCCGCTGCTGCTGCTGCTGCTACTGCTGGTGGTGTAATTGCTTCTACCGCTGCAGCATGTGCTGCCTGCGCCGTCTTTGCAGGATAGGACGCAGCTGTGAGATCCTGAGCTGTTGCACCCCCTGATTCGCGGCACGACGGCGTTTCTGGTAGCGATTCAGTTCGTGTCTGCAGCATCGTTGGAGAACCAGCTGCAGCAGCTCCTTTTGGCTCGGCTGCCACACAGGTGGGTGCAGTAAGCGCGTGGGGTCTCTCTTTCTCCTGCTCTAGCGTGCATGTGTCTTGTCTAGTGTCTAGGAGGAGACGGCTTTCCATCGGCAAGCGCGTGCTCTGCAGCAACATCTGCTGCTGCACAGTCCCCGTTTGCGCCTCCGACGATCTAAGAGGAACAGGGCGCTGGTCCTCGTGCTGCGAGCTGTGCTGCTGCTGAGGTTGAAGCTGCAGATGGGTGCCATCTTGCAGCTGTGGAAGTTGCGTGCGTGTGCGCAAGAGCGAAACTGGGTAGCTGTAGTTGCCGCCAAGCAGGCTAGAGCTGCTGCTGCTGCGGTGCAATATCTGTTGCGGACGGTGCTGTTGGAGACGCCGCAGTTGCTCCTGGGGAGATAAAGGCGCGGGGAGGCGCTTGAATGCCTCTCCTGAACCTCCCATGGGGCTGCTTCAGCGAAGAGATCAGTGGAGAACATCATGTAATCTGCCTGTTGTTATCTTCGCGAGGTTTGCTGCATTGCTGCTGGGGGATGCAGGGGGGGAATCGACGACACGTACATATTAACGTCCATCCAGAGACACAGGTGACTACAGCCTGTATATTGGCAATGATTTGAAATTGCTGCGTAGGGTTGTACCAATGGTGCTGGCGGAGAGTGTTGGCTATCGCTGTTGCAACATGTCCTCAATGGGGAGCGACGCCAGGCCGGTCCTGCTCGTGTAAAGGGGATACCGTCAGTTTGATGTCGATATCGGGTGAGGGATTAGCACCTCTTGCTGAATTGGTTTCAGTCAGCACCTGAAACAACACGGCTGTGCAGCAACAGCCGCAGCAGCAGCCGCTGCTGCTGCCGCTTACCTTGCTCTAGTATTAAAACGTCGTCTGTAGATTGACGTCTCCAATAACTTTCTTATTGTTTGAACGGTTATATTGTTGCTGCATGTGCTGGCAGCACGGGAGGGTCGCATGCATCGCACTGCGCTTGAGGCAGTCACCTGAAGCAAGGTGAGGGCATAAGATCAAAAACGCTAACGAGCAGCATTTGCACTAACTTCCCTACCTCAAGTACATTATGTAAAGCAAAGTAGGCAAGAGGCGAGCTTACTCAAGACCACGAAGACACGCGCTACTTTGTTCCTTGAGGGGCCGCCTGTCACCGTGTAACCGCTGCTGCGGCGGGCAAACATGCACAGACAGTAAATACAACTGTAGCTGTATGTGAGTGTATACGCTTCTCACCTTTTCCATGGTTATTTAGCTAATGGCACATTGAATTTTCGCGCAGAACGGGTTACTCCTATAGGTTCACTTACAGAACGTTCCTGCTCCAGAAGTCAAGGTCAGTGTGTGCGGAATCCCGCAGCGCCCAAAGGCTACACATGCTGACACGATGGCGTTCATTCCTTCTTACAAGCCAAAGGTTTCTGAGACGAGGAGTAGGAGAGAAGGAACCCTTTTGGAAGGCGCACAGTTTGACCCTCGTGCGTTTATTGCGCTCCTTACAAGGCATCCCCACATGGAAGCACCCTACGCAACAACATTCCACGAAGACTAACGGGAAAACATCCATTCCTTCAAAAGCGCTCTTCACCCTCTGTGCGCTCACCCAACAGGGTTCCAGCCTGATGAGGTGGAGGATAGCCAGTGTAAGTACATGTAGCTGCACCGTCTGTGTAACGGGCAAAGCTAGACACACTTCCTACTGCATGAGCTATACCTAGATAAGCAATGGTAAAGAATGAGCGTATTGCTTGTCTGTGCTTTGCACCTGTTATTTGCTGTAAAACAGAGTTTCCATACTAGCGCAAAAGGCAAACATACACATTTGGTCTTTTTTCTCTGCTGGCTAGGTTATATTGCAAATTATAATACATCTGCTTTATTTGGCTCATTCAATTTTCTTTTTGATGCAGAGCAGAGCAAGTTTATTACAAAAACAATCAATTCTGCATGCGTGTGGGCTATATGCTCTGTCTACCTAGGCGTGAATGCTCGGAGTGCTTCGAAGAGCAATGCAAACCCTAGATATCCGTCACCCCTCAAGTCGGAGCCCCGTGGGGCGCAGGCTGGAAAATGAAGAAGAACATTTGGAAAGTGCACTTCACAGCTGTGCGATATAGCCTCGTACTAAGATTGGGTTTCAGCGTCTTCCTTCGGAGACCTTAGATGGAGCATTTTATACGGTATTACAGCGGCTTGCAAGCCTGGATCAACTACCTCAACAGGCCTTCCACCAGTGTCAACTTCCATCTCGGAAAGGTATATTTTACCCACGCTGCTACCAAAGAAAAGCAAACTTAAACTACCCGAAGCCCTAACCAGCATCGAATGCCTATTGTAGGGAAGTATGGCATACCATTGTTTTCAGAGCCAGTTGATCTGCTGGGCGACTGCTGCGTCGAACCATGCGGTTCTACCAGCTTTACAGCTTCAGCTAAGGTTTATGGAACGAGTTTGTCAACCCCAAACCCAATTTAAGACTTTGTAGTCAAGAAAGTGACTGCCCTTATCATGCATACATACTCGATTCCCTGCTGGCGACCCTTGGGATTCCAATATGAACAAAGACCACCAGCCAGGTTGCTGCGAACTGGTGCCCCTTCAAAGAAGTCCGAGCATTCATATCTAGCTGCATTGAGCATCAACCGCACTCACATACAGCACACTGTCTTGTCGCTTCTTATTGTAACTAGTTTACAGTACTCTTCAAGCAATGCGATACGAGCGGCCAGACCAAGTAGTCAATTCATTGCTTAGTCCTCGCTGAATATGGCTAGCATAGTAAACATTGATTAGGATTAAGTTACTCCACTACATATTTCTTCCTCTAGTCCCCCCTCCTACCTCATTATGGTAAAAGGACCCCTTTTCCATGCCCGTCAGCTGAGTTCAACTGCGTGCAGGACAGCAGAAGAGTTCCCACCTTATCGCCACTCTCCAGGAGGGTGGAAACCTGAATAAAAGTAATAGTAAGAAAGGCAAAATGTCCACTAGCGTGAATATAACAGTAAAAGGGAAAGGGGGGACCTACTTTAGCCAGCAACATGCATTTTGACCATTCCAATACGATGGCGGCGGTAGGTTGCCTGGCTGTCATGGGGGTGGGGAACCAGGCGAGCCTCTAGCTACGATGTATCATAAGTCAATAAAATCGCCTGATGGGTATCAAAGCTTATGATATATCAGCAGTGTATCCCTTCGTCATCCAGAAATTTGTGCATGCCACTACAGCTGCGCTACGCAGCATAGCCCGTTTCAAGCCCCAAGAGAGGCACAAGCAACAATGTTGACACAACTAACCAGAGTGGCCTCCGCACTAATTTAACTTCATGAAGAGCGTCAACAATAATAATCGAGAACTTTCAAGCGGTAGTACCCATGGATAAAGGTTGCTCCTTCAGGCAAGGAACTTGCGCGAGGGTTGGACAATTTCCGGGAAAAGCCAGTGCAGTACAGGGAGTAGATTTCGATCCAAAGGCAAGCGTAAATGTGTTTGCAGGCAATAAACCCCGGAGCTGCTTTCCCGTCGACCACTAAGGTTGGCGCCCAAGAGAGTATCTCCTTGGAAACTCCCTCTAGCGTCTCCGCGCCCCAGAGTCGTAGTATCCAGCCACTCTACAACTCCCTGTGGAGTTTCTGTCTCCACATTGGCCCCTTTCCTGCCCTGTAAAGGTAATCAGTAATTCAAAGAGTTTTGAATATTCTTCAAGAAGTTAGCGCTGGAAGTTCCGTGGGCCTTCAACATCTGAGGAACTCGCTAAAGTAATAAAGAGAATTCATTTAAGGCAAAACCCCCGTGGTCTTAGCCATCTTGCCGCAAACTATATCGCTTGGTCGCCTTCTGGTACGCCTTGCAAGGCTTACCGATCCACCAGAACTAAGTCTCTGGGCTGCCAACACACAGCCAACTGCCGCTTTGCATCATTACGAGCATATCTGTTTTAAGCTTTGTGCATACGTTCACCTGCACTGGTCAGGTGTTCCCTTACCTTCCTTACTCTCTTTGCTACTAACGGAGGCTGCTGACCATGATTTGCCAGGTCCAGGCCCGAGCATGAAAGTTGCTCCTCGAGGAAGATCATGGTTGCGGAAGAGCCATGGGTAGCGTAGTGTACTATTGTAGTATGAACCCAATCAGCGTAAAAAACGATAATCAACCCAACAAATCATGATTGTGTGGTCATATGGCTGTAAATGCTGCAGAAGTGTGCTATTGGTGCGCTTTAGCTGCCCATCTTCCTCAGGGTAGTTTTCAATGGTCACAGATTAGGGCTAATATTTAGGCAGGTCACAAGGGAACGCAAGAACATACAAACGACCTTCGGTTCCTTATCCGTGATGATACTCCTGCGGAATCTAAAAGCCTTTATAGGATCATTCAGAATAATTGAACGGCTAAATGAGCCGCGAGAGAGCTAGGGCAAGGGACGCGATGGGCATATTTGGCAAGTTGGTATATCATGGTATACGTGCTATGCTGACCCTTGACTTCCGGCAGCTCAACAATGGTGCCCGTAGTCCCATCAGGCGAGGGCCTTTTAAGAGCCGAAATGCTTGCATCAGACCTGATCTAGCAGGGATTTTGTGACTTCAGCTGCTGATCAGCTGGGTATGAGACTTTAGTGGCTTCGCGCGCGGCGCGCACCGCAGGCCCAGTTGAACAGTGAGCGCTTTTTCATTGTAAATCTTACCATGGACTGATTTTCAAAGGTCACGCGTTTTCAAAAGTCGCCACTTTGGGGAAAAAAAGGAGTATGGGACTGTCGGAGTCCCCGAAGTTTTTCTAGTCACAGGTCATCCTCAACGAGGTAAACTTCCCCTCAAATTTTATTCTCGATTTTGCGCTGCATGCAAGTCAACGAAATAAGACTCTTGCAGTGTAGATTGGTACCGTGAGTCACAACATACGATAGGGTTGTTCTCCATATTAATGTCCGTTTGGGCGCTGTGAGAGCACCTAGGCAACCACCGTGGTGATACCCACAAAAAGCTTCACTGTACAGTCGTCCTGTAGGAGGTGGACAGGCCAGCGAAATGTTTGAGATAAGCCAGATCACAACCACCCTGTGCAAGCTGCACTGAAGACTGGTGGTTGACCTGGAGAGCAAACTAACGCCCATGTTAGAAGTCCCGGCTTATTCCGCTCCCCACCATACCGCACGGAGTTCCTCTTTCTGCGATGAGTACCGGTGCTCGTCTTTGATAAAGTGATGAGAATAACAAGCAATGAACTAGTGCTTTGGAAAACTCTAGCTTGATGCAAAAGGGTAGTTAGGACCCATGGGTAGGTCACTAATATCGGCTGACAGGAAGGAGTGACACAGGTAATCGACCAGCCACAGTACTGGAGGAGCTGTGGGGCTGCCGATATTTAGTAACTGCCCACCCCAATGGCCGTGATACGTTCCTTGTTCGAATAACCTTATCGGTGCAGCCATGAGGAGATCTGTCGGCTCAAAAATAATGCCTCTCACCAGCTGTGGAGCTAGCGCATTCACATCAGTTTGCACGGCCACCTTAGCGGGCAAAATTACGCTCTAACACATTCTACTAGTGTAGTGGCATTAAACTAATATTAATCAAGAATTTAGCAATTATTTTGTCTGTTCGTATATCTCATTTTTTGAAGGGTACTGTTAGCTCGCTATAATAAGAGATGATAGTGTGTGCCTGTGCAATAGATGCTATGTGCAACTAGGTGTGGGTGCTTCCAGGGTCTAGACGGTGCAGCTATGCCTTCCCTCGTCATCCATCTTTTCTCGTGCGAAGATATGACAGGCTTGGACAAGAAAAAGGTGAGGGTTTTCGAGAAACATTCACAACTTTCTCTTGATTCTGTATTGAATTTGGTGTGAAGTGTCTCCGACAGCGATTTCAGGTGAAGCGTCACTGAATTTAGTTGCTTCCACCTATACTGATGGTTTGGCATGAAGACTGAGGTTCATGATCGTGCTAGTTTGAAAGAGTGGATGATTCCATCATCATTCATTCTGGCAAAAGGTGGAAGAAGTAAACAGCTGAACTCAATGGCTTCTAAATGTCTACTAGACTGCAATTGAAGGGATTCAGGCAACAATGGACATTTTTCAGTGGGGCAATAATAATTGAGTAAGCTTCAAGCGAGCATTAGTTGCATGTGTTCACATATTCTTCCTTTCGCAAAATAGAGCTAGCTTCGCACCATGCAAATGCTTCAAGTTCTCAGGGGCAACAGCTACTAGAACCCACTTTAAAGTCCCACTCCTCACGCCGATAGCCTCTAGGTTAAAAGGATGGAGGAGAGGATCATTTCAAAAGCACCTATATTGAATTCCTGTGAAGTTTCAAAGGGGTTTTGGGGCTAAGGGCATTCTTATGGATGCCCGACGAGGGGTGGTGTGGCTAGCTTTGTAGCAGCTCGCTGTAACGTATGAATCACTGCAGCTAACTGCACAATTTTGGTGTGTGTACACAGGATTTACTGTGGGACCTCTGGAATCGGTACCCTGATGAGCGTTTTATGCCCTTATGCTAGGCTACCGGGGAGCGCGACTGTCCGATATGCGGCGAGCACAGCCAGCTGTAGCTCCGCTGGCCTCTCTCTTGATATCTATCCCATAGCAAAGCCCGGTGAATACAGATCCCTTGGCGAGGTTTAGGACGTTGTATTACATATTGTAGCTGTCCCCGAGGCTTTGGGCTTGGCACCGCTGCGAAGGGTATTACTCAGAAGCTCATCGTACCAGTAGCATTACTGGACTCATGCAATGTCCGCGAACTTTGTCCCAGCAGCGTGTTATGGCAGTGTGAGCATAAAGGCGTCTCATCAAACGCAATAGCCAAAAGAATTCGGTAACCCAGCACCCTGCTCGACTGGACGGGAACGGGACGCCGCTGCTATATTAAATGACCTAAAGAAGCGAACGCAGATGGCAAATCAGAAGCGAAACTAAAAGCAGGAGAAAAGCAAATCCTTTAATGGAGTTTCACTTGTAGATCAGGAATCTGGCGTCCGGCTGGCGGATCAGCGCCCCCCGTTGAAGAGCATTGGCCAACCGGCCTGTTGAAATATTCAACCCAGGAAATTAGTAAGTTGGGTCAAAAGGATGACTGCTCAAGAACTGATTCGGTCGCTATGTATTCTAAAGTGGCGAGGAGGCAGATATAGCTCGGACACGCAAAGTGCAAACTAGCAGCAGCGTTCGCGCACTCAGCTTTACAAGCGTGGGGAGCGCCCCCCACGTTAAGGCCTGAGCGGCGAGCCACTGAGGCAGCCGCCTCAGCCTGTCAGCCAAATCCTGGTTATAAGAAATTCGAAACGAGCTCTACTTCTCTTCAGAGTGAAGAGGCAGAACTTTGCTGCTCCTGGTTCCCGGGGGCGCCAGCGATCCCGGTAGGCCTTGAAGTAGGCCCGTAGCTGATGGGTTTCGCAGGGAGAAACAGAATGTGGTTTTCCTTGATCCCTAAGAGTCAGCAACTGCAAGACACGCCAAAGACATTACGCAACTGGCGGCCATTTCATCTTTGGTGCCTGACAGCCTAGGGGCTCTGGGATTCCCTCGTATGGTAATTCCGAGAAGCACCCGCCCCTAGAATCCTTCCCTTTTGGCACACTAACGCTTCCTAGTTTCTACACTAGTTGGTGGCACATTTCAAAGTTCCGTATGGCAAGAAGGAATGATTCTGTGGTGTATGTGGGTCCTTCAAGAAGTGTCCCGTTGCGCTCAGGTAGTCTTACATTGCGCGTATGACGCCGACTCAAGACATCGGCGGCAGCGACTTTGCTCTCCTTTCTCCCCGCGGGTGAGCACAGGGCCGCAACCGCCCGCCTGTGTGTATGTTGCAATCGTTGAGGCTGGGAAGACAGTGCGGCCGTACGAAGGCTTTCCCACAACGGTGAGAGTACATCCACTGGTCCTCTATGCACTCAGTACAGCTATTGCATGCCCAAACACTCTTCATACAGTATTGTTTAGGTTTTTCGCCACTATGTGCTGCAGAAGTGCTCCCGAGAATGAGTTCTCAGTCCAGTGCAAGCGCCGAGCTGCAGCACCAACAGCAGCCACAGGTCTCCTCAGGGTTCTTAGCTCAACGCCAGGATGGGCTGTTACAGCAAGATTCTAACAGGGCATCCGTTTCTTCGGTTCGGCTGTCAGGACATGATGCTCCTCGACAGATCAGCGCCACTACTCCTTCGGATGCCAGCAGCCAGCCGAGGCACTCCGGCTCCCAAGACGGCCTTGCTGATGGACTCGTAGACGCAGCAGTTGATTGCTCATTGCCGCTCCTGAATATGCACGGGCTCCAGAGGCCTTCTGTGCAGAGGACTTACGAGCCGTCGGCAACCAGCAGACCGCTACTGTCTGCACGGTCCGACGACCCTCCTCCAAAAGGAGTGAAGAAGGCAAGCAGCTATAGCAGGCATATAGCTGTTGCAATGGCAGCAAAAGGGGCAGCAGGACAAGCGATTCCCGTAAATCTTTTTTCTCAATTTTTTGTTGCTGTGTATGTTCAGGTGGAGCCTGCATACAGTGAAGAGTCTCAGGTTGCTGTTGGTGGACTCATGCAGAACTTGCTGGCAGAAAGCAGCGCAGCGCCTGATAAGGATGAATGTGGCTGCTGTAGGGATTCATGTGGCAGCAAGGACGGTGGCGGGAGCAGGAGTTCGTGTGTATGGGAGTCTGTAGCCAAGGCGTTGTTGCAACAGAGAATGGAGGAATATCACCAGCTGCCAGTAGACGCTGTTTCGGAGGTGCCGCAGCAGCAGCAACCCCCTGGCACGGCGACATCGAGTCAGGCAAGAGACACAGCAACCCACAATGCCTTGCTGGCGCTGATCCATCGGTTCGAATCCAATCAAGATATCTGTTTAAAGTCGGAATTTGAGCGCAAAGCAAGAGAGAGCACCATGGCCTCCCCCCTGACCCGTCCGGCAGTGGGCAGCAGCCCATCTGGTGTTGTTTGGCCTTCTGCAGTGGCGGCTGCTACTGGTGTTGATACCCCGTTGTATGGCCTGAACGACACCTCAGACGCAGCAGCTGTTTCTGCGCTCCTTAGTCTGCAAACACCCAGTAACATCCGCTTATTGCTGAATGAAGGCTCTTCTAGTGGGACGAGGAGTGGCAGCTCCCTACAAACCCTTCCTTTAGCTGCAGCTGCGCCAGCAGGTGCTGCAGCAGAGGACATTGAAAAGCTTAATTTCCGTCGCGCTACCACGACTGCACCGCCAGGCTGCTCCCAAGTGTCCATGGTATTACCGCAGGAGCGGCTGTTTTCTGCCCTAAAGCTGCACGAGCAGGGACAGGTGCACTGTGATGAGATGCAGGTGCAACGCGAGCAAGCAGGCTTGCCGTTGACATGGCTCAGGGATGCGGTGCAGAACGATTTGGGGGAGCTTATAGGACCTCTAGACAACGCAGGAGGCAGCGCTTACTGCCTCGGAACGTCGGGGTTAGGACGGCAACGAGGGCCTGCTGTCGGATTGCCTAGTCGCAGCTTTGCTACAGGCACTGCAGGAGAGGCACCGAAAGCTGTCTCCTCGTCGCAGTCCTGCAAGGAAAAAGAGTCACTCCAGCAGCAGCAGCAACGGCTCCCACCACACCAGTCAGAGAGGGGCGCCTCCCTCCACGAGGCGGAAGCCGATGCACGGTTGACGGCTTTCCTCAGTAGCATGTTTGGGGAAGAATCGAGAGGCACTATGCCTCCCGGCCTGCAGCAGCAGCAGCAGGAGATGTCTGTGAAGATGAGAGCTGGCAATTCTTTTGGAGTTATTGACAACGGCGAGGAGGTGTTCCTACATCATGCCCTCAGCACCCCTGAGGCTGCCTCCCAGCTGGCCACCACTGGAAATCCGAAGCTCTCTGGTGTCGAATTGAGCCGTCTGATATCTGCAGGAGGCATGCAGCAGCAGCTGCAGCATCAGCATTTGCAATACCCGGAACCCAAAGGTGAAGATGGGGGGGGGACAGAAGTGGAATCGGCAAACCGAGCTCTAGGAGAACTGAGGCCCGCCTGTTGCTACTTCCTCCTAGGGAAATGTGACTTCAGCCGATCTTGCGTTTTCTGGCATCCTCCCCCCGAAGCAGAACCGTCCCTGCTTGTTTGTAAATACGGGAGGTATGCTTCACCGCGAACTTGAGCAGTGGTTCCGTTAGCACTACAACAAAGGCACCAACAGTCAGGTACAACGTGCACTGCCTGCCTTTTCTGTGTGCTATGCTTGTAGAGTTTGCAACGCCCAACATGGACACCGCGTGTCCTACAAGGAATTGGCTGCCGTGGTGCATGCCTTTGTTCGGCGCTGCCCCCAATTAGCTCCTGGGGAGTCTGGACGCTTGTATCATTACCTCCGAGTTTCTCGCTCTCAGCCGCAACAGCAAATAAAGCAGCTGGGCGGAAGGCCAGTCCCCACGCTACCTCCTTACGTGAGAACTAAGCTAAGCGGCTTAAATACAGGCTTTCAGCCCCGAGAATCGTTGCCAGAGGTCGCTGTGCGAATCAATGCGATTGTCGCACCGAACGATGCCGGGGGGTGGGTGGGGGACGGGGGGTTCTTTGCGCTCGACAGTAATGCTGCTGCATAGAGTCCTTCCGTTTCCTTTATTTTGTGTGATTGCCAGATTGTACATCACTTCTACAGGATCTTAGACAGCGTGCAAGGCCGTGACCTTTCGGCCGTGAATTCGGTCTGGCGCCGTTTGTTTGGCGAGCCGTTCCCATACGCTATGTGGGTCATGTTTTCCGTGTCCCTCCCTGAAGATCGGGTTGAGACCTGCAATAGTGTGTGATTGTTGTATATATGCATACAATTTTCATGACCCCTACCTGTTGTCTCTCTATTAGCCTTAAGGTGGCTCGGCCTCCGTGTTGAAGTCGCTTAAGTTCCTTGGGATATCTGTGTGCAGGTTTGGTTTTGAGCAGTTGCGCACAGCCATTGCCTCCATCCCAGGTATCCAGCTTACAACGCGCGGTACAAATGTAATTATTAGCCGACGTAGCAGGAAGCCGGCAACTCCATCGGGGGACACTCACGTTTCTCTGTTGGCATTACCGGACCGCTTAAGGCCTCTCATTGAACAGAGACCGCAGGTATCTCAGCAAACGAGTCCTCATAGTCAATCTGCTACCTCCCTGGCACTCATCACTAACACTGCTGAGGCCCTCGTGGCTCAGCAGGCACACCAACTCGTCGCTGATACCTCGAGGACACCCGTGCTGATGGAGCGTAAGCAAAACAAAACAGCACATCTGGGCAATCCTTTATAGGGCACGTTCCCTCCCCCTAGCCCCGCACCCCTCCACCCCTCACCCGCCCGCCCCCCTCAATTTTACGCATGCAGCTTAACCGGGACGAAATAATGCGGCTATGGAGATAATTCTGCAAAAGGGCTCTAATATTAGCGTCCGTAACTATTGTGCCTCCATTGCAGGCATAATGAAACTATCGCAAACTGCGCCAGGTTCACTGTGAAGGGCCACAGGCAGCTAGGAGGCAGCCAGCGCCTCTGTGTACTTCTCTTTTGGGTCCTCGCTCTGTTGTGTAACATTGCATCTGTGTACTGGTCGATCCTTTTGATTAAGGATCTGTGTTTCAGGGCGCATTCCAGGTTGGCTGCTAGAAAGCGGCACTGGTTGCTCTCCTTGGACAAGTGTTGTGCCAGCTGATCTTGAAGGCTTCTGAAATCAGTGTACTATATATCAGCTGTTATTTTAATGACAAGTAATAGAAGCCCAATAAAGCCCTCCAGAGTCCCCACTCCTGAGGCAAGCGCAGCCGTCATGGGGCGCGTGCCAGTGTCTTGGAAACAGTTGCTCCGTTGTAGCGTTGGCTGGCACATACGGGAACCCGCGTCTTCTCTACACCTCTTGTCTATTCTCGAATGCCAGTGAGCTTCTTTACTAACTGTCTTGTATATATATTTAAGGTAGCCTTTTGTGGTACGTGCTTTCATGGTGGGCAGGACAGCTTGTATCAACAGAACCTATCGTTGCCTTTGTACCAATAATGCGTAACACATCAAAAGGGGAATCCTCAGTTAGCTGTTTCACTGGATTGAGGGCCAATTTAGAACAGTAGTAGTGATGGGTATGCAGTTTTCGGCAGAGCAGTTGGGTTCGTCGCTATAGCTATAGCAGCCAAGGCTGTGGACTATAGCTAAATGCCAATAGCGTCTGGGGAAAGGGTGCGTAGGGTTGAACCAGCAGGTGCTGGGCAGAGGCCTAGGGGTGCAGAAATAGGTATTTGTAGGTATTCAGTGGCTATGTGTAGGCAAGAGAACGCGCAAAAGGGGTGGTGCGAAGCAAGCCTACGTTGGATGGGCCGCTCTTGGGTGTGGGCAGCAGCTCGACTTGATGCCTGGAGTGCCTGCTCCCACACGTGGGGCAGTGGCATGGAGGAGTAGAAGCCATGCGTTGTAGTCACACCATTCGCTCAAATCCGTAGTACGGCACATGCGTTCAAAGTGTCCAGCTTGCGTTAGAGCTTCCACTGCTTAAAAACGCGCTATCGGTTATTCGTAGCACAAAGTGCATCCATAACTAGGGTGACCAAGGACCCAGGACACTGCATTCTACCGCAACAGAGGCTGTGAGATTATGCAGCATGCCCGTGTAAGCAAGCAAGCATAACTCCCTTACTAGGTGCCTGGCTCCTGTCAATCGTAAGCTTCATTTTGAATCTACATTTTTGACTCTGCTTCAAACGCGATTAGCACCTGGCTGAGACTCTGTCTGGCATGCAGGAGTGGCGGTCAAGCACATGTAAAATGCAGTATAGGCTAAATGATAACCTCTGCGGTGAACATATGCACGCTTTTTGGCGATCGAATGGCCACAGGCAGCAAAGTATCCCGCACAACTAGAAAATTACGTGCGGGGAGCCGGTCTCTGTACAATTACGCTAAGTAGGTTATTGCTTTGCTACAGAGCCAGATTTTATGTGAAGGTAGTTGTCGGTCCTTGCTAAAGTACCCGAGTATGTGTGAGGATCGAAGATAACATCAAATCGAGGTGAGTCTCCAGGACCTTATTTGCGTATATCCCTATGGACCCCCCTTCGAGGCCATGGTCATGAGAGCCCCATACCCCTCGAGTTCGCAGAAGAAACTCAGACCCCCTTATCGAATTGCTTCAGCAACGGTCGCTGGCTCTTGGGTGTCTTGAATTTGCAGCGCCTTTGGCCAAATGAACTTTTCCAGCTCATTAGCATACTTGTAGTATATCGTAGATGGTCCATTGTAGCGACGGCAGTTGGCGAACATCCGCCTTAGCTCGGAAAGGAATGCCGCCTTCGAGGGGAACTGCTTCTGCACAGTTACCGACACAGTGGCGCAACACACAGCTGCTGAGAGGGAGCAGAAAAAAGGGATAGGAGCTATAGCCCTATCCCGCCATTAAGCACTCCGTAGGGTCATGTTGGACCTAATACTTGAGCATGCGCACGCAAAAGTCGGGAGAAAACGCAGCTCTACCTCCCCAAGGTAACGCTGCACAGCGCCAACTGAGGAGCTGATGCCTTTATCTCTCTCTCTCTGCATAAGGGGAGAATTTCCGCTTCAAAGGATGGCTCGTGCCAGGAGAGCTGGAGCCCTTTCCCTTACTTTCTTCGCTTTTTTCTTCATAGTGGAGATGTCAGTAGGCTGCGTAATAATCTCATAGTAATCTGGAGCTTCGTCCTTTGCTACTGGTTTATGAAAAGGCCAGGCACTGTGATGCCGTGCAAGAACATCTAGAACCTGCACGATCTGCTCGTGAAGCGGCCGAGCCGCCGCTGCCCCTTCACTCCCGGGGTCAGTTGTCGCTTGAGGGGCCCAGCCGTACTCCAAGACACCTGGTACTTGAGAGGGATGCAACACGAGATTCGGCTCTTTCTGCACGCAACCAACAAAGGAGGCTGCCACCTGGACTTTTACGAACAACGGTTATTTAATTTTAGAGTGTGTCGGGAGCGCAGGAAGAGGAAGAGAGCCAGGATCCCAGGACCGAACGACTTGACAAACATCGTTACCTGCCAACAGGTTAGCCCAGGGAACACGCGGGGAGGCTTGAGTCGCATGATGGCTCTCTGCACAGCTTTCTGCTGGTCGTTGAGCATCTCGAAGAGACGCAGGTAGTCAACCTTTGGAGAGATGCGGCATTCCATAAGGGTTCCTCCTTCATAGTCTTTTATGAAGCCGAACCATCTCTCCTTTGGCATCGAGATCTTTTGTGTGAATCCCTGCTTCCGAAAATAACCCACAGCGAAGTTGTCTGTACGCAACACGCACACAATTCGGTACCTAACCACTTTACAAGACACTGCCCCTGCACCCGTGCAGCAAGCGCCACACCAGACAACGAAGCTGAGGGCAAGGGGGTCAACACCTGAAATTTACCTGCGTAAGTCAAAAAGTACTCAATGCCACTCTTTTTCACGTGTTCCTTGAGATGGTTCATCAAGCGGGTGCCATAGCCCTTGACTTGTTCGGACGAAGTGACAGCAAGAAACGCTACTTCTGCAAATTTCTGCAGACGCGAAACAGACCCGTAAAAGACCAAGAGAGACACTCATGACATCTTCGCGCAGTCACCTCTTGACCTTGTGCCAAGGCACGCAAGCCGGGTTCCCTCGCTTGCGTGCTCTTCGAGCACACTTCGGAGCTGTTTCCGAATTAGACCCATCCGGCACCCCTGTTCGAATTTGCTGTAGCTGAATAGATATGCGAGAAATATCGAGCCAATATGCAGCTCCTATTCGGGAGTGCGTAAAGCTCGTCTTCGCAACCACTTGCCTGCTTGAAGTAAGGCCTGAAACAACACCCTCCAATGATTTGCTGTTTTTTGATGAGACAAAAAGTATAGTGGCTCCTATCGAAGACTAGCCGTACAATGTACTCCCGAGGCATCTTAGGGAGTTGTCTGGAGAAGATGTTTTTCGCGGCAACAAGGGCCATGGAATGTAGCGGCTGGCGGTCGTTTGTCAAGCAAGCAAAAGAGATGAGGCCTGACTGCTCCTCCCTAGCGGAACCGAAATCGCGGCTCAAGAATCCCAGTCCCGACTCCGACACCAAGAAAGACTGTAACAACACACACAGGAACAGACATGAACAGGCTCGTCCTTGCCCTCAGCGGTCGTGTTACGTCCACTGACGCCTTATTTCAGCCACAGCCGCTCCAGTGCAGTAGTCATTACTGCGCTACCGAACGAGGAGCAGAAGCTCCCGAAGTGCTCAGATGACCATCAAAGCACACGCCAGCAATTGCCTAGGCTGATGCCTCTGCTATAATGCCACATAAAAGCAGCAGACTTTCGAGGTAGGACTGGAGGTCCAGGGCTGTATGTATGTATGTATATGTATATATATCTGTATATATATATGTATATATATATATATATATATATATATATATATCTGCATATATATAAATATCTGTATATATATGTACCTCAAGAGTGGCATCGTGAGTCGTCACTGACTGAAGCGCTGCGTGTCTGGAGGCTGGGCTGAGACTAGCCTCATCGCAGAGTCTATGGAAGACTGCAGCGCAGCAAAATCCTAGGGGCCCCCCCGAGAGGTCTCGCAACAGCGGTGCACAACAGCAAAGGAGCAGAGACCGCAACATGCCTCGGCCGAACACACAACTCAAGGATGCTCCTGTTGGCTGCTTCCGTTGCAGGAAGTCTCTCCACTCCCTACAAACACAGACATTAGCACCTCAAATAAAGCCGCAGCCGCTTCGATTCTGAACTCTAGGGGGGGTGTAAACCATGGCGATTCAGACACACACAATAGGGACCCGAGTGCACATTTCTGTGGGAGCAGACCCCCCCATCGACACCTCATAAGCGAGAGCGCGAGTTCGTCTACTGCGTTACTGGCTTTAAAGGAGGAGGATGCATTGGGGAGGTGGAATTCTCTGATCGGACCAATAGTTGGTTTCGTAGCTTCTGTCTGGTGGCAGGGCGCTGCACTTGGTCCGCTCCTCGGGAGTCATCAGCTGCATGGTGTTGAGCGCTGCAGCTACAGCCCGAGCCAACTCCTCAAGTGCCTCCTGTCCTAGAAGACGTCCATCGTGAGGCACGAGCACCAACAGCAGCCGGCTGTCTATTGCCTTGGGAGGGTGCAAGGACGGGAAGGACAGACCGTCTGAGGCAGCCCCTTCGGAGCGGCTGCTAAGGCCTCCTGCAGCTGCCGCTCCGGAGCTGCGACATGCAGCAGTCGCAGCTGCAACACCACTGGCTGCTCTGCGGCTAGGCGTGCCAGTGATACTGCCGCTTCCGGGGTTGCGCTGCTGCAGCTGCTGTTGCAGCTGGTCTAAATGCGTAAAGGTGAACGGAGACGGGGGGACAGGCTGCTGAGATTGAATAAGGATGGGCTGCAGCACCTCCTGCGTGATGCGATGCACGATATCGGATATGGAAGCTTCCAAAGGAAGCACTGATTTGAAGGCGGGCACTCCATTGCTGCTGCTGCTGCCATGACCAGTCCCAGGTGAGTACGCAGTAGCGCCTGCTGGATTCCTTTGGATTACTGCGCCAGTGGACCCCACCATGGTGCTTCTGCTTATGGGGAGGGGAGCTGATGCCACTGCTGCTCAAGCGCCTACTGCGATAAGGTTGTGCAGGCCTCGACCGTAGGTGGCGCTCTCGACAATTTCTTCGTTCACCTACGTGTAGCAGCAGCAGCAGCAGCTGCCGCTGCTGCTGCTCCTTCTCAATGTACGCTGCTGCTCGCGCCTCGGGGTCTTCTGGCAACTGATGGAGGGGAACTAATGCAGCAGCTGGAGGAGCAGCAGCATTGTGAAACAAAGGGGATGGCAAGGCCCTCTCAATAATGGCTCTAAAACCGTATTTCAACTTGTTTCATGTTTTCACGAGGCTAAAACAACAACAGTAACCTGAGTTCGTGGGGCCCTGCATGCAGAGTGCTGTACTAGGAAGTTCGTGGGAAGGGGCCCCCAGGAGTGCATCGGCGTCTGATGGCTCTGGACCGCAAGACTAAAGATACCTCAGCCTTTTGCTGTCAAGTGGCATAGACGAGGCCTCTGGACTTCCTCTATCCCTAAGACCACAAGAAACGAGGTATGTGAGGCCGTCCACGTAGAGGAGGAGACGATCCAAGACGAAGTTAGATTCAGTGACAATGCCTCCATAGGCATTCAAAGTCGTTATTTCAGTGAAAGCTGCCTCTGCAATAATAGGAAGGGCATACTGGGAGAACAGAGGCTCGTTGGCAGCATACAGCGAGCTCTACCAGCAGGTGTATTAGCTAGACATACACCACGAGGAGCCAAGGCGGCCTTCTAAACATCGTCGGCAATGGGGAGAATGAAGCTTACGCAAGTCGCATGAAGACTGCATGCCGCTACGATGCGGCAACCTCTTTTCTGCCAGCAGGAACAGCGCCTGCTGGTGCTACTGTTGCTGATGCTATGCACAGCAAGATTACCGAATTGTAGTTCATCAACCGTTAGCAGCAGTGGGCATGAGAGCAAGGTCTTTTGTGGAGGCAATCCAGCCGCGTTCTTGCTGAGATGCCCCTCCATGAGTCCGTGTAGCAGCTCCTCTGATGCGGCAGTGGCAACCAATGCAGCACAGTACCGCAGGGATCTCACTGATGGGCCACATGGCAGCGTGTATAGCGACAACAGCAAACGCCGCTCACAAAATACCCGAATATGGGTGCGAAAGGTATGTATATATATACATATATATACGTATATAGATGGCCACTTAACCTGCATGGAGCAGTCGAGATCGAAGGAGTGCTGCCTTTATCTAGTTAGCTATACAGCATAAGCACAGTGTTTTATGCAGCGTGCGCAGGTGTCTGCATGGGTGCGATATTGCAGTTTTTGAACCTGCGGGATCCTGAGGAGCCCAGGCCTGAGCTGTTCGATGTGCGATGGAAGGACTCTGAGCCGAAGGTAGCATGTAACACGAGTTGTCGCTGCCTGCCTTTGCCTTCTTCTTTGCCTTCGTCCACACAGGTGGCATAGATCCAGTGTGACTCGCCTTACGCTTTAGAATACTTTGACGGATTGGCTATGGTGGAATACTTATACAGGTGGAGGTACTTGCCCTCAAGGTGTCTATGACTTGCGTCTTCGCTCCTGACGGTACAACAGAGCCAGCCACCCTCCTCCAAGTACTGCCAGCTACCATAGTGCAGTTCCTCGAGCACGGAAAAGCCCTTGTAGCTTATGGTAGGTCTTGATACTGAGCAGTATGATGGCTTTGGCCCCGGAGTATCTTCCCCTTTGTGGCTGGGTGTGCATAGCGTGTGTGGACGACTGCTGCATTCTAGAGACTGCCATTTCAGGAACACTAAGTTACAGAGGCACAAGCGGCAAATCCTAAACCATGAGAAAATTAATAAAGCATTGAGAGCACGCCAGCTGTAGGGCTGCTTTGTGACTGTGCATGCTCTCATTCAGACGACCCCCTCCACAGCCACCGCTTCCTTAGGCGGTCAGTGCTTGGGATTTTGCAGCGCGTGGGGAGCAGCGGGAGTGGCGCTACTACTGCTGGCGCCAGCACAAACAACAGCACAGGCAGTGGAAATATGATTGCTGTGCATGCACAGCCAGCCACAGATTATGTCTTGGGACAGATCCTGGACGCCTCCGCCCTCATTGGGGCGGCCCGCGTTACCGTAAAGGGGAGACCCAAGAAGAAAGGCTTTGAGGGAGTCATGCAGCGCCACGGATTCAAAGGGTGAGATTACCTTCATGGCCACCCTCCCATGGGCTGTAGCATCCTCGACCCACCTTTGAGGAGCATGTAGGCATAGTAACCAGGAAACTTGGCTGAAGTAGAAGTTCGAAAACGGCCTTTTGTGTTTTTTATCATCAATTCGAATTTACGACAGTCCTGCGCAGCTGCTCTCTGCTAAGCTTCGGTGCCATGAAGAAGCAGCAGCCGCTTGTGACGCTGCTTCTCTTCACGCAAGAGTTCTATGCTCTACAAGCGCTTGCTGGCTTTTCTGCTTGCAGGGGCCCCGCTACCCATGGCTCAAAACATCACAGGGGCCCCGGGTCAACGGGGGCGGGGACAGACCCTGGACGGGTTTTGCCAGGCACGCGGATGGCTGGAAGAGACCCGAAGCAAACCAGCACAGTGCGGGATTTGCTTCTTCTGGGTGTGAATCTTAAGACTAACGCGCTGTTGGTGAAGGGCGCGGTGCCTGGACACCCCGGGAAGACCATTTTAAAGGTCCAGTGGGACAGAGCGAGGCAGCAGCACCTAGAGCTGCGCCAGCGGCTGGCCAAGGTGGCTGCAGAGGATTTCTTGCAGCAGAAAAAGGGGCGCGCTACCTAGTGCTTTGTAAGCGCTCCCGTGAATAGCGCTTTTCCTTAAGTACGATTTCTATTTCACAGGCAGCCATGGGGGCAGCATCTGCTTGTCCATTTCTAAGGAGCCGCTACCCAGCAAGCCGCACTGCCCCTGAAGGGCGTTGCCGGCACAGCAGTGTGCTGTAGGGGTACACTGCTGCAAGATCAGGAGTGGTGTTGCTGCAGCTGCGGGCGCTGTTGAAGCAACATAGAACACGATAGGATATTCAAGCTTCGCTGAACCTTCTAGTTCAAACGCTAGGCGCTCCATCAGTGTTGCCCAATAACTGGTACACCATATGGGCTCCACACTCCCAGGCTAATATTATTGGCTGGCTAGGCATATGTAGCTTCCCAAACGTCGTGATATCAGTACGGGCAGAACCACCCGCTTAGAAGGCACGGGGTAGGCATCTTCTGAGCAGCTGACATTCTTTTTGATGCTCCAGCCGCGACAGGATGCTGCGTGGTCTTGCTTCACTACCTGAAGTCAGCGAACCAGGCTCCGCTGGCTTGAGAAAGTTGAACGCTTCTCATTCCATGTCCTCTGAACCCTTGAAACTGCAGCTGAGAATTGCACTGCTCCTGCTTCTGTCTGTACTTGCGCTCCTTAAATACCAAATTTTGTGGCCAGGAATTGCGTCGTACGCCCTGCCACTCCTCACCCTGTGTAGGAGAGCCTAAAACTTCAGGTGCATACGCTACTGCCCCCTCACCAGCACCTCCCACTGCTACAGACACAGATGCTGCCTCGGCGTCCACCAAGGTTCCTGACATTGCTGTATCAGCACGCCCTACCCCTGAGGCTTTGGCTTGGCTGCTTCCCTCGATGCAGTCCGTTCCTTCCTTACAAAGCCCACTATTTGGACTCCCTGCAGCCGGAGCAGCAGCACGAACAGTGCGTGCAGCCGCTGCTGCCACTTTTGGCACCTCACTAAAGAGCAATACGTCCGACGCGTGTGGCTGTTGTTGCTGCACCATCGGCTCTTTGCTACTGGAAAGGCTATCAGCGTGCTGCCGCCGATGTGGGTTGCTGAGAGGATTATTTTCAGCTGGCCGTTTTCCAATTTCATGTTGCCGTGCCAAGGTTTTTGTGAGGCTCTGCATCGGCTCCTCCAGCGAACAATGCGAGTGCATCTGCTGTTGCACACGAGTGGCGTCCTGTTGCAGCCCCTGCATCGAGGCAAGCAGTACCTGCTGCTGGCGCTGCTTTCCTAGCTCCTTATTTGCTGACCATTCAGGCAAAGAGTTTATGCTTATACTCCCCTTCGATGTCAATAAATCTCGCTGACAGCTAATGCCCATCTGCGGTCCTGACGCTTTCTGATGTTCCTCTGAAACCTGGCTACCCGTAAGCCACGATGCGTGCTGCTCCGAGACAGTCCAATGCTGCGGGTCAAGCGCCAGCTGCTCGTTGTGTTGCAACTGCAACTCCTGTTTCTGCGAGGAGCCTTTTTCAGCCAGGTGCAGGTCCGCTAAATCCATCAACAGTTGCTCTTGGTGCTTTTGCTGCGCATCCGACAACAAAATCTGTTCGCTGTCGAGGTAAGCAGGCAAAGATGCCCGCTGCACATAACGGCTGGGAGAGGTGCGAGAGGCCACCTGATGCAATGGATTTAAAGGAGGTTGTGGGTGCCACTGCTCCCTCAAGCACTTGTGCTGCTCTTTTGAAATCAGGTACTGCAAGTGCTCTTCCTGATTTTCAGCACTCTGCGAGAGGGGCTGTAGCTGCTGAATAGGCAGCTGCTCTCCCGATTGGCGCAGCTGCTGCAGCACCGACTGAGGGACGTTGGTTCGAGGTCTCTGTTGCTTCTGACGTTGCCACGCACCTGGCAACGGCGAGGTGGCGTCCACCACTGGAGAGTGCTCCTGCTGTGGCTGCTCCACCTTGCTGCTGCGGCTGAAAAAGTCTTGCCGCTGGCGTAGGAGCTGTTGCAGTGTGTCTGGTAGGTGCTGCTGCTGCTTCTGCTGTGGAAACAACTGGCCCCTGTCATGCGCACCGTTCTCTTGGAAAACATCAGGCATACAAGGTTGTGGCTGGTGCTCATGTGGCAAGTCTCCTGACTTATCTGTCTGCCGCAGCGGCACGGTGAGATTCAGAAAATGCAATCCAATGCCTCTGCCAGCTTGGTCCTGCCGCTGGTGTAGCTGCATGTGATTCAGCATGTTTTGCATGCGATCATGATGCTTCTGTCGGGGCTGCGGCTGCTCCCTTGTTGAGCGCTGCCTCTCTTTCAATACGGGCGAGCCACGCATTTCCTGTTGCAGTGGGTGTACTTGCTCCTGGACAGGCAGGGGTTGGCTACAGCGTTTTTCTTGAGTCACGCTCCTTTCCTGTTGCAGTGGGTGTACTTGCTCCTGGACAGGCAGGGGTTGGCTGCAGCGTTTTTCTCGAGTCATACTCCCTTCCTGTTGCTGCGCTGGCAACGTGGCAGCGGGCTTGCGGTGTACTACGGCTGGCAAGGCCTTGTGGGACTGGCGGCAAAGGCTGCTGCTGCTGCGAACGCCTATTTGAGGTGCTTCTGAAGGCGCGATTCTTTGGAATTCTTCTGAATGGCCTACCTGCTTCGCAGCGTGCAGTTGCACGGGCGGAGATTGTTCACGACGCCTTGTGGCTTGCTCCACTGGTTGTTTTCGTCGCTCCTTCACCGCTGATAGACGATCTGGCGGCGATGAGCTTGCCGAAACTTGGAGTCCAAAGCGGCAGGGGTTGTCACGCAGCCGCAGTTGTTGCAGTTGTTGCTCAGAGGCAGCGGAAAGCATGGACTGGCACTGAGCTCCGAGTTGAGGAAGTTGTGTGTGACCAAGCCGTTCGAGCAGGTCGGCGAGGTTCGCTGGAGGTGCCTCAGCTAGCGACATCCTCCGCTGTTGTTGCTGGTGGTGCTCATGCACAGCCAACGGATAGACCGTCCTGGCTGCTGACTCAGACACCTCTTCAAGGGCAGTCGATTGCTGTGGCCGTTGTGCTTGGCCAGAAGTTCGCTGCGATCTGTTTGACTTTGGCTGCTGCGCGCTCTGCAGCCTCTCTTGTTGCCTTAGTACTTGTTGCCCACTGCTGCTGCTGCATACAGGCTTCTGGAAAGTCAAGTCTTCATAGTATTCGGAGCGTTGCCTGTCCACGTCGGGAGGTCGCTGTTTCTTCTGGACGGATGCTCCCCGCTGGTGCTGGTGGGGATGAAAGTGCTGCTGCTGCTGAAGCTGCGAAGACATCTTTTGGGCTGCTAAGGGAGGACTCCCTGCTGACGTGGAGCAGAGGAGAGCGCGAAGAAGCAGTCGATCTTCCTGAAGTTGCTGTTGATGATGAAGATTCTGAGCACTTTCTCCCCGCTGCCGCTTTTCCCAATCCTCTATAGCGGCGGCAACAAGTGCAGGGTCAGCAAGGGAATGGAGTGGTTCATCTGCGTCTGGCAGAATAACGCGGGCTTCCTGTGGAATGAGGCGCAGCAGCGGCCAGAAGATAGCGGCAGGCAGCGACGAAGCAGCAGACTCGAGGAAATACAGCCGTCGTTGCTGCTCCTGCTGCTGCATGCGTTGTAGTACTGCTTGGGCTGTCTCAGCAGCCTTTCGAAAGGCCCCCGCGAAGACGAGACGTCTGGTAGTCTCCTTGGCTGCTGCTGCGAACGCCGACGGGCATACATACAGCCGCCGCAGCTGGAGCAGCGCAGAGGCAACACGCTGGGCTCTGTTGCTGCATGCTAAGCCACGCTCATGGTACTGCCGCAGCATCAGACGTCCCCGCAGACAGGTGCACAGAAGTTTTCGCTGCTGCGAGCAGTGCCCTGCCCATCCCTGCCGCTGCCTGTGTGTCAAAAGCTTTTGCTGCTGCTGGAGCCGAGACATCTCTTCCATCGCTGCTTCCTGGTCAGCTGCAAGGGCCTTCAGCTGGTGCGCCGCAAAGTGGGAATACGCAATAGGAGGGGCAGGCGTCGCTGCAGCAACTGTGGAGAACGCTCGCGTGTGGAGGGACGTCAGTTGTTGCTGCTGGGTCAGCAGATCCGAGAGAGCTCTTTCTGTGTCAGCAGTGGAAGAAAGAAGCTGCTCGGCTGTAGCTTTAAAGCGTGAGGCGGCTCCTTCAACTTCCTGCTGCAGCTGCTGCACCTGCTGGAGTACCGCCGCGCGGTCTGCAAAAATCGTAGCTGCGAAGGCGCGAATGGCTGGGATGTTGATCAGGGATGCCGCTGAGAGTTGCGCTTCCTTTGAGCTGCTTTCGCCGCTCGCCGGCTGGCTGGCTGCTGCCACAGGATTCCTTGTGCCCCCCCCTGGGGGCCTACTGCTCTGACGAAGCTGACTTGCTGCAGAACTTGCCAGTGGTCCAAGCATAAAATCGACGAGGTGGCTGCTCCCCCTCGATTCGTGAGCACTCAGAAGATCTGAAGCGCCTGTACGCGCTGGTGCTACTCCCACTGCCCCGACAGCGGAAGGAGTCGAAGGTCCACTGAGTGGCAACCCTTCGCCTGCAAGAGCAGCAGAGACGCCAAGAAAAGCATGAGACGTAGCGGAGGCAGGAGAAAGCCCTTGAAAGGAGGCCATATCTGCGGCTGCATCCTTTTTTCCTGCATCTCGTTTGGCACCTTCGGGGAGAGCAGCAACTGGCATTTGCAGGGCTTTCCCCAGAAAGCCTAACTGCTGACCCTCCGTGTTGTTTTCCTTCCCTGTTGAACGCTTGTCAGCGCAATGCCTAGTTTCTGCAGCCAGGCCGCATAGCTCAGCCTCTACGAAGGCACCTGGTGCGGCACGACAGGCGTCTGAAGAGGGTGGCGTGGCCAAGTCTTTTTCGGGGAACTGTACTGTCGTGTCGGAGGGTAGCCGTTGAGGCATCGTGGATAACGGTATACAGGCACTTGCATCAGGAGTTTCCATCCCTGACAACGCTGTTGCAGATCCTGACGCTGCTGATGACGGCATTTGAAGCGCAGTCCCAGCAAGGGAAGCAGCAGACGCGTCGACTTTTGTGTGGCCCTCCTGAGCGTGTTGCTTCCGAGCAAGCTGCACAGAGGCAGCAGGGTTCGGCAAAGGCGTAGTGGTTTCAGCTCGTTGCTGCAGTTGCTGAAACTGTTCTTGCTGCAGTCCATCGTCCTGACTGAGCTGCTGCAGTAACAACAGCACGGGGTCAAGAGGCATGTGCTCCAGTTTAAGAAGCGCATCGTTAAACCCGATAACAAGGCTCTCTTGAGCTTGCGCCTGCTGGGAGAGACGCAGCTGTAGAGCATCAGTCCACTTACGGGTTAGCTGTGCGTGCCTCAGGAAGGACTCCAAGACAACCCTTGCAGCTCTACGTTGCCCTTGAAGACGCACCCGGAGATCGGCTGCCACAGCAGCAGCATCGCGAGCCGCGCTAAGGACCGAGGCAGCTGCCACTACGTTGCTACCAAAGGATTTAAAGGACACATCCCCGTCGAGCAATGCAGCTGCCCTGAGAACTTTCAGTTCCCCACTGGCAAGCCGCTGTTGGGTTTTTGCCCAAGGAAACTGGAAGCAGCCCCTCCTGCTACACATGCACTCTGGATGTTTCTCCTGACGAATCCCAGCACTCCCTCCTTCACTAGCAATTGAGGAGGCACCTGCATGCGCTTGTCGAGGGTCTGCAGCCGTGTGTGCGACAGCCACTCCCAATACAGGGCCTGATGGAACGTCTACTGGAGTGGCGTGTGTCTCGGCAGCAGAATCGAGCGGCAGCTGCGCTGCAGAGGACCCTGTCGCTGCCGTTGCCACTGCTGCTTGCACCTCGGCATTACTTATGCTATGCTGGAGGCACATCAAAAGCTCTGACCTGAGTAGAACAAGTCCAACTGGACCGTCAGACCGAAGCAGACTGTTAGTGTACACTGTGTTGCTGCCGCTCCCCTCCTGAGCTGCTCTTGCAGCAGCAGCCTCTGCTGCTAGGCTTCTCCCTGTGGCCTCCACAAGGCAAAGGCATCTTCGGGGCTCTGAAAGGCAAGAAGCACCTCTTTGATATGTTGTTTTTCCTCTCAGCTGATGGGGTTGCTCATCCTCCCCAGTCGTGAGAGGAGGAAGGTTTGGGAGAAGCTCGTGCTGGATGTGATGCTCAAGGCTCAGCCACGAGCACACTTCTGAGCCCTCGAAGGAACAATCCTGACCACCAGGTGTTGAATCATGCGGTTCCTTGCCAGAAGAACGGAGCGGCAGGGAGAACCTAAACGTCTCCCCTGTGAGGGCATCCAGCAAGACTAGCTCACGCGAGCTCTTCGGATATCCTTGGCGGAAAGTCAAGCTCTCACTTGTACCCCCGGACACTCTTAGTACACTGAGTGCCCTCATAGGCTGATATATGGCTTTGTAAATGGAGAGAGAAAGCGTGTGCTGCAGAATTGGTTAGCTGGTCTGAAAGAGTTGTTTGCGTTGATGGCTGCACAATAAGAAAAGAGAGTTGAGCCCTGATACAATTCCCAAGGAAAGACCTTCTTAGACTCCTTTCAATGGCACTGTTCTAATACTAGACAGAAACGTTAATCAAGGGCGATACCCCCGGCTCGCCTCCGAACGTAATGGAGACAAATCTATCGAGTCACAAATGCTCGTAAAAGGGCATTCCACCGTGGCACCTAGAATTCTGCTTACTAAGAGGTCCAGATCGCCACTGTGTGCGCTGAATCTGCAAACTGGAAGTAAGAAGCACAGTACTTCATGTGGAAGCCTCCTTAGCACACCACTGGTCAGACCAACACGTGTGCGCATGACCATCTTGCAAGAAGCCCCATACTCGAGCCACATTGTAAATAAGATGAAAACATGTTCTTTAATAAGACCGGATTGACCGTAGCTCAGCCCACTCTACAGCCCTGCTTCTGGCGCATGCCCACCAGTCAGGTTCGGTTGCTCGGGAAAAGCGCTACTGTTCACCTCAAGAACAATTTTTTACACTTCTTATTGAATGATACTTGAGCATATTGAGCCAACATGATGACCTTTATACCATTTGAGGCCCATGGCTGCATGTAAACTAGTGCGCGTTCTTGGACAGCGGCCAATTCAACGACTGCCAGACAGCGTTGTAGCCGCCGTCCTAGTAGGCACCTCCTCGCACACATACTCTATAAAAAGTGACCCTATAATAATGATTTAAGCAGTGTTCTATCTGCACTGGGCGCAATCTTGGCAAGGCACCCTCACAATTTCATGTAGAACAGGGCCTTCTGCACGCCTCACGACTGGTAAATCCTGTTCAATAAAAATTTTATTTCCCCGCTTATAATTTGCCAAACACTAGAATCACCTGACCTTTACTTTATCCTTAGATAGCATAGTTATGCCAAGCTTAGGATAGCAGCTGCTGTAGGGTGGTTCCTTGTCTTCATTTAATGTAAGAAAACTCAGCCCCCAAGTTATTCTGTTTGTCCCTTCACATAGGCCAGCCTGTTCCATGAGAGATTAAAGGCACGGCTCTAAAAAGTAGCCAGCGCGCGTATGTGGCTCTAGTGTTAGAAGCACTTAGGGGGAAAATCGAAATACCAGATGCCCGTATTTCCTGTCCATGTTAGGCTTGGCACCTAGCTTGCTACAATAAATCTTGCGCTGAAATGTCATAATGCTCCCCGCGGATCTCCATTACGGGACTCTCTGTCAAATTTTCTCAATTAAACTAAATTTGATGTGTCCATTCAGAAGGTCCCGTGCTACGAGAAAGCAAAAAGACAGGACAAATGTAGATGGATCCTAAATACACACTAGTTCAGTAGTTCTTAAGCACGTTAATACAGCTGGTACTTGAGCATGATTAATTTCCGAGCCCAAACCCAACTATTCAGAAGGTAAGGACAGCACACCAGGAAGTGCCTGCGCACGAAATTCAATTTATAGAACACTGTTACACTAGTGATCAGAACCCGCATTAGCAAATTGTCTGATAGACAACATGGACCAACTATTTTCTCAGGATTCGACCTCACAATCCCTTGATTACAAAGCCTAATTCACTTTGGCGTCAGGCACCAAGTGGCGTTCCGCACTCGCACTCGCTAACTCGAATATATGTTTGGACTTGCTTTCGCCCTAATCGAACTGCAACCGCAGGTTGTAAAAGGTTTTATGAGCCTTTCAAGGCGAGAGTGGCTGGCCCTACAGATGACTATCTAATATTTAGCTGAAGTATTCAAGAGCACCTACAGCACGTACGGCTTGCGCTTCAGCTGTTGCATAAGCAGAGATATGGGAAAGCACTCAAGTATTTGTTTTCCGTGAGACTAATTGGGTTCGTGAAATTCTCCGTGTCAGATGCAGGAATCGAGGCAGATGTAGCGAGAATTGAATCAATCATGGCGTGGTCGTTACCTTTGTGTACTTGCAAGGTCATCGAGAAGTCATTCGGGCTTGCGTCTTCCTGTCAAAGTTTCATACTAAGTTTGCTCGCATTACTGCTCTTTTGATTGGTCTTGGTAAGTAGTGGCATTCTGCGACCTGGAGAGGGTAGGTTAACCGCGCAGCAAGGGCGCCTATTAGCCGCCTTGCAACCCTAGAGTGCTCGCGCTGACCAATTATGCACGTGATGTCCTGCTAACAACCGGACCTCCTGACCTATCAGTGGGAACTATTTTCTTCCAACATGCTACGGGTTCTCGAAAGCAGAAAATTATTGCTTCTCCTTTTCTCGCTTTCATGAAACTAGAAGCGGCGGTGCCGACTGAGGGTAAAGAACTTAATACTGTGTGGTAAGGCGTACATAATGCCGGCACTTACTATGTTGGCGTTATTTTACAGCTTATCCAGCTCTAAGTCTTTATTTTGGCGTAGAAAGAGTTTCTAGATTTTTGATAGTCATGAACCAACTCGCTGGCTTGGGTGGCTTCTCTAGTGAACTATATAGTGAGGCTTTTTGAGGGCATCACCACGTGGTTGCCAATTTGCTCTCCAGGCGGCGCAAGGGTCAATATTGTGTTGCGCACCTGAACTTGTCGGTGACTATTTTCTGTCTCCATTGAAACGGCTTGATACTCATGCGTCCGCTACTAGCGTCCGAATTCATTATATCAAAAGGTTTAGCACCCCAACGTCGAAACTTACCTGGCGTAATCTAAAAGTGCAGGCTTCACCGCTTATGCATTTCGAATTCACCCAAAAATTTCGCGTGGCACAAATGCATAACCATGCTAGTCCGGGCTATGGTGGGATGTGCACTAAAGCAGAGGAGCTCGCAGGGTCCTTCTGTCGGCCTGAGATGCGTCTCGCGGAAGAAAAATATGCAATACTATGCTTAGAATTTCAGCAGATGAAACTCCGCGTTTCTCCTCAATACGGCGTTTTGCGTAGCCTTTCTGCTCTGAAGTCAATCGGCCTGATTTGACCATGGACTTCGTTGTTGGACTCCCGGAGGTCAAGGGTCGATAGGGCATCTACATTGCCGAGAGAAATGATATATTTCCCCATTCCACCTTGTGCTTCAGTTTCCTGATGGCTCAGGAAGTCGCTAATTTATTTTGACATATGTCTACAAGCTTTATGAATTCGTCAGGAGCATTACTGCAGCCAAAGTGCGCTAGTGCGTTCGTGTCTGTTTGGCCCACGTATGCCCGGCCGTATTTTGACCCCTTCAAATCGCTTGAGGTACATGGGCAGGTGGGTCTCACTAGCCGCACTCTTCTGCAGTATAAGGGGTTTCTTTCCACGTAAATCCAATATCTTAGCTTGAATGTATATCTTCTGCTGTGTGGCTTTATCTACAACAGTGTACTTGCCGGCACGTAGCACATCCCTATCCCAGGTCCATACTGAGACACCCCTCTGCGATCCGAGACTGGGCCTGGTGTTGTAGGTCCCGCAGACACCTTTCGCAGCGAAGCTATTAATATCACAGCAGGTCAATACATGCGGAATGCGCAAGGCTTTAGAGAGACGTGAACGGAATTACGATAATTGGCGGTGGGCCGTGTATACAAGAAAGCAAGCAGACGAACAACTATGCAGGTGGGTGTCAAAAGATCATCCGCCATTCTCTCTCGATCAATGCTCTTTAGCATTGTCTCGAGTTCCCTGCGATTCGGAGTTGCTATAGAGCTTTAAATTGATTTTCTATAGCTGTTCTAAAATCATCCTAGTTATTCGCGAATTTTCTCGCGCAGGCAGTTGATATGTGTAGACGCGGACTCTTCGCTAGGAGCCATAGAGGTGCTGGATTCTAGGACCAAGGAGAGCCAGGGACGCAATAGACGAAAATATTTGGTGGAATGGGATGGGTAACGCAAGTTGCGGGCGTTATTATCAATCGCACCACTGATTGTCGCTACAGACGTTTCTCCTTTTGTTTTTTGATAATTGGTGCTCCACAGCGCGTTTTCTGCCTGGAACACCTGTCTGGCTTCATTGGATATTGGTTGGGAAGCTTCGGGCTTTAATTAAGATGTACGTCCCCTCGGATGCACTTGCAGAAACTCTTCGATATGCAGGCTCTATATCCTTCCTCAGAGACTTTTCGGTGAGGCGAAATCGATCATGCTGCACACGCCGGGTGTTTAGGCTTCCAGATATTGTTCCACGAGGCTTGGAGGCATTGCTGAACTAGTGAGTACTTTGATTTCCTTTTTACCTTTAACATTGCTCTGTTTTCTTGTAGCAGTGCTCTGATGATGGCGAGTTGTCGCGCTCGGAGTTTTAATGACTTGTCCTCTGGGTCGTTTTTGGCTAGAGTGTGTCTCCTCGTCCCCTTCTATATCTTTCTACAGGCCGCAACTCCCTGTACCGTTCTCATTTGCACTGTTTTCGCGTTTCTGTCTGCCTGTGTGGTGGATCTGAAAGGAAACATTACTGCCCTGCACGCAGTTGGTCTCGACCGACAGTGGCACAACACGATGGCATAGGTTTCGAAAAAAAGGAAAATGTCGGCTAGGCCATACTTTGGCACCTTCTAACCCATAGGTCATATTCAATTTAAATGAGTAAACTAATTGCTTTGTTTGCTTATTTTTACAGAGCAACGTCAGCTCGATGCATGAAGATGAATTTTTGTAAGCTTGTGCACCAATGGCTATGAGCATCTAGGTATGCATGCTTAGAGCACTCAGAAGGTGCAGCTGCGCCTCCCCTAGCTGTCCTTGTACCCTTATCTCAAGAGCATGGAGGGCCACGGGTATGAGTGGGAGGAAGATTTTGGTCTTAATTTTATTACGCTTCTATTTAACTTTTTGTTGACATTGAAGCTGAGTGTCTCCCTACGAAGAGCTTAGATGGAGGGTTACCCTAGTTGTCATTGTAAAACAGCGACCCAAAGGTTTTGCCGTATGGAAATATAATCGGGTTACAAGGACCTTCCCCTCTCCTTGAACTGCCTGAGAGTGTGAGGTTTGGTTTTTATCAGGTACTAGCCCGCTACTTTAACCTCGAATGGCTGTCCCCTCCCCCTGCTTTGTAGCGCCAATCATGCGCTTCACGGTGTTGACACGCTAAGTCACTTCCTAGACATTCAAGGCTCACTAAATTTCGTCTTCGGCTGCCTTCTTATGTCACCTACGTAGGAAACATTCCAACCGCAATATAAACTCGATAGAAAGCTATTGTGGTTGTTCGAGAGAACTTCCACCTTCGTTGCCTGCGGCCTTTAAAGTTTCCGATATGAGGGGAGAGGGGCAGCTATGGTGAGAGTAGCTTCAGCATCTAAGCATTCAGAGCATTTACAGGTAGTTGCGCATGGTGTCAAGCGTACACGCACACAACATTGCGGTTCCATGTATTGAACTTACAGCAGTACCGAATAAACACTTTTTACAAGCACACGCGACCAAACAGTACACTTTTGAAGCTAGCTTATACTCAAGTCAAACTGGTGTAGCAGAAAGTGTCGAAGTGTGGCTTTGCTCTCTACAATAACCAAGGGGCATTCCATGCCAAGGAGCCACTATGGTTGTTGTGTCGACCAAAACACATTTGTAAGAAGTCAGTAGGGTCCACAAGAGAAGCACCAAGTATCAAAGGGTGTTTATCACTCCTGATGGAGGAAAGCTAGCAGAAGAACGCACTGAGAGCATCTAGGATTTGCGCATGTCGTATATGCGGAGCGTTACATTGTGGAACATACACTGTTCACTCCCTATAGACTGCACGACGCACAGAGTAGTCATTGGAAGCTAATTCTACACAAAATATGGCAATAGGACAAGGGTAAGAACTAGAGTGCTAAGGGCAGAAGCAGAGAAGCCCTACTGAGGTCCTGCAGCCGACTCCCCCTCCTCAGTCGGACAGGGGGGCCCTACATTTTATTTGCCATGTGTTACGAAATCAAAGACATTTCCTACATTTGGTTTAGCTAGTTTATTACTTCTTCACGTTATTATTCCACCAGTCTGCTGGTGCAGGCGGAAACCCCAGCAGACTGTTTTTCTCACAGTCGCCTCCGCTTGCGTCCCCATGCTTCTCCATGTTTTGCCTCCCGTTCCCTCCCTCCTACGTTGCTTCTAGTCCTGCCTCTTCGATCGCAACAGTGGGAGTGTTGGTGCTGCTACTGGCTTCTGCATTAGATAGGGGAACTGCATGCAAGCTTCTCTTCTAACTTTCCTGGTGTTTTACTTGGGACCCCTTAAGGTAAACCTGACTTCAGCCCACAGCAGGAGAGAAAGGGGTCTTCCGAAACGCCCTAAGGAAGTGTTTCGGGGTCCCCATTAGCTCCTTTGTAAGACAAGTTTGTTGAGGGGATGTTCTCGGAGATTGGCTCTTGGGTTCACGACGAATCAGACGGGCCTGATATCGATTTGGGCACCCCTCATCCTCCAGAGGTATCTGGAGGAGCAGGGGAAGCAGGGGGCCATCCACTGGATCTGGACGACTTTCTTGGGGACTATGAACAAGCACAGGCGCCTCAATGGTCTGCATCAGACTCATCCTTACCGCCACATGCGGCCGTCAATCAGAATATAGCTGTGGAGGCAACTCCCAAAGGAGTCAGAGATAACTGTCCCCTCCTTCTGGAAGAGGGCCTTTCCAGCAGTCACCCCAGCTCGCCTGCAAAGACTCCAACGATGCGCTCTGGGCTTGCGTCGAGTGCATCATCTTTCCCGAGTTCCCGAGGACTCATGGGAAGATGCAACCACTATGAATCTACCTTTTCTTCCCAGACAACAGGAAAAGGTCTTGGCGCTATTCTTTCGTTTTTGAAGTGTTTGGGCAATCGTTGGAAGAAGGGAATCCTTAGGGGTCCCCTATGTGCAGCTGGGTTTCGCGGATTGTGCAGGGCGGTCTATTACTCAAGGCTCATGGCTTATATGTATATTGGAGTCCTGGCCCTCAATGCGTGGATACTGATTCGCTACATTCTGTGCTCCCCAGTTGACTGTCCCCTCGTAATAGCTGAGGCATTCGTCAGCCTCATGCTTCTCCTGGAGGTAGCACTGCGGGCGCTTGTTATGGTAAGTGGTCCACCACGTAACTATAGCGTTTAAGGAATCATCATGTCTGACCCCTGTGATTTGTGTATGTCTCAGTGAATCTTCACTGTAAGGGTATGACCTTGCGTCCCATATGAGTCCTGCCATTCCTCCTTTATTCGTACTTGCGTGCCTGCTTGCTGCAGGGCCCTGCATTTTTCTCTTCTTGCGCGCATCTGTTTGACTGCGGCGTGACAGTCCTGTGCTTGGCTTTGCTTATTGGCAGCGGGGACCTTCAATCCCTCAGCCGGAGACCAAGGGCCCCTCCCGAGTCCCCTGATGACGTGTTAAGGCCATCGTTAACCGCCCTAAGAGTTTCCACTCAACTCATGCGCATCGTACCTCTGGCACTTCACCAGAAACGCGCCAGGGTAGGTTCGTCCCGCAACAGAACATGGCCTATACACCAATGGGTTTTGGTTTGTTTTGTCTTGGATTTAGAGCATGGCCCTTCTGTGGAAAATTTTGCTTTTAATGGGGAGTGACTAGGGGGTGCAGCTTTTTGCCGATTGCATAGAGTGGAGGAAGTAAGGCGCTCCACTGTAGCATAGCTAAATGCGTGCCCCTAAAGGTGCGTCTCTATTGTAATTGATGCAGCTGCCGCGTGACGAAGTTGACTTCTCCCGATTGGGCGTTGAAGACGACCTCTGAGGCATCACGCGCCCTGGAACCTGATAACCATTTGGGGCTGTCTCTTCCCAATGTTTGTCGTCGTTCTGGAGTTCACCGTTTACAAACATAACCTCGTCTTCTCATTCCCCTGTTTTTTCTGTTTGACAGTTCCTAGGAGTCCTGCTCGTTCCTGAGAGAGCTCTCCTTAACCCGAGGCTTACGCTGGCGTTAAGCTCCCGCAGTGTTGTCGAGAAGATTGCGACCTCTTGGCTGGTAGCGAGAGTATGAGGCCTCCCGAGGTCCTCAGCTTCCCATTTATTCGATTCTCTCGCCATCCAGCATAGCTTACACCCAATGAACCAGGATGTGGGCGAGGGCCAAGACCTCGGCGCCACCTTCATGTGAGTGATTTGTAGTTGTATCGTTTGTCAGTAAGCTTTGGATATCTCTATATGATTTTTTGTGCTCATTTTTAGGATGTGCAGCAGCTACTCAGCTACCGCAGAGAACCCATTACGCTACAATCTTATTGGGGTAGTCCTCTGCTGGTAATTGCAGCGTACGGTAGCCATGCAGACAATTTACTTGAGCAGCCACGAGGGTTCCGTGGCCCTAGGAAAGATGTCTGCAACTGAGACTCACAAATAAGGGACGCAAAAAGGGAAAAAAGGGAAAAAAGAAAAAAAGGGGCAAGATATTGAGAGGGGCAATCGAGAAACAGATTGAAAGACGGCAGTTGTCCGTTGGCCGTAATGGGTGCAGCATAACGACCTCAGACAGGATTCAAGGACAGAAGCGCCTTGCGCTTGCGAGAGCATGTGGCATGCATATAAATTCATCTGGCCGGTCTTTTGTCTCTTCACCCGCCTTAAAGAGACCTGGGACAGCCACGTTGAGCAACAAAAGCGCAGCATTCTGGCAGTGTCCTCCGAGAAGCTTCGGCCAGTTTGTAGGCGTAGCACACCACTAAACGGCGTCGTCAAGGGGCTGAGCCCATAAAGGAAAGTACCGGAAGCGCAGCACTTAATAGAGGAGTGGCAGTTTCCGGCACATAGAGATATCTGTGTGGACTTCTGGAGACGCAGGAAGAACGTTCACACTGTGCAGCGAAGGTATATAGAGTACAGCTGGTCAATGCATGAAAATGCGTGCGCAAAGCTCAAGGGAGATAATGCTGGTAGTGGCGTTTGGCTTTGCATTTCGACGGCGGTTATTTGGTTTCGGTGGATCAGCAGGCTTTTTGTAGCTGCGCCTAAAGGTGAGCAGACAAAGGCCCGTGCGGCCAGCTAATTAGGACCATTTGCCATTCCCTCTAATCAATACACGTTCCCACTCTACCGAGTCCCACGCAAGTTGGACGTGCCATGAGACTATTATTTTGGCTCTTTGAAGCAAGTTCAAAACTCCCCGTTATTATCGGACTCTTCTGCATACTCACTTAGCCCGTGTGGAGGCGGAAACTCCGCAGGTAGCGGTAGAGGTGCCCGGGTTCAGGACCACTCAGCGCTGATAATACACGACGGGGGATTCTATCAAAATGGGGTATGAAAGCTAGTTACAGTGGCTGATGGAAGAGTAATTTGGGTGCTATTGTCTGCGGAAGCAATTGTGACTCTGCTTGCCTCACACTGCTAAACTCCACGGACGGCACTCCTTGAGCTTCCTGCTAACTACGTTTCCCTCAATGCTTGTTCTCTGGATGATATGCCTATTTTTATCTATGGGTACTGCTTGAGAAACCTTCGACTTTAATTGCAAATGTGTCGAGTAAAGTCAGGTTTATGAGCAGGCGCCCTCACATCTGTTGTCCCTGTATTCTGCCTTTTGCCTCCTTTGGGATTTGAAATCGACTATGCTGCATACACCAGCTGCATTTGCATACAAAGTATTGGTGTATGAGGTGTGGAGGCACTGATGAGCTAGTGCGTATTTCAGTTGCCTCTACATATTTTACTGTTCTTTTTTCTCGTAGCAAGAGGCTCACACATTCGAAGACTCCGACGAGAGCGATTTACCGTGCCGCCTCATCCGTGATGCTCTGGTGCGTTGCTCCTTGCTGGCTAGTGTGCATGCTTTTCTTCTCTTGTATATTTTTCTATGGGAGTTGCTTACTTTGCTTTTCTCATTTGCACCGTTTTCCACGTTTCTGCGTGCGTAGGGAGGGGCGCGAAGGCGGGGACCTTTGCGCGGTGCTGTGCGTAGCTACTCTTCCGGAAAGGAATGGAGTGCAAAGGCGTATATTTGAAATTGCTGTGGGTTTGGTAAGAATCTGGGCGGCTGAGCTGGTCTACTGCACTTTTCCAACTTAACCCATTAAGTAAGAGTTTATGAAATGTTGACCGATTAGATTGTAAAAGTTCGCTTTTCTTGTGTATTGCAGGTTGGCGTTAGCTCACTATTATAAAACGGAATGTTGCGTGTGTGTGCGCTAAAAGTGAAACTAGCTTCGGGTGTATGGAGAGCTGAGTGGATGCAGCAACACGCACCCTTGCTATATTTGTCTCCTCATATCGAAACCCTGAGTGGTAGAGACAGGGGAAGGGATATCTTACAGAAAGCACTAAAAAGCCTAGTTTTTTTCATCATGCAGGTAAGCTTTTTACGGACACCTAAGACTGCGCTCTACATAATACCATCTTCTGCACACGCACGCAATATTGCTTTTGGTTGTATTGAGCAGTTGCTACGCTCTAGTAATTCAGATCTGCCAACACTTAAACCAAAATGGAGTTTCGATTCTAATTCTTAATGTGTAGGCAGTGTAGAAAATGGTGCCTCACGGCTGCTGTGCCTGCTACACTCCTAGGGAGTACAAGTAAGAAATGGAAAATTAACATTAGTGACGCCAGTGGGCTTCTACTTCTGGGCTTTCGTAATTCACTTTTTTCAATCCAGCCTGTGAATTCTGAGTCACCAAAACGCAGAAGCTCATTAGAAAAGATCGCCATCACGTCTAGTGGATGCTGAGGAGGTGCTTGAGGTTTAGAATCATACTCGAAAATATTGGTGTTTCGGTGCCTTGTAAAACCGCCTCCCCAGCAAACAACCGCGGGAGCACCCTGCATCAATCTGATGTCCTAGGATTAGTTTATCTCAGAGACTTAGTGCTACTGCAAGATCAAAGGGGGCACCATCGCGTGAATGCGCACTTTGTCTGCGAACGATGCGTTCATTCCTAATAGATTGTACTATTTTGCCTTATTGTCCAACTAATAGGCTTATCCTCATCACTTAGCGTGAAGCATGTGTGGTATGTGGGTGCCTGTGTTCTGCTTATCTTGTAGTTCTTCGTGCAACCACCTGTTTTTACACTTCGCTGGTGTAGACGGCGTTACAAAGAACTCAGCTGCAGAGGCCCTGTCGTAGCCGAATATAGCTGATTCTGATTTCTGTGAAGAAATCAATAATTCAGAATTCGTAACAATGAACTTTGTTTCATGCTGGTGCTAGAACGCTGCCGCGCTGCCCCTGTGGGTTACTGCCACAGGGGTGTACAGAAAACTCGGCTAGTGAGCAGCAATCCTTGTAGTGTCTTTTGATGCTTCTCCTAGTGTTTTTCGTGATTTCAGTTTTACTGTGAAGTAAAATTAAGCACATTGCAGGATATATCTGTAAAATTCGAGCACGTCTGCACCCAGCTCCTCGTCTTGCCTGCTCGTGTCTACTGTTGGCTGTGCTCCGCTATTCTTGGCACTGACGCAACACCAGGTACGCAGAATTCCTCGGTAGGTATTCTCTTCGGTGCGTCTAATGGACAGATCTTTAGATCTCTTTAGTGCCCTGGGGCCCACCGTGTGCATCCTTGGGTGTTTCTGTCCTGGGCCCTTAACTTTTCCTTTGGCATCGAGCTTCGCAGTTGCTGTCCGTTCTCCCTAGCTGAATTACCATCCCCCTCTCCGTTATGTGCCATTTGGAAAGGCTCAGGGATATCACATGCTTCACGAGATTATGCACACACGCACTTTGGTGCTTCCCCTGCTGTTGGTGCTAGTATTGCTCAACCCGTCTGTGCTGAGCTCGTTCCAGTTGATTGAGCCGGGTTTACTTTCGAAGCACTCGTTGGGGTATATTGGAGGACGCATGCCGGCGTCAGCAGCAGCAGTAGCAGCGTCAGTTATGGCATTTAGACCGGCCAAGATGCAATCAGCAGTTCATGCAACACGCCGCTGCTTGGTACCACTGTGTGATGCTTCTTACTTGGGCGTCCATTCTCTTTGTACTCGTGGCTGTTATCAAGGATCCCCGAGACCTCTTCATCCCTCTGGGGTGCAAGTGCAGCGCAGCGTGTCTCTGTTTGTCGCATCCAGAAAGAAAGGTGTCGCCACAATGGTGCAACCCCAGCCTCGCACAGTCAAAACTGACCCTGAAGAGATGCCTCTTACGGCGTGCTATGGCGCTACAAAGGTACAGAGCCCTTGCTTGCGTTTGGTGTTGCTGCTGTCGTGTGAGATGCCTCCACAGTAATTTCAGCGCCTCTTGTCTCTTTCCTTTCTTGTGTAGGTGTCCTTTTCAGTAGAGCCCCTTTCTGCCCTGAACAGCTACAAGGGAGACTGCGTGGTGTTCGTTTGCCGGGGATCGCTTCCTTCAGAGGCCGCGGAGTTCGATGCCCAACGAGGGGGCCTCCTTGCAGGTGCCCTCGCAGAGTCCGATTTCAAGGGAGATGCTGGGTGTGTTATATGTCCTCTTGCCCCTGATACCTTCTACCCCTCACTCTTTGATGGTGGTTCGCGTCAATGGGCTTGTTTCTGTCGCAGCCTCTCGTATTGTCTGTTTCTTTTGCTCATTGCCGTTACGGCTCTTCGGGCCCCTCGATCCGTGTATGCGCTGCTGCAGCTGCCTCTGTAGCGTGCGTGTGGGTGAAGACGGCCCTCGTTATTTGTGTGCGGTTGGAGTCGGGGAGCACAAGACATTTGATGCCACGGTGGTTGGTACTGCTGTTGCTGCTGCACTGAGAGAAAAGAACAAGCTGACATCTGTGGCGTTATATATCCCGGATCTCTGCCAAGGCTGCCCCTGTCCAGAGGCCCCGAAAGTCTTCGCCAGAAAGCTTCAGGCAGTACTAGAGACGATTCTTGTGGAACTGAACGCAGATAACAGGTCTGGTGCCGATGATGTAGCTGATAGTTTATGCATGCGGGTTCCGGAAGGTCACTTGGGCTGCGGAGGGCGTCTGGGGAAGCCAGTGTGCGGGGATCCTATGAGATGTACGACAGTTTACGGATATTGATTTCGGGTTTGTCCTCTGTTTGCGACATGCAGATTCAAGGGTACAGGCACCAAGAACCCTAAATCTTCCAGTTTGGAGAGGCTGACGATCTTTACAGCCAACGAGGAAGGGACACGAGTCGTTCTCAATGTGAGAAATATTGGGCGTTTCACGCTAGGCTTCTGCCTGCACGCTTCAAGCTTTAGAGCTTGATATCTGAAGGCTTTGCTGTTTGTCCGCGCAGTCTGCCCGCCTAGTTGCTGGTGGGATTCATCTGGCTCGGGAGTTGGTAAACGCCCCAGCAAACGTCTGCACCACTGTCACCCTCGCAAAGGCTGCTGAGAAAGTAGCAGCTGAGGTGAGTTCCTCTAACACTTTCATCTGGGCCTCTGCTGGAGTCTCTCAAGACTCAGTGTGCTCCATTGCGGTTGAACAAAGGCCATAATCTGCGCACGCCACATCGTATACGGTAGCAGGAGTGGCCACGAGTCACGAGTCAGGGCTCGCGTAGTTTAATTTCTTTCACTGGTGCATATGTGGAGTTCTTGAGGCAAGACCATCCTCATCTAGCATCTTTTAGGTGCATTTATGTGTGAGTGCGTATTGCAAATGCGTTTCTAGGGGGGATTGGAGTGTAAGATATTGGGTCAGTCTGAAGCAGAGGCCCTGGGGATGGGTTGTTACCTGTCTGTGGCCAAGGGTTCCATGTATCCTCCGCAATTTATCCATTTGACTTACAAGCCCCCGGGTGTCTGCAAAAAGAAGCTGGCGTTTGTTGGCAAAGGACTTTGTTTCGACAGTGGGGGCTACAACATTAAGAGAGCGGAAACGAATATAGACCTAATGAAATTTGATATGGGCGGCGCCGCTGCCGTGTTGGGGGCAGCTAAGGCTATTGCGTCTCTGAAGCCAGAAGATGTGGAGGTACACTTCATATCGGCCGCGGCAGAAAACATGGTCTCAAGCCGATCCTACAGACCCGGTGACGTCATAACTGCCAGCAACGGGAAGACAGTGGAAGTGGGAAATACCGATGCAGAGGGACGCCTTACTTTGGCAGATGCTTTAGTGTATGCGGAAAAGTTGAACGTTGATGTCATCGTGGACGTTGCAACGCTTACTGGCGCCTGCATCATTGCTTTGGGAGAGAGCTATGCCGGTCTCTTTAGCCCCGATGATACTCTGGCTGAGGAGATTCTCAAGTGGTAGGCGTGGGATCAGCACAATCCTGTTCTTTTTCTCCGTATCTGTGTCGTGTCTGACTGTTCTACTGGCTGCTCGTACTTCACATAGTGGGCCTTTGCATCTGTACCTGGATCTTTACTTCCTTGTAGAAGATTTCTCTGTGCCCTCATCTGCTTCAAACACTCCTGGTTGTCTCGCCTTCCTTATTATCCTCCCTGTTGCTAGACTGCATGGATTGCACTGTTTTTATTGCTACCCTCATGCCTCTTGCAGTGCCGACCGATCCTGCGAGAGATTGTGGAGGATGCCTTTTGTCCCGCGGTATCGAGATCTTCTAGACTCGAAGTGCGCAGACCTCAATAATGTGGCAACCAAGGGAAAGGGAGGCGGTGCCATCACTGCTGCTGTTTTCTTGAAGGAATTCGTTGATAAGGTAAATCACAAAGAATTAAGCCGAGGAACCGGCGATGCAGATTAAGAGGAGGCGGGAAGAAAGTGCGAAATACAGGAGCAGCATTTTCTCTTGGATTTGTTCGGTCTTCACTTGTGTGTGTACCTTGTTTCTTTCTCGCACCATACGCCTCTATCTTCTTGACCGGACGTCTATATTCTCAAATAATGTTTGTGTTTATTTACCTGCCTCAGACTCCCTGGGCCCATATTGATATTGCCGGGCCCGCATGGTGCTCCAAGTCCAGCAGCGGTACAGGCTATGGGGTCAGAACTCTTGTAGAACTCGCTCTGTCGGCTACTAAGTAATCCAAGGCCTCCAAATAAAGCTCCAGAGGGGCCTTCATTCCTCCACTGTTGCCCTTTGCAAAGGCCGTCTTTGTGTGGGGTTCTCTGGCATCCGAAGTAGCCACGCTACTCAAATAATACCGGAGCCACAGTCAGTGGATGCATTTGCTGCTTGCCGGGGTAAGAGCGAGACGCTGAAAGGTGGGGGTTCTGGGAGACTCAAAGGTCTCACCACCTTACTGGTCGCTTGTGCATTAGTTTCTGTGATGGAAGTTCTTTCATGTTTGGCTGCGGCTTAGGGCATAAATGCCTCATGCTGGGAAGATAAGGGACTAAATGCTTATTGGGCAATGCGTTTGAAGTCGCAAAGCAAACAAAACGCGCGAACTACACAACCCATTGAAAGATACGACCGGTAAAGAAAGGGCTCACCAAGACCTTGTTGCTTTTGATTGAAGTATCAGGAGGCTACCACATTTGCCTCCCATTTCAAGTTCAATCGTCTCTTAAAGACAATTTTAGTAAATATATTTTAGCCCTGTCTCTATGTAGCCGTGCAACGTGAGACAAGATGCTTCGAAAACGGTTGCGTCGTCTACTCACTCGTCCTGCGCGGTTAGGAAGGTAATGGCCAGTGGCATGTAACCAACAACTGCCTCGATGTGGTTTTGATGCACTTACTTTTGAAACTGATAGGATGCTTTGTAACTCACCAGGGTTTCAATATTGTTGAACATACTTCCTCCGCCAGAGCGGGGCACACACACGGACCAATTCTGTTCCTGTCCATCTAGCCGGATAAAACACCATTTTCTTCGTCTGTCAGATTTAGTGTAAGTGGAATAGTGAGCAAGCAGTTTATCAACTATGCATGCAGAGGAACGTTACCACGATACTAGGGCTAGAATTCCCGGTGCGCATGTGGGTCCTCCATTGCCAAGACGACGGGGCTGACCCTCAAGCTCAAGTTCGACGGCCACCGGAAGAGCCGTAGCTGAAGAATCTGGTCACTTATAAGGAAAGCCACACTTGTGCAGTTTCGACCCACGATGTCAGGTGCTGCGTGGTTTGATGTTGTCAAAGTAATGGGAGTGGCAACAGGGTGAAATAGTTCAGTGTGCTGTTGACATGCGGCAGAAATTAACGCAAAGGAATAAGTATGGTGTCTTGAATTAGACTGACACCACGTAGAGCACCTGGCGAAACGCCTGCAGGCATGGAAAGACCACTGAAGGCTCTTGCGTAAGGAGCATGCAGACGAAGTCTGCCGCATGGGTGTGCTTTGAAAACAGCGTCTCTTTCACGCCCTCGCAATACTTCTGCCCTCTCTTAATAAACGAATGGAAATAGGCCATAACAGACAAAAAATATAACAGGGTCCTAACTGCACTTGTGTTGCTTCACTTACAGCATGGATAAAAGAGTCACATGCCAAGAATCCATTAGTCCTGACTCTTGATTGTGGAGTGAACTGGTATGATGCTGAGTGCAGGCGTTTCGTGCAGTGTTTCGTACAACTCATTTTCAATATAACTTGCTGGCGATCTGCCGCTGAGCCCGAAGTCCTCCCACACGGTGGGCACGCTCACTATATCTAAGCAGGCGTCACGGTGCGTAGGCCAACAGGTACACGCAAGGGAGCATTTCGTGACGGAGTGCAGCGTGCAGTGACATCTACCTTCCCCTGTTACACTAGGGCGCGCCGGAGTCCATCCCCGCTTGCACGGGGTGCGATGATGAAAAGGTCTCGGAAGTTCCATGGAATTCGATTGACATTTCAGGGGGACGCAGCTCTATCATGTGGCAGATTTGCTTCTCATGAAGCGCATCCTGATAATTTTATCCGACTACCCTGAAGTGTCACGCCAGGTGGTCGCGCGGCAGGTAGCTATGCAGCGAGCAAGCAACCGAAGGAGTAATTCAGCGTTTGGGAGCAGACTAGCTCAACGTTTTGTCTTTGGCGGAAAAACAAGAGTCAAGTCGGGAGTTAGAACCTACATATTTGGGCCAAGCCTACAGGGCAAGGTGGATGAGGAAACAGAGGGAATTAGAGCTTTGAGATAGCTTCAGACAGCCGCTCAACAACACATCAGCTTCCATTGTCAGAAATTCCGGCATATGTTCGGCAAGTGTAAGAGCATTCAAAGATCCTAAAAGTTTGGACAACGGGACTGACCCCAGTTGAAGCTGGCTGCCTGGCTTGCAAAGACGGAGCATTAGAAGAGCGGCAAGCCCCCTTTAAAAAGTTTTAGTGCACTGAAGCCTTCAACAGTGGACCAAGCCGCCGCTGAACATCCACCACGCGTCGATTCTGTGCTAATACTAGCTCAAAACAGTGTCTAATAATTGATTAAGTTACTTGACGGTGGATGTGGAATGGATCTGCTATCCGAGGACACGGGACAGTAGTGCGACCTACCTATCCACTCGCCAGCACAGTTCCCAACGCTTGAATGTGCTCACCGGCGACAGAACAAAGAGGTTGGCCAGGCTACGGCAGTTTATAGCAGTTTCGAGTCAGGAATGTTTTAATTACCATGTTTCGAGGCTTCTATGCTGAATTCTTTCAACTTGATGCAATGCTATGTTTGCCACGGGCCACCCAGGGAATGCGCCCACGCAAGCAAATCTGCGTGCTGTGGAGGTTAGTGTGCCACACAGCTCTGACTAAAAAGCCTTTCTTGTCTTCTCCACAGCGACTGATCCATCCAAAAGGCGAGCGGGGTAGACTTGGTTCCTCAAAAAGGTGAGGGAGTGCCTCCACTCAGGCGGCTCAGCAAAGCATTAATAGACAACGGCTTCTGAGCATGCATGCTACCTTCGTAGCCCTGCATTTGGATTTGTATTGATGAGCTTGATTCTAATTTATAGCAAACAAAACCAGGAACGGGCGAATATCGAAAAGGAGGTGGCGAATGTGCTAATTGATGACGAGCTGCCGGAAGGATCGCAACTCTCTGGTGTACCAGCACAATGAAATAAGATAATGCTCGAGCCCACTCCATTCCATGTTTCGCAGTATTAGAAGCCCTCATGAGACAAAGCGAAACTGAGACCTGCCGTATAGTTGTTGAAAAAAGCAAAGTGCAGGAATCTACTAGCACATTTCAACATGAACCGGTGTTGCTGGCGGAAGAGGAAGAAGGGTAGTGTGTGTTCTACAACTCTAAGCCCCTAAATATGATCACTCTGAGGTAGAAGTATTGAGCGCCTCATTTGGACGGAGTAGTTACCCGTTAACAAATTATTTTACACATGACTTCGCAGACGCTTCGTAGAAGTCTTTGTTCGCCGAGACAACAGGCATCAGATGGCGTTTCCCGTTTGCTCTGCAAAATGGAGTGGAACTGCATGCCGCTTGGAATTGTAGATACCTCAGGAGCAGCAAGTGTTTTAGTAGCTGTAGCAATTAGAGATGTGTATCATGAATAAGTGGACGACTGTAAACACGGACGATGTCTTCGTTCTCTGCTGCAATGTTGGAGATCACCTACAACAATACGGCTTGCATTGCAGCTGCTGAGGAGAACAAGGTGATGTATGAGGCACTCAGGTATTTGTTTTTCATAAGACCACTAGTGGTTTGGGGACACTCTGTTTTGGCTCCATGGATCGGACCAGATCCGGCAACAATTAGAGCAAACGGGGCGTGTCCTCCACCCTTACAACTTCACAGGGGCACTGCAGTGCTTCCTGAACTCGCATTTTACCACGGAGATTTCCCTCTTATTTTGCTTAAATCGCTGCTAGTCTGATCGACATAGTTAGAATAACGCACGGCGTGATATGGATAGAGGAAGGTGATGCAGCAGGAAAGACGCATATCGGTCGCCTTCTTAACTTCTTTGGTACTGCCCTCTTACTAGCGTTCTGCCCAACAGCCGATGCTAGCAACGTATCAATAATTGTTAGTTCCCACCAGTAGCTCCCTCAATATAGTATGAAATTGTGTAACTTTGACACCAATGTGTCTGGTATTTTGGGTCACATCCAGCAAGGCAAAAAGGCAATGGACTACTACTTGGATAAATGCCTGCTGCGGTTTAGAACAGTACTCTCCATCGCCTGTACATTTCAACTTCATCCCGCAGTGCTTTGTTTGAGTGAAACCTATATCCACGCTCTGTGGCGCGATGAGCGAATTCATTTTTACGATGGCCAAGCTCTCACAGTCTTTTTGGTGACCTGAGATGCGTCCCGCGGCGAGGGAGTAAGCACTATCATGACCAGATTGACAGCAGCGGGAAGCGGCGCAATTCTTCCAAGCCTACAACTGATACAGTCGCTCAGTTCCTAAGCTGATTTGTATTGATTTGGCCGTCGTCTAGTGTCAGCAGCCACCTCTAGCAGCAAAGGGGTTCACAGAATAAATGTCTGGTGCACGTGGATGTATGCGCACGCTTTACAAGCGATGATGGAATTATGGCAAGCGATGACTGATATGTTTCGAGCCACTTTTTCTAGTCCTGGTGGATCGGCACGGTAAACTATGTCCACCAAAAGGTGATCAGACTCCTAATTTTGCGCCCAGGTGGCTAGGATCATTTGCTGTCCTCTGTTGATTTCCTCGAGTGTTGCAGTTGCCACCGAACTAATAGTATTGGCTTCCTGAAGGTGTTATAAAGCTCTCCCAATCAATTGTGGACTTTGCCGTGCATGCGAGAGGCTTCTGTGGAGGCGAATGATCCACATGCGACTGTTCAAGTGCTGTGCCATGCTAGCCTCGGTTGTTGAATGAGAAGTCGATAAGCGGGCTGTGCCACCTGGGTTCAGAATTCGTGGATTTGTTTGGCGCACAACGCGTAGCGCTACAGAGGATAGTTTTCCAGTTGGATGGTATCTGTGCTTCTCCCGCTTGTGCCCTATGGGATGTAGCTACCTTTGTGTGTGGGTACTTATTGCAACATTCCCAATAGTAATTGTTACGGTGCTACACATATGCGCAGAGCCTCTCAGGTATGCTGTCTCTGCGCTCCTCGTTTTGTTATGGGGGCTGGGAAGCCGACTCTGCTGTATGCACCCGCTGTATTGGCTTGCAGACATTGCTCTTTCAGATGTGAAGGCACTGCTAAACTACTGCGTTTTGATTCGCTCTACAAAACCTTTTGTGATTAATTCTTCTCGAAGCAGAATGCTCGCATATTTCAGTGCTCCTGGCTATCGAGCCATGGCACCCCTGCCTTCGCATTACATGGCTCCCTTGCTCGTTTTGGGCTAGTCCTCGTGTTCTTATATTCATTGATTTCACTTAATGGGCACACTTTGCCTTTCTCATTCGCAGTCCTTCTGCCTTCCCATCTGCATGGGAAGTGGCACTAGGGTGGAAACGCTTCCGTGTCTCTTCCGCTTAGACGTCCAGCTACGGAACACGCAGGCATGTGCATGCGCAGGGAACGAGACGAGCTTCTTTGAAGTGGGAGTCGACAATCCTCTATTAAGTTCGTATCGGCTCTGGGGCTAATCTCCTCCCTCCACAGATCCTTATGTAGCTCTGCAGCACGAAGTGCCTTAGTTTTATGTGATATTGAGCGACAGCCGGTTTGAGACAAGAAGCATATTCAAGCAATTGAGCTTAATATTAAAAATTTGATAGATGACTGAAAAAACTAGCGTTGAAGAGTATGTTCAAGCCTAGGTTGGCCTAGTGCAGTATATATACGTGGGACGGCCAGATGAAAAGGGCAAGGGCCACCAGGAGCCCCTGCCTACTTCGTTTTTCAAGCCTGAACGCATAGTTTAGTTCATAGGTATTTGTATGAGGGCAAAGGTGTCAAGGAGAGAAGGGATCTAGGGCCTTGAACACAAAAACAGCAACTGCAGGCCCCCAGGCACGCTGGGAAAACCAGGCACATAGTGCACTCCTGTTTGCTACGCTGCAAGAAATCTCTAGCCTGTTGCGTAGAAAGAGCAGCACATGGCATTATCTTGAAAAGGTGGAGAATTCACAGAGCTTAACTTCGTAGGGGGCCCCTCTTGCTCACCGACCCGAACACCATCTTGCGCTTATTGGAGATACCGCTTGCTTGCCCAAGGCCCAGTAGCTGCTGCTATTTTCATCCCCTGATCTGAAAACTTGTATTACCTTTTATGTGTTCCTTGGAGCTTAGCGAAAGAGCAACAGCGAGAATAACGGGGCATAAGGAGATTCCAGTTATATCTGGACACTGGGGGGAGGGGGGCCGCTACTATCCTGGTGCAGCTAGGGGTGGGGGCCCAAGCACCTGAAATGCGCTATTTTAATGGAAAGCGCGCAGATAAGAAGCGCCCAAATCCTGTGGCTGCCACACTGTGCCCTCTGAGGCCACGTCGGGCGGAAGGGTCTGTTCTGCTGGGGTCTCCAGAATACTGAGTCTCCCCCCTGCTAATTCGTTCCCTCGGTTCCGCTGATAACTGCCACGAATGAAGGCCACTTCAGCTCCGCGGATAGCCCCCCTTATGGCAGGATTTCCTGGGACGCCGTCAGGCCTGAGCTCAACGGCCTTGGGGGCCCTTGCCACAGCACCCCCGCCACTCAGTCGGACTCTCGGACGGCTGGGCACGGGTTCCTGGATGCGTCTAGCCTTAGAACGGTCGTCGGCTCTGATCTCTGGGGATGAGAAACTGGCTTCTGTGGATCCTCCCGCTTCGCAGCAAGTCGGCAGTCACCAGCACGAGTCCCCTGCACAGCCAGTTGCTGCTGAGAGGCAGGACCCCCCGACAATTCTGGGGGAGGGCCCTGACAGGCCCGCGTCTTCGTTAGATCAGAGGAGTAGACCCCTTAAAGGGAAGCGAGGCCGCGTAGGGGGTGTGGAAGCCGCCTCTTTCGAACCCGATTTGGAGCACCAGGGCACCGAAGGTGAACCTAATGAATCCGCAGGGGGAGCACAAAGACCCCGGAGGCAGGCTCCGCCTACCGGGAAGAAGCACAACAAGAAGCGTCGCAGAAATCTTGAGGAGGTAGCAGAACATGCTGGAGGCACACACAAGGGCTCCCGCGGGAACTCGCCAGCAACAGCAGCATGCGCAGCAGACCCTAAGGTGGTTGCTCTGGGGAAGGAACGACAGCAGGAGGAGCAGATGGAAGCGGCAGACGCCCTCGCTTCAATCAAATACGATGTGGATCTCCGGACAGGCCATGTACAGGCCCCCGAACAGGTGGTACCGCCTCAAAAATACCGCATTAGCACCAAAGGACTCCAGAGTGTCACTAGGTCCCAAAGGATCCCGTCAGAGATGGAGAGTGACGCTACCTACACCGAAGTGCAGCAGCGGTTGACAGACGAAGGACCATCACAGAATATTCCTGGAGGAAAGTCGCCAAGTGCAGGGGGGCCCTCCACAAGGGCCCCAGGAGACTTTTCCTTTGTTGTCGGACTCATTGGTGGTCTCGCCGTCCCTGCCGCTGTTGACTCTGCTACGGGGTCTCCAGAAGACGATCAAGAGAAGGAGCGGCAGCACGCAGAAGCGCGGCATGAAAAACGCCGTAAAGGGCACAAGGCGACGAGACGGAAGCACGATGAGGAATCCTCACACCCTACCCAGGGCCACCCCACAAGGGGTTCGTTGAGGACCTCGAGCAATTCTACTGGCACTGCCTCCGCGCAGCAGCAGTCCCAGCAGTCTGGACAGCAAGAAGATGTGGCAGACTGCAAGCGGCGCAGCGAGCGGCGTCAGAGGCGAAGGACCATCGAGCGCCGTCACCGTCGGCCTGAGGTTGCCTTCTCCCCACAAAGGCTTCCCCAGCTCTCGCATTCGAGCTCTGGAAAAGGCCCTCAGGAAAAATCGATTCTCTCGGTAACATCTGCATGCCCGACTTCGCCCCCTGGGCCTTCATGTGCCTCGGTTGGGATTCAAGCAGATGCGGCTTCCTGCCCCTTCTTTCCTTCGCTTTGGACGGGCGACTTTGCTGCTGCGTCTGAGCGGGCCCACAACGAGGAAAAACGGAAGCTCATGAGGCTCCTGGGCTCCTCTGAGGGGGGGGCTTCCCCCCAGGCTCCAGATCATGCACCCCAGTCGGCAAACCCTGAGGGAGGGGCCCTCCTGCGGCAGCCGTGGCCGCTCCCCGCTGCAGTTTCTTCATGGGATGGCTTTAGGAACGAGAAGGCAGCTAAGTGCCCTGTTGGAGATCCTCTGGACGAGGAAGGCACCTCTTCTAGCAGTGACTCTCCTGCAAGTCCCGCAAGAAGCTCCCAACGACACTTCCAGGGTGCCCCCGTTTTCAAGCCTCGTTACGTTTCTTTCGGCGGCAGTGTTAGCTGCACCCTGTTTGCTGCTGGTGGGGCGGCAGAGGCACAGAAAGAGAGAGACGCGGATGCCTCCATGGCCCTTGGCTCAGGCCTACTGGCCTCACCTGCCCAGTGGAACCCAAGCGGAGACTCTGCTCGCCTGATGAGGGCCCTCAGAAGGACTCACCGCCGCCTAATCCTTGGGGGCCAGTCTGCAGTGCTCCGCAGCGACAGCAGTAGTGAAGAAGAGAGTAGCAGGGAGCCATCGCCATGCCCCTCTGTGGAGGCACAAGATCCTGCCGCATCTGATGCTCCGCATGTTCAGGCTTCACCAGCAACTCTGGTTGAGACCGCTACTGCCTCTTCAGATCAAAGGGCAAAGGCGAACGAAGGCGATTCTGTGGATCCGACGTCCTCAAGGAAGATTCATCTGCAAGAGGACCCTGTGCTGCAAGATACAGCAGCAGCCACTGCAGCATCAGTTACTTTGCCTCCGGCAGCCTCAGTAGTTTTACCGCCAACAACAGCTCCACCCCCATCGCTGGGTGTGGCGAGCGGCCGAAGCCGCCAGCCTCGCAGCAGTGCACCCCCGGCATTCGGCTCCCACTTAAACTCCTGGAGACTCTCCAACAACGGCAGCGACTCGGATGGAGAGGCAGGGGCGAAGCCTTTGCAGCTAGATGGCAACAATATCAGCAATGACAGCGGAACGACCAACAGCAACAACGCGGTGGTCGCAGCGGGAGCTCCCCTGTCAAGGCAAGGTCCTTTAAAGCACCAGATTACAGGCCCAATGGAGGCGGCAGGAACACCAGTGGCTCAACACTTCAGCTGTGCTGCTGCTGCGGAGGCAATGGCCGACGCTTCCACCCCTCTGATAGTGGAGGCCCCTGCCGTTTCTGGTCGATGGGAGCCTCCGCAGATCTCAGTGGCGCTTCAGAACGAGCAGCAAGAAAAGCATAAGACGTTGATACCATCTGCATCCGCCGCTACTGAGGAGCTCGTCTTGGAGACCCCTAACGGGCATTCTAATGTTGTTTCTGCCATTGACCAACTAGACGCTGTGGCCATGGCGAGGCATCCACGCGACTCGCCGCCAATCAATCTTCTGTCATCTCCACGAAAGGAAAGGTCCTCCGAGGCGGAACCTATTGGGTCCCTCTCCCTTGAGGGAAGCCCCATGGGAACGTCTAGAGAAGAAGCTACAGAAGTAAAGGGGAGGCATCAAGATGTGTCGATTAATTGTTCAAACAGGTACGAGGGGTCTCTAGAGGCACCAAAAGATTGCCGGATATCTCAGGAAGCACAGGGGCCTTGTGAGGAGCCCCATGAAGAAAGCCTTCTTAAGAAATGGGAAGGCGTGGACGTTGAGGGGGATGAAATTGTTCTATCTGATGGGAGGAATCCCGAGGATGCGGAATGGATGGCCTCACCATCTCGGTCCGCACATGCCTCTCCCCTGGTGGTTTCGGTTCCAGATAGTGAGGTAGAGGTTGCTTCTCCACTATCGTTGATGCTTGAGGAGCAGCTGCAGCATCAGGCAGCCGTGAGAGATGCCGCAGCAGATACCAACGAGAATCTTCCACGGCAGCAGCAGCAGCAGAACTCGAGGGGAAATACCACCATCTTCGAGGAAGCAGAAGATAAGGCTCAGACCTTATTTGCGACAGCGCCAGCGGAAGCGGGGAAACCAGGCCTTTCAGCCCTTTGGTTTAGAAATTTGGGAGAGATAGGCCTTGATGAGCATCGCCCCGCTACAGAGCCCCGAGTGTCGCGCTGTGGCAGCCTGACTCCAGGTAAAGGACAAAGTGTCTACGGAGGCTTTTGAAGAGCCTCCAGCAAAGCCCAACCCGTAAGACCCAAGCACATAGCCGTATGGCCAAAATCACGTCGTTGTTCTGTGTCTGGTGTGCACTAGAAGATGCGGAAGAGGCAGAACGGCTGCTGGAGAGTTATGTCGAGGAGCCTCTTAGAGTACGCTACGGAATTCCCTTGCGCCGGTAAGCCCCGATGGAGAATTTCTGAATGCCAGATTGGCTGTATGGCACCCGCAGCCCCTGAATGCAGGGGGGCTGGAGGGTTTCCTTGCGACCCCTCTGGCTGACCGTTGTTGTATGTGCTGATAGTGGGAGGCCTGAACATTGCGTTGTGTGTGCATCTGGACTCCTGACTGCTATATGTTCTCAGACAGACATTGGAAGCAGTGGGACGGGGGGGCCTCCTAGATGACGAGGCAATTAATCTGTACTGCTCTTTGCTCCAAGAAAGAAACAACCGAGCACTGCTGTGTGGCGAAAAGTCAGACTCAGCTCCACCTATTACTCGGGAACTGCACGAGATGAGGCTCGGGCACGCTCATGGGTTCACGCATCGTATTTTGGAATTTGTACGACTCACGATTAGGAGTAACATGATTCAGGAGTCTCGGTTTGTGTTGCTTTGCGGATTGCAGAGTCCCCCGATGTCTGTTGCTGCCCTCCCACTTCTACAGTTCCCTTGCAGCAAATGGCTTTGATGCTGTCCGGGTAAGAGCGTAGTCACTACGTTCTTAAGATGCAAAGCTGCGTTTCTGAACTAGTGTTTAGAGTTGTAGCACTGTGAGGGCCTGACCACCATGAGTTCCTTCGTGGGTGCTTAGGGGACCAGACCAACCAACACTCTAGGGCTCTCCAACAAGGATGCCGAGGTACCGCTTTCTTCATAGCGTGGTAGCATTCACGGAGAGTTTGAACTCTTTATTATGTGTCTCAGCGATGGACTCGGCGTGGAGCGCTGGATATCTTTTCATATGACATGCTACTACTGCCAATCCATGTTCCCCATAGGGCCCACTGGGCCCTCGGCTGTGTACTTCCGAAGTGGGCAAAAAGGCCATGACGGGCCCCTAATGGGGCTTTTAAGACCGCTTTTGCCCTTGTTTAGCAAGTTGCTGGTGCTGATGTCAATATGGCAGCGGTAGCAGCCACACTCGCTGCAGTGTCCCTAGCACCAGTTAATTTATAATGGCTGAGAAGCAGTAAGCGGTAGTACATAGTTGCGGTCTTGTGTGCTGGAGAGCGTTCTCAGGCAAAAGAAGATTTTATATTTTGATTCGCTGAAGTTGGATCAGGATGCCATGAAGTGAGGCCCTTTTACGGTTCTGCACAGAAGGGAAAAATTCGGTGTTTGAGCTTTGGGATTTTGGTTCGCACTTTGGAAGTTCTGAAATATATACAAGTATTGGATCTACGTCTTATGATTTAGGGTTTCGAGTGCTTAGGTTCTACCGGACTGTCTGCAACTACTTGTCCGCGGAGCACCGAGACAAAAGGGGGGTCTGCTGCCCTCGCTCAGCATGGCGTGGTATCGTTCCGGTAAGTGTAGGAAGTAGCTGTTAAAGTTTAGGGACAAGAATTTTGTGCGCTTGCCTATTGTCCTTTTTGGAGTTGTACTTGTTACTTGCGTCTTTTGAACGGTGCTTCCTGAATGGAGATTTACTGAAGTTTTTTTCGATATGTGCAGCACGGGATACCTCAGCAGCACAATTCCGTGGACTGCGGAATCTTCTGTTGCGCATTCGCGGAATTTCTCTCGGATGGCCGAAAAGAGTTCCCCTCTCTCACCCCGCAAGCGATCAGAAACCTTCGACTCCACATGGTGTGTCCTTCAAACACGAGGCTTTAGACCACAGTCTGGGAATGATAATAGCTGCCTTGTGCTGAGGATAAATTTTTTATGAATATGATCGTATGCGCACGCCGTTTTCCTTCGCTGCAGGTCCTACAGCTGCACAAGGGCCTCGTAGATTAAGATCCCCATTTCGTTCGGAGGCTCTGTTTGGGTCTGATGTGGTCCCCTCCCGTGAGGCTTAGACCTCCATTAGGGGATATCGGCTTTGTTCTGAGTCGTGCTACGCAGAACATCATGTCTTTCCGCTGTCCAGAGGCCTCTAGTTCCCCCGGCGCTCCTGCCTCGCCCCCCACAAAAGGTCGACACGGATTATCTCCGTTGGATCACGAAGGCTTCTACTGGGCCTTACCCGCCATGCCTAAGGGAGCATAATAAAGCCCTTTGTGGGCATCCCTATACGTAACATTTGAAGTGGTTATTGAATTTGTTAGTAGTAATGCGACACTTTCTCCATTTGGCATTAAATCTTAGACTTCATCGAAAGTACTCTTCCTCGTACACAGAGCAACGTCTGGGCCTCCTCGAGATAACACGCAGAGCCCTGCAGTCTCTATACTTGCATTGTTTCATAATGACTCAGCTCATCTTCTTGAGGAGCACTGCAGAATTATCTAGCGAAGAGCAGACGATAACAAGAAAGGAAGCGAGGGGAACACATCCAGTAGACACCTGGACTATTACGGACTTAGTGGAAGTTAAGAGAGTTTACAAACTCCCAGAGGTGTACAGATCTTCTATGTGCTGTCAGGACCCTGTGGAATCTAAGGGACTCGCATGGGCTCCATGGGTGTCGCTGCCCAGCACTAGAGGACGTGTCGTAAGGGCGGTGGGTGCTTTCGTCTCCGGGCACAGCAGTCTCTACAGTTTCTGTGCTTGATCAGGTAGCATTCTTTCATTATTATCAAGTATAGCACGGCCACCAAAATCTACTCCTCTGACTAGTGTTTCCATACGGAGACACTTCGCCTTGAATCCAATGCAAAACTTCTTGAGCGTGTTGGGCTTAGCTACAAAAAGCACTTTCCACCACACTATAGCCAGCTGGGAATTAGTGAAGCATGGAACAGTTGGTTTGTCTTTTCATGTGTCTTATTGTCCCGAGGTAAGGCTTGGACGATACAAGAAGCAAAGGCGTGTGTATTTACTATATGTTATGTCCATGTAGCTATGACTACTCAAATTGCTTTACAGATGCAGATACGCGCACCCTAGCTGAACCGCTGACCCTCATGTTGGGTCGGGGAGGAGGGGGGCCGGAAAGTATATCTTTGGAAGTACTCAACAACGTCGATTAAGTGGTGGAGTCTGCAGTAGAGTGCTGCCTGCGGACAGCTGAGATAGAGCGTTACATGAAGGCTTCTCTAAAAAAGGCCTCCCTTCTTTCCTTACCCTCGCCTTGCCGCGTTGCGAAGTAATGGGAGAGGCGCAGCTAAGGCGAAAGCTCCTGTAGGCTCGAAACACTCCAAGCATTCACATCCTGCTGCATCTTGCAACTAATATACACAGTGTTGACTCTCATGAAGTTGCGCTTCCTTTGCTCTAAAAAGGATAACATTTGCATTCAGCAATAGCAGAAAATCAATTTTTCTGTTGATTCGTATTTCAATACAGCTATTATTACAGAAAGAGCCCACGTCTTGCTTGGCACGCTGGATCAACTAGCTCTATCGCTTCCGTTGGACAGTAAATAGCGAACGCTGAAATAGCTGCACTCGCAGCAGCAGTACTACGAAGGCAGCGAACCCAACAGAGCATGCAGCATAAGGAGACTTAAAAATGTATTTATTTTTCGCATTTTACTGAACAAGGCAATTTTGGACAAGTATGCAAGTTTCCTCCTGATGTGTTGATATATCACTGAAATTATTTTTAAATACATATGAGCTTTGTTGTTCTGTTAATACCCCCAAGATCTTTTATGCCTCTAGTACACTCTGCTGGGGGCCCGAAGGGGCCCTATAGAACCCCCGTGGGGAAAGCGTAGTGCACAGCAGGACCTCTCTATTGGTTGCGCGTGGCTGCCCCTCGGCCTATGGGAGCTTAATTTTGGTGAGAAATTTTTTCTATCACGGAATAATAACTCATCAGGGGCCCAAAGGAAGGAGACACTCTTGCGCCCCCCTCCAGACATCCAGCACAGAGGAAGGGCCCCCTGGGCCCTTCAGCTGTGAATAGGGATCTACACTCAAAAAAATCCCATCGAGGGGTGTCTAAAGGCCGTGTTATGGGGCAATGGGGGCTCCACAGGGCCTTGAATCGCGAGAATTCGCCCGTATGTTTCGCAGGGCATCGCCATGACGTCTCACTTGGCTGGTATGCTCGGGCTCTCCTCAATCCCCTTGTGTGTCTGCTTTGCTCTTCCCTTTATACTCATAAATAGGCTCCACTAGGGGCCATGAAGGCGGGGACCAAGCACACATGGGCCGTCTACACTGGGTTCTCTTGGGGTCCTTGCTTTTGCGGCAGCTCACCGCTGCAGCAGCAAGGTACTCTATAGTGATGGCCTCCTCTTTAGCCTTTCAAGGATACCCTCTTCCATGCGAGCTGCGTACGAGCTCCTTTCCCCTTCCTAATGTGAACTACGCCGGGAAAGGGCCTCGCTGCTGTGGTCGGTTTCCTCTAGGGGACTTGCCACAAGAAAGTGGAGGCTTTCATTCCTTACCGACCTCCTCAAGTACGGCCATGCATGCAAAGGGCCGTCCAGGGGGAGGAGGTGGTGTGGGAGCCAAGAAGAAGGCGCAGCCTCAACAGAAGCAGCAAAAGCAACAGCAGCAAAAGCAACAGCAGCAAAAGCAACAGCAGCACCTTGGAGGGTTTGACAAGCATAAAAAGGCAAAAAAGGCAGCAGGAGGTGGTCAGACTTCATCGAGAGACTCAGGCGGCTCGCATGTGCGCCGGAAATTACATCGTGCTGCTGAATCTAGGCCAGAGGCCCCAGATATCTCGAAAGCAAACCTGCAGGCTCGGGATCTGCCATATGATCTTGTGGGTTGTAGTCCTTTACGTGAAGACACCTCTCACTGCTGCCCCCTCTTTAATGCATTCTCTTTGAGGCTTGAAGTCTTGGATGTGGAGCCCACAATTGGGGTTGTAGCTTGGCTGTAAGGTTTGGGCTATTGTGTGACTATCAGGTGTCTCCCGATGTGTTTGAGGTATACAAGGCCTTTGGGAGGTTGGCAGATCCTTTTGAACCCCACGGGTCGCTGCCTCCTTCTCGTCGACTCTTCATGGATAGGCTTTTTAAAGGGTTCACAAGGTAGAGTTTGCACAAAACGCCTAAGAACTTCGGGTTTACGGGACTGCTGGGAAGAGCGAGTGTTACCTTTTTGTACCTCTCTCCTTCGTGCCCCTCTGATGCGCCTCATGTGTTCTTACGCTCTCCCTTTCCTTCTGCGTATCACTCGCATGTTGTCCTATGGTGCTGCCTTCAGGCTTGAGGGAATCACAGAGGACCAGTTTCGCATCCGGTTGGAGTATGACTGGCGTTTTGTCCTTCCTCTGGCGAAGGACCCTCTCGCACCTCCGCAGACTCCGGAGGCTCCAGGAGGTTCAAAGGCCCCTGAAGCTGCTGAGGCCGTGAGTGACGGGAAAACACCAGAGGATCAAGTAACCATGGATACAGCCGCGTCATCGCCATCTCCATTTGAAGCTCTTGACCTTAAACTATGCCAAGGTCTGCCTCTCCAGTCTTCAGGCAGGGGCCCTGCTGCCTTTTTGGCAGCCCCTGTACCCTCAACCCCCAAAGCATCTCACAATACCCTTGAAATTATCCAAGGAGAGATCTGTTACCAGGGAGGGAGGCCCCCTGTGGGAGATGCAGTTCCAGCATTGTTACTGAAGGGGGGCAGGACTAGCAGGGAGACCTGCAAATTATCCACGAGGGCATGAAGTGATGGATTAGCCGCGCTTTGGTTGATGAAGGTAGCGTGTATGCTTCCACCACCACGATCTTTTCTCTTTATGATGCTGCGCTGCAGCCTGGGCAGCAGCAAGGGGCCTCCCACTCGTTGAGGAGGAAGCCACTCGAAAGCAGCGCCAGGTGAGCTTCTTTCCCTCTATCATTCTGATCCCGCTAATAAGCCAAAACTTTTGTACCTCAAAGTCTCCCAGTGTGTGTGCTGCTAATGGTCTTACCTCAGCAAACCAGGGCCATGAGGCTGAAAACAGCCTTCCTGTGGGCTTACAGCCGCTTGTCTCCTCCCCACTTAGGACCGCAAGGAACTCCTGAGGCTTTGAAGGCTCTAACACCACCGGAGCCCTTGCCCCCCCGTCAGGTGCTAATGCAGGAGGCACGTCGCCGCATCTCCGCAGAAATAAACCAGCAGGGACTCCATCCAGCGATTCTGGAGGCCCTCTGGCATTTCTTTGCACAAGGAAACGCAAGTAAATGCGCATATGTTAGGGCCCCAGTCCCACGGATTGCTCAGGAGCTCGCGTCAGGGGGGTTGGGGGGTTGGGAGGCGTCTGCAGAGGTATGAGATCAGGAGGGGTTCACCGTACATATTTGATAGACCACGTCAGAATAGAAAACTTTACGTTCGTGCGGGATGGGTTGGCATCATGTCATGTTAAGCCTCTACGTCTCATTCGTCGCTTCTGGAGAGCCCTACTTCATATCTAGGGCCTGAAGAGCCTCCCTTCTATCTGGCGTGGCAACCCCTCTCTTGTGATCCCTTTTTAACACGAGTGTGCGTGCTGTCCGGCCTATTTCAGTATTAACAAAGGATCAGGCAGCGGAGCGTATGGACTTCTTGATAGGGGGCCCTTCAGGGGGCCCCCGCCTGTGGCTGGATGCATCTGAGGTTCCTGGGCTGTTGGAAGGGGGGCAAAAAGGAGCTCAGAAATCGGAGGCCCTGCATGTCAAGCATTTGTTCTTCCGTGGAGGCCGTCTGCTCTACAGGAACCCTGCGGCGGTGTCTGCCCCAGGGAGGAAGCCAAACCCAAGGGGCCTTCCCCCGCGCCTCTCGGTAGAACGGTTTTGGGGCTGTCTGGGACAGCAAGTCAACAGGCGCATGCAGAATTTTGATTGGGAGGCCCTCGAGGCACGGGAAGCGCAAATCGAAGAGGAAAGGACTATGTTTCTCAGCTGTATCCGTAAAACCATCCGTAAGCTGTGCTGACGCCCCGAATGCGAACGCCGCTGTTCTGCGGAAGATAGCTAACCTATAAATCTAGCAAGCAGGCGTTTTCAAAGGGAAGCCAGAGAGAGATTCTCTGTGGAGAGGGTTGATCTTTTTCTCACCCTAGTCTTTCTCGAGGTGTTGCTGGGGCTTTTGTGTCTGGTCAGCCTGGGCTCTTTAATGTATCTGTGTGCGTTTCACTTCTCAGAGCTACGACAACAACGTCGACGGTTTTGTATGGCTTCGCGCCGCCTTTTGGATGGCATTTGGCTTTCTGTGCTCCATTCGAGAAATACTAACAAGGCACACCAGGAGGCACTCACTAACGAGGCCCTCCTCCTTAAGGTTAAAAAAAAGAGAGAACACTAAGCAGACAAACGCATGAAAATTGCAACATAGGAATCTTCTGGAGGGCACTAAAAGAGTTCGCTGGGGAAGGCAGAGGAGCCGTACATGACACTGCCTCTAAAGTTGCAGTGAACTGCGCGGCAGCAGAGGCAGTGTGAAGCCATCGGATGTTGAGGCTTCAGTAGGGAAGCGTCTCGCTGAAATGGCTCACATGGTTCTTGACAGCAGTGTGGCTACATGCCGTGCATCGTTTTATTGCCGCTATCTCATCTTAAGCATTACTCGTATGTAAAAAAATCCCCAAAACGAAACAAGAAAGTTGATATAATGTACAAAGATGCACCTTCCCGAACCCCAATCACTAGGTGTTGTGGATATGACAGTGTGTCCGTTTTACCGGCTACGAATGCAGAGGCGTAAGCGTGTGAGAAGTGACAGTGATGTCGCACAGAAACCATTGCTGAAGGTGTTCTTTCTTTGTGTTCGTACTGCTTATGTTTTAACTATCGCTTCATCCCCATCCCGAAAGCCCTCTGGGGGGTTGGCTAGATCCAAAGACCCCCAAAATCGATGCTGTTGCTGCTGGTACTTGAACTATGGGAAGATTTGAAAGTTTCAAATAATTCTGCTCCTATACCAGAGAATAAGCACATAGTGGCATTCCGTGGATTACAAGGGTTAGAGCTTGAAATAATCTCGGGAGCGTCCACCCTAGCGTAAAGTGGGCCGTCCGAAGCCTCTTTAACTTACTACACAGCAACGAGTAAGTACTCAGCACAGTCCAATCTTTTTGGGAGAGTTTAGTAGGTAGTATTCCTCCGAAAATGGCGCTAGTGCAGTGGAAGTTACGGAGACTACGGTGTCTGGAGTGCATCAAAACAAGTGGGAGTGGGGCTATATTATGGACGAATAAGGCCTATGAGGTCCCATGCGAGTTTTCAGGCACTAATGCAAATGTATAAGGCTCCAGGCTGGAGCACTTGCTGAATAGCGTGTATGCTTTAGGCTAGCTGTTGTCTGCGTGCGAGCTAATGGATGGCTGCTTGCTGTCTGCAAACTTCGTGGGGAAGGGCCCACTCAGAAATCGAGGAATATGGCCTTTGAAGTCCTAAATTGCAAAGAAAATCCTTAAATACAGTAACAGAAAGGGGAAAGGCAGCTTAAAGTCGACTTATGGGGAATATCACCGAATACCAGTGGACCTCAACTAGGTGAAGCCTTTCTTGACTTCCGAGTGCAGCGGATGCTGAGGGGTTCAATTCCGTTCGTCATTTTGTTTTGTTTGTATTTCCAATCCTGTACCTTATTCTTTATCCTCAGTTCATACAGACCTGGGAAATGCCGGATAAAACAGCAAAGATTGCCGGGGACTATACTTGCATTGAGGGCCTAGCCCTAGATCCTTCCCGAAGTTATTCGACTTGGGAGGACCTCCTCTCTGCTTTGCCCTGGACAACCTCACGGGTTATTTCTATCTCTAGGGCCTCACATTCTCGAAGTTCTTTCAAATCAGAAGCCCTAACCCCCGCAGCAGCACAGGCCCCGTCGAAGTCCTCAGTAGCTGTCTCCAGCTTGTCGTCTGTGCCTGCAACAAAAATAAGCCAGCATAAGCCACTGAAGCGAAAACGAGGCATCTGCACCCACCCAAAGGGACTCTAGGGCCTCCGAGGTCTCTGCAACTGGTTTTAGGGCCTGGGCCCATGCAAAGCTGCTGGCAGCAAGGGCTCTGTAAGGCTCCTTCTTTGGATACTGTGCACTGTACTGCAAGCCACAGGACGCTTGTCTTCAAAGTGATGGACCTCTCACGGAGGCTCAGCTGCTTGAACACAGAATGCCATTGACCTACTTTGCGCCACAGAGCTTTTGCCATGTGTCCCCCGAGACAGCAGAGGTGGCCTTTTAAGTGCCCATGGCACCCAAGCTACCTTCCCTTGCATTCTGCGCCCATCTGATGACTTTTATATGGTTGGTTTGCTTACCTGCTCTCCCCTTCCTGCAGGCGCTTTCCCTTGCCAGCAGAGAAGAGATTACGGGAATTCTAGGAAGGACTGTTCTGACCATTGGCTGTAGCTGTCCTGGGGCTAAAACAGGACCCCCAACTAGAAAACCCACTAGGAACATCTGCATGAACGTGCAATTCGCGAACAAGCCGCTTGCTGTATCCGCAGTGCACCACAGCCTTTGCGGCCGTCTTCGTTGGGGTGACTCGATCGACGGTTACCAAGAAACTGCCTTTCTGCTTCTTCATTCTGAGAGCTTTTCTGCAACAGATGTGGCTATACTACTCAATACGGGCGGAGCCATTTTTGGTTCAACCCAGTGGGCAGACCCACCGAGGAAGCTGCAGACCTTCCCTGGTTTAGAGCTTCCCGACGCTCCTTTTACTGCCCCGCTACGCGCGATATGCAACAGTCCCACCCCTTGGTCTCTTGTGCTGTCTTTAGGGGGTTTTCTTTGCCGCTTATCTGTACGTAACCTATCATCTCACTCTCTGAAGAAGCCTTGGGCTCTTCTTTCTTTCGTTACCATTGTGCTTGCCAGTTTTATAGCTGTTGCTACCGTTGCTCGAGGTACGGCCTCCTTAGAGCGTTATAGGATAGTCTATGAATTCATTTTAGCCTCCCGGTCTAGTAGACACTTAAAGTGGAGCCCGGCGTGCCAACGAGGCCTGAGTGACCTACATGATAAGTCAGTTCGACGGGGTCATTACTCTGCTTGCTGCTCTCAAGGGTAGTATTATTTGTCCCCATCTGAAATTTGATCTTGAGCTACTCTCCAGTCGATAATATAGCTACGAGTTCGCCTATTATATGCGGAGTAGTTTTGCCTTGACTCTGGTGGAACTTCGACAGAGACCTGCACATGTAGACCGAGGACATCAATCTCAACATGGCAAGAATGCTGCTCATGCTCATGGGGCTGCTGCTGTAGCGACGGGCGCTACAGTTGTGAATGCCCTTACGACCTATGGCTCTGCTTTTCCTTGTAAATTTTCTTGCTGGTGCTGTTCGAGGTATTGCATTTCCAGTGACTCCCGTGCGACAGCTGCTACTAAAGTTTTAAGCTGCTGATATCGCTTCGCCTCCTGGAACTTTAGATCTTTGTGGTCGCTACAGCTCAGACGGCGGGCATCGGATTTGGGACGGTGGCTCTCTATTATCTCCCCTCTTGTCTTATAGCCTAGATGCTGAATGCCATTCTTCGTATGATTTTTCACCGTGGAACAAGCACAACATGCTTTATTCCGCTGGTGTCGTCCACGCGGAACAGCAATATATACAGGAGAAACCGAACAGAAGCAAGCACGAGAGACACTGGATCCTTATCTCTTGGCAGGAAGTAGGGTCTTCAGTATGGTAGGCAGTGTGTACATTGAAGAGAAGACCGATTTGACGCAGAACACTGATGGTAACACCAGTGGTCCTGGTATAGTGTGTTTTTTCGTGTGTTCGGGGCCCCACTGGTGGCCCCCCTCAAATGTGACTTGGTGGGTCGCGGGGCCTTCCCCCGGGCAAACCTTCGGTCAAGAGCACCACTGAGAACAAATCTAGAATAAGCACCAACATAGCCTTATGTAGGTGGACACACTCACCACGATGATGAACATGCAACTTGAAAGCGGCATCTCGAAACCCATGGCAAAGATGAAAATAGAGACACTCGCGAACAGCCCCGCAAAAAGCCTTATCGGGGCCCCTCAGAGGGATCAAAGCGCTTGGCTACTTCATAGCACATCTGGTGACTCTTCGGGACCATGGAGTCAATACGCTGAGCCGGCGCTCTCCTGAATGTCCAAGCTCGAGCTTGTCCCCACCGCATGTTCGGCGGCAGCTGCGTTAGCGTCAGGATCACCAAAGCGGTGAAGAAACTCTCCATGGTCGTCCTGGATGTAGGGGTAACTCTGAAGTCCCCAGCACCTGCAACACACCGGCATTTATTGATGGTGTCCACGTATCTTCGCTCTGCTGCCTAATGCTGGCGGTAACGCTTTCTCTCCGAGGTGTCCTAGGTGGACATTGCACAAAGGTAGAGGGCTTCTAAAGATCCGAACAATATCCAGTATGACCGTTGCGAAATGTTAAACGCAGCTGTTACGGCCACAAAAAAGGCCGTCGCTGGTTTGGCTCTGTATATCAGAACCAAGAAAGGCTTTAAAGTGTGACTGGCGCGGGGCGGGCGACCAGGGGGTCTCCTTAGAAGGACGCCCGCCACACACTCTGCTTCGACTCGTTTGCTTTGTCCGGCAATATGGTGCTCCGCATTCATGCTGATGACGGCACCAGAAAATATAGTAACCGTCGGAGTAAGAGGCAGCCAAAATTGCAATGTGAGCCCCAGCTGCCTGCATCAGCTTTCAAGGACTCAGGAGAAGATAGGCACCGCTCCCGATGGGCACCCTTGCACTACACGTGAAAATATGTGCGACTTCTGGGGACCTTGCAAACGGACAAGGCTAATCAGTGGAGTATGGCCCCCTATTGGATGAGGGTCTCTCTCGCGTGCCAGAAGCACTACTTAGGTTCCTGCGGGCTGACACAGGGTTTCGAGAAGGGCTTGATTGGGGACGCCTTGGGGCATTGTCACCGCTTCCTCACCGCCCCTCTTCTTGATCGCCTTTCGAAGGGAGAAATGGGCACAACGGTGCTCCTTCTGCAATACGAATTTTTTTAGATCTGCTCAACATACGTCGACAGGAGCATGTGGAGCCCCCCGATGATTGTTCAGATCCTAGAGTCACTGATACCAGATATTCTCAAGCGTCCGTCAGGTTCAAGGGGCGACCTTGGCTGCCTTCTTCCTCATCGACAGGGTCGACATTCCAAGGCCCAGTACTTTATTTCTCTCTGCACTGTGGTACTCTGCGGTCTGTCGATACGGAGACCACCGCCAAGGGACCTTCAGGGCTGCGATGGTGCTGACGCAGCCTCTAAATTTGAGGAGAGAGATATGTCCATGGAGAAGACTGCGCTGCCACAATGTCTCATGGAGGGCTAAAATGCGTAGATCTAGCTTCTGAAAGAGCCGGCAGGGAGACAGAAGCATATGCGCAATCCACAGTTCCAGAACAACAGCGACACCAATAACGGAGGAGGCAGCCTTACTCCTAGGAGAGCCTGTCCTCCAAGGATTTCTATGGTGAGTATTAGTTAGTCCCCAAATCTCTTTATAGACTAAGAAGTAAGCCAGCTCCATGCACACTGGTTAGAGGCAAGCCAGAGAGAAGGCAGAACAAGGGCTAATCTAAGGGGAACACTTGCAAATACGCACTACAGGAGGTGTAAGATGTAGACAGCTGAGGCTGACCTGGCCTAAATTGCGCCTAGCAATGCATCAATTGCTAGGGATGAGGGTTTGGCACGACGCATTTTGCCTTTGAAGCTTCCGCTCGCTTGAACACCTTCTTTTGGATGTATTCACTTCTATGAAGTCTATGTACCCACTTTGTGCAATGCAGACCACGGTGGCGCCTCTGAGTAGGAAAGTAACTAGCGACCTGGCTATTTGGCTGCAACCTCACGAAACAAGCCCCGCAAACGTGTTTATCGTTTATGTGCTTGGCCTGTGTTGCGTCGCCACTTAGCATCTGGAAATACATTGCGTCTAACATTTTTTGCTTGTCGTATCGACAAACCACTTACTGTATGAGAGCGTTCAAACACGCCCGCCTTGATGCGCACATCAACAACCTTCAAGGAACTGAAAAAGACACCTAGCAGTATGTTATGGATTCTTCCTGTCTCCCTTTGACTTATTTCTTTCCATATGGCTCCCCGTACTTTGAATAGCCCTGCCTCAAAACAGGCCCCTGGTAAGGTCAGCGCCGGTTTGCCTCCTTTCGCGCAGCTTGACCTCACTGGTGTATCCGTTGCATGCTCTTTTGCGTGGAGTGATGGTTATTGGTGGCTGGAAAATGAACCATATTCATTGCTACCCACTAATAGTGGGGCATCTTTTCTTGACCTTCGCTGCACCTCCTTCCCTATGCCGCCTTCTTTCCTATGTACTGCGACCATATATTTCAGTGTGAACGGCCTAGATTCGGCATCCTACTGCTTAAGAATTAAATCAGCACCACCATGGCATCAGCTAACCGTGTGACTATCTCACTGTTTCCTTTACCTGCCTACATTCAAGTTTGTCCGGGTGCCTTTCTGCGGTGTCTAGTCTCAGTCCCTACTCTTCCTAACCTTGGGTTCTGCCTTGCTTCTAGCATTTGGCGGGGGCCTCCTGCTATGGGTACTCGAGAAACGAAAAGGTCGCTGCAAAGGTCTAGTTCGTGCTGAGCAATATGCGATTCAACATTACATACGTACATATAAGTCTTCCATATGCCATTTCAGGAATACTGGATGTGTCGCCTGATATGCACAGCTGCTGGTGTTGCTGCTTTCACAGTTACACTATGCAACCTCAGATGCCTTCTACTCTTATAGATATACACATATAATTATGGTATATGAACTAAAACTTTGGTGTGCTCCTGTATCATAGTCTTTATTGGTTATGATTTGATGATTATTATATTATAGACGTGCTCAGGTTGCACAGGCGAAGCGGGTGAAGGCATGTTGTGCAGTCCCGTCATCCTGCTCAGTGACATGCTGCCCTCAATAGCTCAGGCAGCCAAGAGCGCGGCCCTCGGTTTAAGCAGCAGCGCCCCTTTCCACACGGTCTACCCGCGAGACATCCCTTTAGACACATCTGTAGCTTGCCCGCATTCGGGGCTGTTTATGCGTAGTGGCATACATGGAAAAGCAGCTTGCCTTTGCTACCTGTCTTTAGCAAGAGAATTACCGCGGCAATGATGACCGGCAAGCACCTACAGAACAGCTGAAATGGCTGCGACAAGGCGATAAGTATTATCACCGTAGCCCTTGGGGCTCCCATCTGTCCTTTGGAGCCAATGGTTTAAAGTTAAGCCGTACTGTACTGTAGCCCTAGGGAAAAGGCATCCAATTTCACTGCGACCCTGAAATACGTTTTTGCAGTACATATTCACTAGACCTCTCTTTGGGCAGCGAGCCAGTGTCCGTTCTCTTAGTTACACTTGTCTCATAAGGATGACAAAACTTGAGCCCCTTTTGCATGCTACTCCGCTTCTCTAAAAAAAAAATCACTCACCTTTGTACGTCCCCTGGATTGCAATGGTAGCGTACCAACAGGCTGATCTCTCGCCTGCACTTGTTTTTTCCCAAACATAGTTGCTCCCCCTTGTGCTACTAGTAGTAATTCGACTAGTACTGATTGGTCTTGGAATTTTTGTCGCTTGATGTAGTAGCATTTAATCCCAGTAATTCAGTTAACATACAAGGCACGGTTGGAGCCGTATTAAGCCATAGCAGCAGCAAGAAAAAAAGACGAATATTCATAATGTGCCGTTTCCCAGATAATCCGGGAAAATGTCTTCATGAATACAGTGCAAGGTGCTGAACCTAAGGGTAGTGATCTGTAGCTAAGAGATTGCTCATGACGCCCCAGAATAATACAGGACGAAATATTGTTCCAGTCATACGATTTGTTCACAAGCTAAGTGTTACTTTTATCACAGGGCTATACGGAAAGGGAGGGCATCCTGGCCAGTACAGGTACGAAGAAGTTTTCTGGTCTTTTGCGAAGTGACAAAATATTGCCTTTGCCTTTAGGATATCACACGCCTCATAGCCTTGTCTTGAATAGCACCACTTCTGGAGCTCGAAATTACTTCCTCGTGCTGTCTATGTGAGCCTTAGGAGTGTGTAATTGCTTTACGCAGTGGCCGTTTGATGTTCGATAAGGCAACTGCTCAGAGGGACTGGCAGAAGAATACACGCAACAAATAGTAAGTCCGGTGACATTTTAGTAAGCCAATAGAACCCAGGTCTTTGGTACTATTGCCTAATCAAAGGATTTGAATTTTTTTTCTTTCTTATCTTCAGTTCTGCCACCTGCATGAAGGCGAGGTCAAATGAGAAATTAGTGGTATCTGGTGAAAATTGTCTTTGCTACTCTTTTTCCTATAGGGAAAGCAAGCCTTGAGTTTAGCATAATTACACATGACTCTCCTTAGCTCTCGGGGGAAGGTGGAAGAATCAGTAAATCTCGATTAGTTCATTGGGCGTCTCTAGTGACCTTCGAGATGCAATGGCATCCCTAAAGAACCAGTGGACAAGCACAGAATCTCAGCCGTTGCTCTAATTGTTCCTTCCCCGGAGCGTCTATAAACTAAATCATATTGCTATGGTAGGGAAGAATGCATGAGAAAGTCTCGCTTTCATTCTCCTTGAAACGCCAAGGCATCGGTATTTGCCCCGTGATTTCATAGAGACACGAATCTCTGCTACTGCTTCCCGTTGCTTTTCATCGTGGTTTCGAATCAATATTCGTGTCCATATATAATTTTCACCTAAGCATTGAAACAGTTGTTTCCCCCCTTTCCTCGTCTTTTTTTCCATGGCAGCATGACGGTCCTTCGGCAGCATCGAGTTACTGGTATTATTGCTGTCGGTCGACTGGCTTTAATTCCGCCTTTCCGTTTATTTTTGGCTTGGTAGCAGCAGAATCATCGCAGTCCAGCGTGAGTGGTGATGGCTTCTTACGGAATATAGCTGCTGCTCCTCCCGGAGAATCGACTCATATGGTCCAAAAGTCTCTTATGATGCTAGACCGGGTGCAATGGCCACCAGATGCGGTCTCCGAAGAGTATAAAAGATTGCAAGCAAGATATTTAGGCGTGATCAGCCGCTTACAGCCACGGGATCGAGAGGGTGCCTTGGCCCATGTACAGTCTAAGGTGGAGGGAGGCGAGCATAGTGCACAGGCTTTCAGAAATGACTTTGTGGACGAAATCGCTGTAGCCTATTTCACAGGCAAACCAAGCCACCAAGAGGAGCTGAGGAAAAAAACTTTGTTAGGGGGGGAGATCGAAGAAGTGACCCAGGAGTCCTTGGTTGACGATATGGCACGCAGTGAAAAGGAGGCAACAGGAGCACACGTTTACCCCACTCTCCAAGGTATACTGCAGCTATACCAAAATGATGTAGACAGCAACAAGGCAGCAGCACAAGAAGCCATAAGAGGTGCACAAACACGGCAAGGAATAGAGGATGAGCAATCCTCCCTTTCCCTTGTAGACAGAGGAATACGAAAAAACAAACAGGCGGAGTGGACGGATGCCGAGAGAATGCCAGAATTAATCAATATAATTTTATCTTCCTGAGGTAGCCTGAGGTGTCGGACCAACAAATGTCTTCGATTACTTCGGCACTAAAGTGTGTTGTGGAGCACATTGAGGATGAGGTTGACTTAGACTCAGTCCCTTCTCATTTTGGCATTCCCCTCAGGCGCCTGTCTGCCACTTTACAAGCAGCCTCACTAGCTGCTTCAGGCTCACGGAGAGGAGTCTGGCCAGATGTAAGAGAGGACGGAGGCTACGATGCAGCAAAGGAGTGCGCGTTTCTTTGGGCAAAGTTTTGTTGTCTTACTCAAAAACAAATTTTGAATCTCTTGGTCGACATATTTCAACAGGGTTCCATAAAGGTCCACTTCGCTGCGAGCGCTGCGAAAAAGTGCAGTTCGAAGGGAGAAAGAGCTCTGCAAGGCAACAGGTGGTGCTGTGAGGCAAACGAGGAAAGTACATCGGCCACATGCTTACAAACGCACTGTAAACACTTGTTCACTCCAGATCCAACCTGCGTGGTCTGGCTCCTGATCTCGGTATCCCATGACAAGAGGAACAGGTGGGGAGTAATGACATCGCTACCCTAGCGGATAACATCGTCAGGAGCGAAAGCAGCACCATTACCCAACAGTCACCGAAGCAAAACACGAAGGAGGAACTTTTGTCCTTGTAGAGGTCCATGTATATACCGGACACCGACAGCGCGGAAGAACAGATGCACTTCAAAGGCAGTGGCTTCTTAGCAAGTGGGTGTTCCAGGTCATTGCGTATTGGGCAGTTTTGGCGCAACGTAATACATTTGCCACTTTGCACTGTTCAAGGCACTTTTTTGCCGTTCCACCAGATGACTCGCCATTGTCCAGCCACTATCCTCTTCAGGATTCTCAGCAACATTCGATGGATGCCCAGCTCAGCTCTAAACAGACGCCTCCTGGTAGTCGTTGCAGACAATGTCAATAACTTTCTCTGCTTCCCTCGCCTAAGCTGCCGGCTTTGTAGTTTTCTTCTGAGCTTTCTTCCTCATTCCAACTAAAATCAAGTCCCTTTCGAGTCCACAATTCTCAGTCCCATTTCCATAGGAGGAGGAACAGGGCAGAAGGCGATCGGGAGAGCTGTTTCTCGCACTAACTCTGGTTTTCCACTTTTTAAACTCTTTACCAGGCTCGCATTGTCCTTTTACCCCTAAGGCAGTCCCTGTGCCGTATAGTGGATGGATGGGGGATCTTGACGACAGTGTTGTGGGGCAGACTGGCAGGGCTGAACATCAAATATACAAGTACTGAAGGTAAGCCTAAGGGGCGCACACATGTATACAGCTTTTCAGAGGTAACGCTTTTGCCAATAATTTGTTGAGCATAGTCAATGGAGAGGTTGCACGTACACAGGTAAGAAGCCAAGGAACATGATTGCGCTTGGCGACGTACGTGCCCGAAGAACAGCGATTATCGCTCCACTAGGGATTGACATGATCTATGCTCAAGCGCTGAAATGGTTGAAGAATACATACGAGTGTACTGGAGGACAGCGACCTCTCTACACGATACGCATCGACTTTAAGTAGCCCGCAGAAAAACCACGCAGCAAGCTTCGCCATTTGGGGAGGGCGAGCAGCGGTAATCGTGACACTATCAGCAACAGCAGTACAGATAGAGCATTTTTCACTGAGTATGCGTGCGGGTATACGAGCGGCAGCTCGATTCGATGGAATATGCATACTGGCCGCAAAATATGCTTTCGAGACTCGCGCAAGACCCTCAGTTTGTAGGCAGCCTCTGCGTTGAGGTCCCCTACGACTCTCCACAGATGGTAAAGGAACTAGTGATCAGTTGTACATAAAAAACAATACGATTCCTTGAGCCTACAGCAAAAACTGTAGGAAGAGCGGCCTACAGCCATCCGCTGGCATCGAAATCTACCCGTTTGCCTTTATGGTGTGCGTTAGTGCTACTACGTGCCGAAGAAGAGCGGGCAGAGGGTGGAGCCGATGAAGCACGAACACCAGACTCTGGAATCGTCAAAGCTGCCTGCACAAAAAAGAATGGCATGCCCTGAGGCTGTTATCAAGGCCCGTTTACGTATAATTGTCTACTCTTAAGCCTCAATTTGCAAGCACGAAACTCTGTACTCTAAAATTTATCTAATGCCAATTGGGGGTAAGTACTGGGCCTGTGGCATGGGGGCTCTGCGGACGTTAGTAGTCTCCGCCTCCTGTGTCCCCAAGTGTCGCGCGACCGTCTTATCCCTTTTCCTTTTCAAAAGCCTCTTCTTCCTGATCTCCGCCACTCGCTGTGCTAAGTGGCGGAGCTCAGCAATGTTCTGAGGGCAACACAATACAAATGGATGGGACGTGGCAATGGTCTGTACCTTGCCTGCTTAACTGCCGGTCAGCTGGCTTTCCACCGGCTTGGTTACACGCACAGATGGAAATTGTTTGCAACAATTTTGTTCATATGGCTGAGATATGTGCTCAGAATGTCAGCCACTGTGCATTGCTGTTTATGATTTCCCTTGTCTGCAGTAATAACCATTTACTGACGCTTGCCTTGAAACACTAAACGGCTTGGCAGTGCCAATCAAACGCGCACATAGGCAAACTTATTAGCTCACCCTGTCCGCTGATTGCATGGTATCTGCTGGCATTGTCTGCAACTGCCACTCAGCCGCGTTGAGCTCAACGGTCCACAAAACATGAACTTCCTGTCCAAGGGAAACCAGATAGCACCAGAAGCAGCGCCACCACCAACAGGCGAGCGCAGTGGCAACATGTTACACTACAGCAGAATCAGTATGTGGGGAGACGGATAAACGTGCAACTATGCAATACGGTGAATGCAACGAATACCCCGAAGAGCGTTTGACCACGGGAGCACCTGATGGCGCTTGCCTGCGCATCCCTTGTCTGAAGTTCACGTGCGGAACAGAGTCTAGCACTTTATTATCATGTATTCATAAGACAAAAGCCTACTAGCAAGGACCCTTAGCTTGGGTCATTCCTAGGGAAGTGAACGGAAGCTACTCATGATGTGCGTTTCACGTCCCCGTGATGCGTCCGCATTTGTGCGTATCAAAGATGACGCAACCATTAGGCTGTTCATAGACTGTTTTTGCGGAACTTACTTGTGATGCTGTTAGCAATGAATGTTTAGCCCAAAGGGCATTTTCAGCGTTCTCCAGCTCATGAGCAATGGTGTAGTAAGGAACCAGCAACTCGTCCACTGCGTTCCGGTGGTCCTCTCTAAGACCTGAATCAAGAGCAGAAAAAGCGGCAATAGATTCAAAAAATTCTTGAACGAGCAAAGATTGTAGAGCACGAGAAAAGCAGCATGATTTCACGAAAAAAAGGCACCAAGTGAAACCAAACAAGCGGGGGAGGTCGTCTTCATTGCCTTGGCAGCAAAGAAAACTAACAGTGATCATCGAGCACCACTGAGCAACGGCACACCATATTCATTTACGCACATCTGAAGTTAGAGAAGGCTACTAGGCTCCGTCATCCCAGTACGACAGACGCCAGGTAGTCCTACGGTTGGCCTCAGGGCAGATGCACAAAGAGAATGACCAACAAAACTCGCGATAAAAAAAGGATTACTCGATCAAAATGAGAAAAAATCTGCAAGAAATTATCAACAGAGAAGGAAGGGTAACGAAAATATACGGGCGGGTGAATGGATGGCGAGAGGGAGACAAGCATCGAAGACAATCACACGGACGCAGAGGGGATTCACAACAGACTTGGTGAAGGCGACATACCAGCGACAAGGGCGGCATATTTAGGGTGCGTGTAATCTGAGCCTCCCTCCTGTATTTGCACGACTCTGGCCTGCGCCGCCTTCTCACAAACGTCCCGGACTGCTTTCTCCTTTCCCTCAAAATAAGATTCGATCGCTGCTGACTTTTCAGCCGCCTCAGCCTACAGGAATCGCAAGGAAAAAAGTATACCAAAGATTGTAAATTGCAGCAGGACCCTACCCTTTAACAACTGGACCCAAACGTGCAGCAATCCCTCCGATACCTACGGAGGTAACCAAATATTCGGAATGCGAAAGTATGCTCAGTAAATCCTGAAGCATATAAATTATAATAGTTGAAAAAAGAACCGCACGAATATTACTAGAAATGGCGCTATAGCAGTTTGCACTATATGCGCTGTAGGAAACATCCGGACAAACCTGAAGCTGCTGGTAAGCGGCGTAAACATTGCTGTATTCATATTGGAGACGATAGTAGGTCTGTTGGGCCGCTGTAATACCTCGCATGCGCACTTCTCTAGATAGCAGAACAGCTTGGTACGGGGTCATGTCACAGCTCTCAGACTGCTGAGATGTGCTAGGGGTTCCGCAATTTATCAAGTTTGAGCTCACGCCGAAAAACGACATCTTAGAAGTCTGTGAAGCTCTTTTGCGTAAAACATGTGGTTACATTTGTCATGGGTTGGTGAGTATGCATTTACGTGTATAAGCAAGTTTCTGTAAGGCTGAACACATAAGTATAGCTGCAGGGCTGGGACATCAAGCCATGCAAGCAGCCGCACAACACTGAGCCTCAGGTGTCATCAGATTCATCCGAATTCACTTGATTGTGAGCCAAGGAGTGCGGATGCCCTGTTGATCCAAACCCTGGCCGTGCTCCTTGTCAATGGCCAGGAGGCCGGAAAAGGTGGATGCCCTTCCAGCTCCTTCTGGTGTTCCCAAGTTGTCTATACTGAAAAGAAAATCCATTCGAAATTTGGATTTGTCATCTGCATATTCTCAGGAAAGCATAGGAGAAGGGCGCTCGCGAGTTGGGGGCCCACGCAATCAGTGGAGTAAACTTCTTGGAAAAAGTACTACCATAGGATAATTCTGACTCACAAAAGGGGTATTACGGAATAAGCAATTTTGTTCCGACACTGGTACCCGATATGAGAGCGTTGTTCGCGATAACCCTGACGATGAGCTACGTGCTTCTGCCAAGAGCCCCGCCAGTTTCAACGTCCTGCAACTAACCAACCCAGCGGTCAGCTTTATGAGAGCATCAAACACGCTTACTAGTTGGGTTTACTATATTTTCTAGCCCTTTTCAATGTTGTTACACCTTATTACTCCGAATGGCGCCATGAAATGCTTTGCTTTCCAATGCTTACAGCTGGTACAGTCGAGTGGATTTGCTTTTCAATGCGTACAGCTGGTACAGTCGAGTGGAATGGGCTTGCCCAAGATGCCGCATACACATTACGCGCTTCAGTCTATTCTCATCAGACTACCGTTAATTACGTCTGATCCTAGCTTTCCGCTGTTCTTTCACTGAATCGAAAGCTGTGGATAACCCAAAACGCTGGTGTGAACACCGCTGCCGACTGCGTCTTTCAGCGCCTTTCAGCGCCTTTCAGCAACTATCAGCGGGAAGTGCAAAGAGGGCTCATACAAGCAAATGATTCATCTGTTCATTTTTATCCTGTAGAGCCATTTTATGGAGTGCCAAACTGGCGAATGTTCCTCCTATTTCTGGGTGAAACGATGCGCGCTTGCTTACCCATGCCATGCCCCACTGAGGCCCTGCATTGGAGCGCAAAAGGTCCCAAGGAAACAATTTAGACACATTACCACATGTGCACGCCCATTTTGTTTCTTACTGAAGCATGTCAGCACCTTAACAGGGATTCTAACGTAGCTCGTCACTATCATCCTTCGTTTTCCTCTCGACTTTTTCGTATGCGCAAACTAACAACTTCCGGGCACTGAGACGCTCTTCATCCGTTCCTTCCTCACGCAGTTTCTGTAGTGTAGCAGGCATGCCACAGTACCGTCCGAAGGCCCCATGAAGTCCTCTGGATACTCAATGCTCTCCAGGGTCCCTCAGGGTCCCCCTGGGCCTCACAGCTGTAAAAGTTACGCAGATGAGGGAACTTGGAGTCGAGAAGGATTGGAATGGAGGAAGAATACGGAGGACACCGATGCCCGGATGTTTGTTCCCCAGAGCAGCTGCCTGCGTTTGTCTCAGTCCATGTGCTGGCGCAGCGGCGGCATCATCCTGCAGAGCCACGCAACTAGCACTAGGGTCATCTGTGCTAATCCACAACAAGCAGCCGCACCACAGGTATGCTTTTGTTCCGTCCTTATCGCCAGTTTTATTGAATAGGGGGAACGCCGTTAGGGTGGGAATGTGCACCGAGCTCCACTGCTTCAACCTTAAAGGGTCTGTGGACTGCAATGCGCAGCGTAGCCACTGGAATGATTCGCGGAAGAACAGCTACCATGAAGGCTTTGAGACGTCTAACCGTAGCAGCATGACGCAGCCCAGAGGGCGACAAAATCCACGAGGGGGTAGCCAGGAGCCAACAGGGTGCCCAATGCCTGGTCCTCGTGTCGACTCAGCCTCTCTGTTGAACGGGCACGTCGCGTGTGTCAGGTCCCCCGGGCCTGAGGTGCGCTACATGCAGGTTTTCCGAAAAGTGGAAGTTGTACAGCCAGACGGTTCTGCAATGCATCGAAGCCGCAGCAGGAGGAGCACTGTTAGCAGTAGCAATTCGAATAGTAGTACATCAGGAACTAAACCTATCGCCTTTTTCACCGGGCCCCAGGTTACTGAGAGTGAGCAGTAGAGTCAGCTACGCGTCCTTTAAGTTCCCTCCAGTGTGTATTCCGTGGCTACCTCCCATTTTTGGTGGCGAAGTCCTTTAATGTGTTTAGGGGAGCGTACCCGGAAGATACCTTCTAAGTAGCGGGTGACAAAAGTAGACATTCCTTTTCCCACGATTCTTTCGGGCCTGCTAAGTGCGCATATGAACTCTGCAGGTCTGCATTCTCGAAATTTGAGCTCAAAATCGGCCTTAGCCGCTCCAGAGTCCCCCTATAGGAAACCTGGGTGCTCCCCAGGCTTGAAGGACGCAGCTGCAGGTTGGCAAGGCTCTCTTCTTCGGCCCCAACAGCACAGGGAAGTTGTTAAACGCACTATGCGCATTGCATCTGGGAGCAGTGGAAAGGAACTTTTCTTGGGGTCCCCTACCACACCAGTTGCTGATACCTTGAATGGGTTTCTCTCCACCTCAAGCTTAACAAATCAGACCAAAGGAATGCCTGGCCTTGTGCGCCACAAGAGTGCGGGACCACCAGCCAGGCTGGCCTCTGTTCGGACTTTGAAGGGCCCTTGTCTTAGAGTTCAGCCTCTCAGACAGGAAAAAGAGCAAGCTAAATGCCCACCAGTGGCCAAAAACGTAGTTGTGCGCCCTCCGAACAACAGATCTGAGCGTGCGGCCTCCTCTGCAGCAAGCGGTGGTTTGAGGGTATCCACCGCTTCCTCATCTGCCGAGGGACATAGCGCATCAAATTCTCGAGGTAAAGCTCCAAAACACAGTGCTTCCGATAATATGGATTACTCTGAGGACGGCACCTCTAATAGTAGCAACAGAGGGGGACCAGGGGAATACTCTTCCTCCCTTCCCACTTCAGGGGCAAAGGAGAGTAGGAGCTTGTCCCTAACCAGTGAATCTATGTGGGAACGAACTAAGGGGCCTCGAATAATGAGCACAACTGAGGCATATTTTGGCAGAGTCCCCCGGGCCCCAATAGATATACAGCGCTTGGGCTTGCGAAAACCCCAGGGAGGATCTGTGACTAAAAGCTCTCAGGGGGGGTTTGAGTTATCGGATCCGGAGGTTCACGAGCGCTTTCAAATTGCTCGCAAGAGTACGAAGATTTTAGTAAATGGGGCTTTGCAGGAGAAGGAGTCCCCCGAGTCCTTCAAGAGCAACTCTGAGGGAGAGAGGCGGAAAAGCGATGTGATGCTTGCTGCTGAAGGCAGGGAAGCACCACGGAAGAAGAATAGGAGGACTAAGGAGAAAACTGACAATATACGAAAGCATCATGACACTCTGGGGAACAGCTCACGAAACGCAGAGGCCACAGCTGCAATGCGCGCCATGTCAGCAGCGGCAGCCTCAGCTGCGGCAGCAGCAGAAGCACGGTTAGCAACTGCAGGGCCACTCCCAGCCTGGCGCCAGAAACAGCAGCAGCTGCAGCAAAAAACCAAGAAGTCCTTATTTCTCCACCGGGGCATCAGCTTCCCGATTTCACTCTTCGCCAAAGTCAAGGCAAAGTTTAGCAGATTCAAGTCAGACAAGTCAGACTCACGTTAGACATCTATGGCACTATGTCTCCCAATTTTGGGTACAGAGAGAGGCATGCTTCGTGCGTGGTGTCTGCACTCATGCTGATTTGCCTTGTTTGCTACCATGTATCTATTGTCTCTTTTTATAAACCAGTGAATGTATATAAATCCCTGAAAATGGTGCGAAACTCCGTATAATGGATTTCTTTCTTTAGAGCTCAAGACCGTTTGACAATAAGCGGAAGATGGCTATGGGATGGAGATAGGGCGAATACTTGTTTCCCTGAGCGCCTTTCCTACCTTTGTGTGCTTAGCACTGCACCCAGTTACCCCCTTTAACATGAAATGATACGGGAGAATCTAGACAGGGGAGCAAACGAATGGTTACTGGACGTTTACATCACAAACATTACTGTGGTTACATGCAGCTTCAGCATTCATGAAGGGGAAGGTGGATGTTCATGTCTACCTATTGGCAAATAGGGGTTTTCTGCGAAGTTCAAAGGCTTAATTGTAGTTTAATACATATACTTAAAATGCAATACCACTTGCACCTCCATCCAGCCCTCCAGCTCTGGTGCCCCGCAAAATTGCATTGGAGCATGCAATATCGCAAGAAAGAGAGAAGTCGCATCAAGTATGAATGTTGCAGCTGCTACTATCTGTGCAGCGGTTGCAGGTGAGTAGAACGTTCTTAGGCAATAAAGTAAAGCTACTTAGGATTCGATATCCCTGCAATTATTTGTTCGATGCTATCGCTAGGGAACATCCAGACCCTCATACAGTCTATAGTTCGCTCAAGTTAAGCATATTTTCTATGCAAGTTGCAACGAGGGACACAGATGGAGTTATAGTTTATTCCTGAACAGCAACCACAACAGGCTGGAGACAGTGGACTCAGTCCCTGAGTCAAGATCTATAATGAATAAAAGAAAAACGACGCGCATTTTTAGCTAAATTTCTCCCGATTAACATATATAGTGAAGAAGACGCATGACAGTGCATCCTCACTTTCTAGTGCTTGGCTCGGACATTTAACGTTCCGGACACTGGACCAATGTCTAGTTCTCAAGTAGTAAGTTTCGTCAGACAAATGAAGAAAGGTTCAATATGCACATTTTACTCGTTAGTAGTGCCCCCATGAAATTCATTAGCAGCGCTTGGAGATTATTATTTAGGACAAAAGCGGGCTGCGCTGGCCGTTCTTCTTAAATTGATGCGACAAGGAGTTGAGATACCCGATCCCCCCCAAAGGAAAGAAAGGAAGAAGTAGTAAGGGGCATAACAAAATTGGATGAATAGCAAGCAAAATCCATTGTGGAGAAAGCTGGATGCTATTTTGCGGAAAATTCAGCCGCAGCCCTCTTAATGCGACTGTAGTGCCTACCAGGTAGTGATGCGCTCCATGGACGCTAATAATGCACTGCTGTCCTGGGAACCCATTTCAATTTCTGATAATAACAAACCTCCTGTACCTTATGACTCCTCTTTTTGTCCTGTGGAGGCCTAATAATTAATCATTGTTGTTTCTCTCTTGTGCCTTGCACAATCTGACCTGGGCCGACTCCTACCATTGCTCTCATGTCTGCTTGTATCGCCCTGTTCTCTTTCCTCTTCTCCCTCTTGAGGAAAGAACAAACGAGCATGACTCTTTATCCTATCTGAAACTGTATTGGCTGGTTCCCCACTCGCCAAAGCAGCCGAAGGCTTTTCCTATGCATGCCGTGTGCTGTTATTCCGATTCCTCCCCTTCTCCTCATAGAAGAGAAGCACCACTATGAGGACATACCCAGTATCTGTGGGCGTTCTTATTGCATCGTGCAGACCCTTGAGCTTTTGGGGGGCAGGGCAATATATGCAGCATTTGCGCCAGCAGTATGTGCATCGTCCTTGTAGCTCCCTTATTCTTTTCTCTCTCCTATTTTTCTCAGTTGTTGCCGGCACCGTGTTTCAAAATGTGGCCGCCATAAATACCAAGGGCACGACAGTGGTGATAGATGCTGGCAGTACAGGCACCCGGCTGTATGTATACACGTATTCGTATGGTTCCCCTGAGGACAGGGCTCCTCGTCGTTTGCAGGTAGATGTGCCTGCGCTTGCGACTAAGAGGATGAGCCCAGGGATAGCAGCGTTTGCGGATGAGGCGCTCTTGGGAGGCGTACGGGGTGCGACGGGGGAAGAGACATTTGAAGAAGAGAAGGAAGGGGCGTCGTTGCCTCCGCTGGACAGTGCGCTTAGTGGGGAGCAGTTTCACAGCGATTTAACACCGTGTAAAACATTTCAAGGATATATGCACAGGCTGAAGCGGGCGGCCCTTGAGGCCCTACCTACTTGGTCGGACAGAAGCCGATCCCTTATTCTCTTCCGGGGCACCGCAGGCGTGAGGGCCCTTCCCGAAGATAAGAAAGAGGCTCTGATGCAGGATATCTGCCATACCCTCGAGCATTGGGGGCTTTGGTACATAAAAGGTACTTCGTGTGGAGTTCTTTCAGGACATGAAGAGGGGGTCCTGGGCTGGCTTGCACTCAATCAGCTGCTAGGCCGCATGCAGGGGGACCTCGCTATGGTGCGGCTTGTAAGCAAAGGGAGTCTCCAGAAGAGTCCTCTGGAAAAAGACGTCAAACCAGCGGTCCAGAATGCAGAGACTGCTGCTATGATTGAAATGGGGGGGGCGTCGGCGCAGGTGGTATTCGAGCTGCCACAGTCTGCGCTAAAAGACGAGGATCTAGTTGCAGCAGCGGCGGCTGCAACGGCATTAGCTACAGCCGGAGTATCCAATGCCCACACGCCTAATGCAGGAACGCGAAGTTCTTTTCTGTATCCGTTAGAGGGCCATGAGGACATTAAGGTACTGAAGCTCCGTGGGCAGACTATTCTGCTCTTCACCAGAAGCTACTTGGGGCTCGGTAAGCTGAAAACTATGGCTATTCACACTCTGCTCAGATAGAGGAAGACAGGCGCAGAGGTAATAGATAAGGCCCTGCGTCTGGCTACACTGCAGTGAGTAAGAGAGAGGACACAGCATCTAGTGTGCTGGATTTTCTCTCTGCGTACTTTCAGGTCGGCAGCTGGCACTTGTGCGGGTTACAGTGCGCAGTCTTCGCCTGCATTATGAGCAGCACATATCGCATTTGCACAAGCATCACCGTTTGTATCCCTTCCCCTCTTCTCCGCTACTGAAGGAGGAAGCTGCGGCCTGGACTACGGAGGGCCTCTCCGGTGCGCCGCTGCTTCCGTCTGCCCCTCAGTACGAGGCGCCTCTTCCTTGTTTTCCAGCAGATGTCAGGCTATCTATTGACCTCAATAGCAGTCACTTCGTATTCGATGAATTTCTACACCACGATGCAGATACAACAGACGCGGAGCAGGAGCAGGGGTCCAACGATAGGTCCCTATCCGGAGGAAAGGAGTCTTCTGTGTGTGGACAGGGCGCAGCCTCTGGTAGGGTGGACAAAAGGAGAGCTTGCGTCATACGAACAACAGATGCAGATGGAGGTGAGGCTACTCCTTCAGCTGCCTCGCCGACTCCACTGGCTCATATAAACCCTCCTCATGCAGCTACCTGGGAGAAAGTTATGGCCAGCTCAGATGTGGAGGCGATAAAGGCGGAATCCTTGGATGAAGCAGAGAGAATTAGGCGGAAAAGGATTACAAGGGCCAGAGGGATAGCAGATTTTGAAGGATGCCGCAAGGTAGAAGGATGAAGTCTTTTGCGCAACGTACCGAAGTGTTCGTACGACTGTACATTTGTAGAGCACGGCATCGATTTACATTCCCTCAGCCTAATTGTTGCGTTTTGAATATCGTCGTACGGGAGAACTGGTGTCTCCTACGGCCAATTCAGAGGGCGTTCGGCAATGTCTCGCTGTCCCCTAAGCTTACCCCCTTTGCCTCAATGTTTTGCCATCAATTCCCCTCACCTCCGGATGCATTTTGTCGTGTTTGCGAACTATTTTCTTCTGTTCGTTATCCAGATTGGCGTATGCGATTGCTGAGCGCCGCTATGTGTCTCGACAGCATGGACCCCTGTACGTTACCTCAACCTTGTTGCTTCTGCCTCTCCTGCGCTGCAGGATGTATCTTCGTCCTGGGAAGATCATGAAGCGCTTCCGTTTGAGCTGCCTCCAGATATGCAACTGTACGGAACCGAAAATTTTTTCCACTTTAACGAAGTGAGATCAAAAGAAACAAGATACATATTTATACACTTCACTCCTGGCGTATCCTCTTCCCTCCCGTTTGTTGATTATTTTTTCTTTGAACTTCTCCGCTGCCTTTGTTTTAATTTCGCCCTTACCCCTGTCTTCACCTTTTATCCGGCACTCACTGTTCCTCTGCTCAGTACGTCATCCAATCGCCGTCACGGCCTTCCTTCTCCATCGCATCCTTCCGTCGCAGCGCCGCCTCTTTGTGTGCCTTAAAGAACGTCAAGGATGTGCTGAAAAGGATTCACCCCTCAGCAGCAACCGAAAAAGCACAAACCGGTTGTTTCGGGTTGGCCACCATTCAATTCCCATTCTTTCCCTGTTGCTACTACCGCTATGTTTTGGTGTTCGGTTGGTGGTTTGTGGAGCATCCCGCTCTAGCACCGCAAAGAATGTCTATTTTATTCCTTTTAACACAAAAAGTAGCTGCTTTGTTTTTGCCCTCTGAGGAAGGGTATGGCTGCATTTCTTCCCCCCTGCAGAGTCCGATATATTTAGAGTGAAAATGCAAAGTTCATGGACCAACATCGTGCTCGTTTTTATCTTCGTTCCAGGCTGGTGCTGATGGCACAGTTCTTAGAAGACATTCTCCGACTAGAGGCAGAGAGAGAGTTGCTCGCAGTGAACGAAGTAAGGAGAGGAGCATTGGAATGGAGCGGGAGGGCAGGCGTGCGAAGGGACAGAGGGGATGATCAATAAGCAGAACGTAAAGCACAACGGAAGCAGGATCTCGTTTAGTGTCTGTACCCCTCTCCTCTGTTGTCGATTTCTCAGGTGGAGGGCAATGAGGTCTCTTGGACCACAGGCATTTTGTTTGTGCTTCTACCAGATATCTTAGATAGGGAGCTTTTAAACGAAAATGGGCTTGCCGCCTCTCATGACGAGCTTTGAGGTGCACAGTTGCTAGCTGTGATGTGAATCCGCAGCTTCGGCCAACAAGGCTAGCGTATCTGTTACTCTCCTTGCTGCTCCTGGTGCCGCTTTTGCAATCACTAGCGCGTACCAAGCAGTATGCATATATGCAAGCTTTGTTCGTCATATGCGGGACACTTTATTTCATGCCGATTTCCGTTTATTACTCAGCATCTTCACCTACAGCTTGTTCCCCCAGTCTTTTCGCATTGAAGTAGTTATACATAGTGTAACCAAAGAAGGCCTTATGGCTTTCTAGGCTTTAGCCGAAGCCCCGAGGATAGGCATTGTAGGCAAAGTCATAGAACCATTGGGGAACTAACCAGTTGGCCAGTGGTCATCAGATGCCCTGTGCAGCCTAACTAGACGGCTAGCCTAACAGCAGGCTAGCCCACTAATCCAACTAAAGATCCATGAGCGTCTTTCGTCTTTATAAAGGGACCCCTTACTCTTATCTCTTCCCTTTTTTTCCTTAGGGGAGCCTTTTACGATGCCCTCGAGTTGACTGCTGTTGCATCTGCTGCAGCAGGCTACGTGCACCCGGCCTTGCTGGCGAGATACGAAGACGTGGAGAGTGGGGGCTTTTCTTCCTTTTAATTCCTGCTGCCAGTGAAATACAAGATAGTTCACCTACTGCGTGATCCCTAGGCCGCAAGCAATAAGCTCTAGGTTAGAGTCACGTCATCCCATTATGTCGTGTGCCCCTTTGAACCGTGGGTCAATCGTATAGCTATGATTCCCTAAGCCGCAACAACTCAATTCTGGAGCACACAAATCATAACAGCAAGTCCCTGATTTTGATCTTGTGCCTGCATCTTGCATTCTGCTTGAGTTGCTTCGCGGCATTAATTGTTTCAGAGCCCCTGAGCATCATTGTTTTGGCTCCCACCTGCTGTTGCACACTAGAGGAAGCGATAGACTCATTTTGCCATCAAAAAGTGCGTGTGGACTTTAGAAGAGACGCACATCTAGCGGGGGTGCTCTCTCTGGTTGTATATACGCACATGAATCAACGCTGACAGCATGGGAGGCAGAACCACATGACGAGGACAGAAAGGAGAGAGAGAAGTAGACTCAATGAGCAATAAGCGATGGCGATACGGAAAGCAAGAGGCATTAACACATAGATCCAATATTTAATACACGCTCGTGCAGATTCATTTTCTGGGTGTATCTATAGGGCCTCCCGCTTTGCGAGACGTCCCAAGTCTTGTGGCTAGGAAACATACTCTTCAGCATTGAAGCAGTTTTTTATCCCAAAAGTTTACACTGAAATCTTATTGAATAACATGCTGCATATTTCCAGATCAGCATAAGTGCCACTCGAGAAAAGCTGCTACGCAAAGTGGGCCCCAGCCAAAAGAGGAAGCATGAGGAACAGACAAACTACAAGGGCGAGGAAGTGAAGCGGGGTGCCAGCTAGAGAAGCCAAATAATCCTAATAGACTGTGAAATACTGTAAGCCCAGGTGACAGAGATATCCCCGTTCCCTTCCTCATGCGCCTTCCTCATGCACTGGAGAAAGGCAGCCCTTTGAACTTTGAATTTCGGGCCACTGAGACACCTCTCCGCGCGTACGCATCCCAACGAAAACACAAATCATCATTACGGATTGAGGTCCAAGGGGTCTTTCTTTGTCGACCATTGTAAGCCCGCTTGTAGCTCAGCATGAAGCCTATTGCCCCGGTTTGCATACCACTGGCACCTTATCTGCTGTGTGTCTTGCCAATACCCCTCTTCCCGGACATCATCCATTTGACCTTCTTAACCTGAATAAACCTGTCACTTTCTCCTGCAGTTCCTCGGAGCTTTCTATCAACGCTTCGTTTGAGCTGCATCGCCTTCTCTTTAGAAAGGCCACCTAGTCGTTTCTTCTGGCCCAGAACCACAGCAGACGTAAGCCGGGCGTCTTCTTCTTCTTCTCCGCCACTAGGAACTCCCCCAAGAGTCCCGTCGTTGTGGGTGGTGGCTTCGCGCTTCCTTGCTGAATCTGCAACTGAACGCGAGCGGGTGAGACGGCGTATCTTTGTGCGGAGGCGCTGACGCTGCTCTGCATCCTCTTCCAACGGCTCTGCCTCACCCGTATGACCACGGCGTGGTTCTGAGGGCACAATGATGACAAATGAGGCGAAACGCAATTGCAGCACTCCATCATCCGTCTACCCAGGGATCGTTAACACACAAGCTAGTACCTACCGTGCGCACATGACAATTTTAATGCTTTCCCACTACCTGCCTAGCCCCCTCCATGTTCCCATCTCTTCCTTCCCTTCACTGCCCTGCGTTACCTCTGTCCATGTCCCTGCCCCTCTTCCTGTTGCTCTCTGCTGTCGGATTGATCGACTCTTCCTGAAGAGCCCGCCGCGCCTCCTCCAGTTGCCGTTTCTAAAGGAAAACAGACCGATGCGGACAACCATAAAATTATTTGCTTCGATGTTAACAGTAGGGGCCTTTTAGGAAAAGCGGCAGACAAATCATACCACAGCTCCAAAAACCCTCCATTTATATCCCTCACCGTCTTTTTGAGGAGGCGTGGTCCGTTCTTCTTCTTCCTTAGCTTCGCCTCCATCCGCTTGTGGCTAATGCCGCGGTGCAGGCGGCTCAGCTTGGCTCGCACCGATTGCAGCCTCGTCAGCTGATCCTGCATAAAAAACACGACACTGCGGGAAGCATATGGCTTTAAATAAAAAAGCACGTTTTTGAGCACATTATGAAGGGTAGACACGTAGATGGAAATAGCCTTTCAGAAAAACCCACTTGGATTTCATCCTGCTGCTCGAGTTCCTTCTGCAAGAGCTCCTCTTCCTCCCTTTCAAGGGCTTGCAATTTTTGTTCGATCTCCGGGTCAACGAAATCCATGACGTTCTTGCCATCAAAAATCTCAGGGACAACATCGTACCGCCAGTCCTCGTTCGCAAGGATATGCTTTTCTGAAAATCCATTTAAAGCCACCCACAAGCAAAACGAACTCCATACGGGGAACGGGCAGAAGAGATTCTACGTGGGGGTGCAGTCGTTTCGCAGCGAAAAGGGGAAATAGCGAGTGTGGCAGATAGATGCATCGGGAGACATGATGCACAGCTGTTGCCTGGGATACTTACTACGCAAGTCGTAGCTATACACCCCAGGGCCTCCTTCCTCCTCCTCAATGTCCCTCTCTAGCCGCTGCTTCGGCGGCAGAAGTCCTTGCTGTGGCAACTCACATATGACACAATGGAAACAATCCCTTTATATAATCCTCTCGGAAGCCCTCAAGGAGGCGGCAGCGACAACCATCTCCTCAGCACCGTGTGCTGGCCTCAATTTATTGCGATAATCATGCCCACAGGCGGCCCGCTACGGGCCCATTGCTTGCCTTCTTTAGCTCCAGTTCCCGCAAGACGCTCTCCGGGATATGTGGTTGCCGTGGCTGCTGCACACTGGAAACATGAAGCATTGCTGCTGCAGGCCCCTTGACTCCAAGAGCAGCAGTAGCAGCAGCAGACGCCAAGGGAGTACTTCCTGTGGCTGCTGCTACAGCTGCTGCTGCGGGATCTGCTGAAGCCACAGCGGCTGCTTTCCGCATCATCCTTTGCTGCAGCAGCAGCTCGCAGGCCAGATTCTTAGCCTCGTCCAGGCCGTCACCAGTTAGGGTCGACGTAGCCGAAAGCGACACGTCTGCTTCTGCAGCAGCAGAAAGACACAAACACAATCCAACCCGTCAACACACTTCCGCCTGCCTAGAACGGAAAGAAAAGGCGAATGATACCGGCCTAAGGCCTACAGGCTGTAGTCCAGAGTCTATAAATGTGCGATTCCGCACCAGTCTCAAGCTGCTTGAGGAGCTGTTTTGCATCGAGCTCAAGGTCTTCAGGTTTCACTTTGTCAGTCTTGTTGAGGATAACAACTTTTGGCTTGTTCTTGAATAGTACGTGAATGCTTTTGAAGAGCGCCACTTGCTGGGCCACCGAATAGCCGCATTCTTCACTCACGTCAATCACAAATAACACTACGCACTGCAGAAACAGAAAAATGCAGAAAACAGACAATATTTACAAAACAGGCAAGACATGTATTCCAGAGAGACGCAATAATGAGAAGAGATTCCGCTGGCTCATTACGGCTTCATGCATCAGTAAAAGAAAATACCCAGAATATCCGCAATTGCTGCAGCCTGTGCACGGGGGGTTGTGGCCCTCCACAAACGAATGCCCATTCCAGGAATATATACCATTAGGCCCTTGTGCAAAACCAGGCATGAACTAGAGGAGAAAGAGAGGTTTAGCGCTGCGTTCCCCTAATATGGGTTCAGCCAGAAGGCAGATGAACTTACGTGAAGGTGGGTGAGGGCTGCAATTGCGAGCATCTCGATCAAATTTCTCTCCTCCAGAGGATGATCTAAAATCCCTGGAGTGTCTATTATCTGCAGAAACCACAAACAGAGACGCATGGAACGGTAAATACACTTAACAGCTACGATCATCACCCTCACGCCCTTCCCCCGCTTCACCGTGTACACCACAAAGGCACCCACCGAACACAGGAAGCATGTGAAGAAACTCGCGCATTACCCAATCCCCTCAGGTAACCGAAGAGGCAGAAAATTCATGGAAGGAGACAGCAACCAAGAGACTATTACAGCTACACTGCGGTTCTAGGCACCCCGCGGACTAAACAACGGCCCACCACACCATGGTCAACACAAGATGAAACATATAAGAATGGCAAAACACAGGGATAGAGCAACATGAAAAACAACATCTAGGGGTGAACAATCACATACCCATCTCAACCACCGAAGAACACATTACTAGGAGCAGGGACTACGGAATTTGTGCCTGTCACCCAGCGGATCATAAAGCTTAGTGCAAACTCCAACATGCTGTACCTGCCATCGTGTGTAGAGATGATCAAAGTGCCCGACAAACAGACTTTTCGTGGTGAACGCAAAGGGTTGCACCTCCACATTTGCGTTACTCAGGCGATTGACAAAAGAGCTTTTCCCCACATTCGGGAAGCCAGCAAGCAGTAATGTACGGGCTGAAGTTTGTATAACCGGCAGCCGCTGCAGATGCATGCGCACTTCTTCCAAATACTCAAATACTTTAGACAGTTTCTTCACAACTGTAACACAGCAGCACAAGAAAGCGCAGGAAAACGCGAAAATGCAGGCGAAAATACGTAGTATAAACATATAGTAATAAGAACGAAGAAATGTCCTTCCTCATATGCTTAGTGATCAACCTAGCGTGTGTGAAATACGCAAATAGAGAACTGCTACTGAGTTTCCCACACTACAAGTGCTGTTTATCCATCGCCTCGCATGATCCTCATTCGTATATTCTGGATGCCGCATCCAGCTTTCCTGTCTTCTCAGTCAATCCTGGCAGTACACGTTATGAATGCATGCTTTCAGTGCAGCATTTGCCACGAGTGCTTAGAAAAACAAAGACCACATACCCGTGCAATATCTCCCGAAGGCGGCAGTCTTCAAGCTCTTCGATTTGTAAAGGGAATCTGAGTACTTGGACAGGGTGATATATTCCTTGCTAATTCGCTCTATTCTGTTGATGCAAGCTGCCACCTGCCCGAGGGCCAACTTGTAGTGATCTCGGTCGTAGAGAATGTTCAGTAGATCCCCATAAAAAGGGTGCACGCTCTGATCAGGCGGAACAAATCGTGGGGGGCACAGTCGAGTCGCAAAGTTACAAATTTGTATACACCTAAGTAGATGATCTCACTGAGTAAGACCTGCCCCTGGAGTAAAAAACTACCAAAACTCGACTGAAGGCACTCTTAAAAGCCTCCCATGAAAGCCGGAGGCAAGTATGAATAACGATAGCCTTCAAACGCCAGTAGGGGCGTAAACTACTGAATTTTTCAAGGAAGAAAGAATCTAACGAAGTAATAAATACAGTCTGGTCACACTGATCAAAAAAGTAGCGCTTGCTGATGCGGTGAGGTGTCCGGGGCCTTACATCGAGTTTGGGGAACAAAACGATGATGGCTTTAAGCTTCTCGATGAAGAATTGGGCGCATGTCTTGATCTTCCGGATGTAGAATTTCTTAATGACATTGATGTTGCTCCGCTTATGTATTTCTGTTGGAGTCTTCCTCTGTGTCTTAGAAAGGCAAACATCTATGAGGGATGCCGCCGTTAGCACGGGCGGCAGATCCTGAAACATGAGAGAAATAAAGCGCATTATTGAACTCTCGACACATCATGTGCTGGATACTATGCCATCTAACGTTCTCTTGCTCAATAGAAGCCAGGCGTTACCTCACAAACTTACATACGCATGGCGCTGGGAGGAAAGAGTCACATGGTATTGGTTCCCCACAACGTCGTTGACGCTGTGGGATGCCCTACTTTATCGTATTCCAGACCCATAAAAAGAGAGTAAGCCTTATTGCCATCAACAAGAAAATCAATTGCCGCGTGCAGCAATGGTGTTCCTGGCCCCAGGCTACAAGGGGACATTCAGTAGTCTGTCGCTCACCTTGACCTTTAAGCCACCGAGATCCATCGCTACTCAGTTGTATTTAGACCCGCGGAGATGCAATTTGTTGATTTGGGGGATAATCAGACTTCTCGTCTTTCCTTGATTCTGTGGGGAGGCCCCCCTTCCGCCCCTCAGAATCCGTCTGCAGTCGGTCCACAGGAGAGAGCACGGAGCACCGCAAGCTTTTTAAACTGTTCCTTTTTCATTAATGAAAAAAGATAACAGTGGAATCTTTGTATATAGTAGACTTTAGCAATGCCTTTAGCGGAAAGCGGGTGGGGCTGCATACATTTGTTTTCAAAGCTTCCATTGCCTAAAACTGTACCGGTCATGCTAAAACTAAATGCAGGTTCAGTTTTAAGTTTTACATGTCATTTTATTGGAAAATGCGGCTTGGGGCAATTCACTTATAGGGTTCCTCTGCACAATAAAGCCGCATCGGTGCTGTTTGTGCCCTCGCTTCAAGCATTTTTTGAATATCTGTACTGAAACGTGTATCCTCCCACATTCAGTTTTCATTTTTCTACCAATTATTTTGGGCAGAGATGCTTTTTGCTTCGCTAGTTGGTTTTTTCTCCACTGGCTAGGGGGATGTTGAGCAGTGCAGCGAGCTGTTCGTAAAAAACCGTTATAATCGTAAAAGTTGCTGCACCTCCGCCTGGTCACACGCTTCAAATTAATTTTTCTTGTCTAGTCTATAGTAATCCTGTGGGGTATGCCTATCTGAGATGCATTCATTGGTGGACTGAAAGAGCCGATTCGTGCAATGTCAGGGCCCGAGCGTCTAGGAGACCTGAATTGGCCAGAATAACTCAGTATTGCAGCATATGAGCTAATTCGAGTGCTCACTATGCTCAGTCACTCTCATTTTGAAGAGCATGAACGCTGGTTTTTTGCCATCTTTACTGGGCACGCCTTACTTATTCATTGTCTTGGTCCGTCGTACGTATTTACGATTTGCTTGCGCATAGCCTGCATGAGTTAAATTGGTCGTCTTTTTTAATTCACACAAAAGTTGATCATATTTTTGAGCTATTATGCTGTGTGTATACGGGCTTTTTAAAATAAGTGCAACCAAGCGTGACTTCTTAACGTATATACACTGTGCAGCAACGTATGCCTCTTCTGCCGTCCTTCTGCTAGTGCATAAGCCCTGTGGGGTGAGGAGAAGAGAAGAAGGGTGAGCTTTTTAAAAGACAGGATATACTTGAAATACATGTTTTCGTAGATTGTAAAGGTGAAAGGGATCCATGTAGCGCCCTTACAAATAAGGTTGCATCTGGTTGCGCCACATAGTGTGACACCCCACTGTACTGCTCATAAAGTCGCAGCGAATGTGGTAAGCTAGCACAGTTCAGAAGGATACTTCTATTGCGTAGATTCAGAAAACATCCGGAATATACTTATTTGAACGCACGTTCGCAGGCGTTCGGGAAACGGTTTCCTGGAAGTGTGGACGTTAATAGGGGTGTTATGGCTCTTAAGGGGTTGTACGCCGGCTTGCGCGTGGCTGGGAAAATTACTTTTATGATAGTGGGTACAAAAGTTGATGCGACTCCTGCGAAAGTGCATAAATGCCTACGGATACGCAAAGCGGTGTAGGCCCAACGCCCATCACATACAATACGCCTTAATTGCGGAAAACAATGCTGCAAACGCACCTGCACCTACCTTCTTGGCAGGTGCTAGCGCTATAGAAGCACTAGCGCTAAAATTACTACGGCATATGCGTGCAGTGGTCTAAAAACTATAACACCATTAGCGCCTTTTGCGCAGTTGAAGACACAGTCTAAGGATTAAAACCTAAGGCTGTAGAGACCCTCTATCGGTCCGTCTGAGGTATCTGTACAAAAACAAACTCCAAAGTCAATGCAAACGATAGAATATTGTCGAGTGTTTTCCAAATGAAGGGACATGGACAGAGAGATTGCCCGTACTTGCACTCTCCATGCAGTCCAACTTTTAACGCCTGAGCACCTAATGCACGCGCAGACACCATTGCGTCTTCTTGTACCGAGTCAATGCTACTCCGCAACAGATGAGATACAGGAACCGACAAGCGAACTAGTTAATTCCCTACTGATTCGTACTCAAATTTGCCTAGAATATTAGCAAATGTGGATGGATCTCCAGGCCTGCTAGACTTGCTCTCTGTTCCATTTCAGAACACACACTTTCGTGTTTTGTAGGGACCAGCTACGTCTAGGACAGCGGATGAGTTCTCGCCCTACTCCACTATTAATGAGGGCAGCAACAAGAAAAGCAGTGCAAAAAAGGGTAAGTATGTGACTTATCTACCAACGGGATGCTGAGGGGAAGAAGGACCGACATACTAGGCAGCAACGCACGAGGAACCACGCCAAAATGACCACGGTGGCGGGGTGGCTCGATGTTGGCGGAGAGCTGAAGTTTCGAGTGTCCTGCTACGAGAAAAAAGCAAGTAAAATGTGCAAACAGCATCGAAGTGTGCACTAAGGTCACATTGTCATGGTGCATGGTGTGGCAATATCTACTCGCAAAAACAACCTATGCATGCAGGGTAGTCGATTTCCACACCCCGAAAAAAGGCACTCGCAAGTATGTAGGGACAGAGTACCTGAGGCTGCATTTACATTGGTCTCACCATAGAGGATACCCTAACAGCAGTTATAAAAAATTATGCCAGTAAAGCGCATAGATGAGGGTAGGTATTTATTTCCGGAGAAGGAGAAATTCTAACAAGCGCTAGGAGAGCCGTCGTGGCAGAGACTTAAATAAATCGAGGCGCAAACTCTTCGGCAGGCAGCAAATTTTGCAACTGCTCTTTCCTCAGCCACGACGGTTGGCATCTTTCATGCAATTTCACCTGAAACTGCCGTCCGGCAATTATCGGCGCTCAACAGTTCTAGAGTGCAGCACTTTTACAGTTTGATTTCCTGTGGAGCATTCACCACCAAATAGGTCTCTTACCTGATCGGCAAAGTCCGCGAATTATCCGGAGGGCTGTAGAACATTTAAAAGCGGCAGTATCATTTGTCAACTTCTGTTACTCTTCAAGTAACAGTTCAGGCCAAGTCCCTAAAAAACGTTGCCTGCCCACTGAGACGAGATGCATGCTCAGACTTGTCTACTTTAGTTGTGCTGTTGAAACGCCCGCAGGAAGACCCTGCCTCACTTTGTTGGTGCACTGTCTACCCTAATCACCGGAAACGACATGAGCATCGTTGAAAAGACCAGCAGTTGCTTCTTCCTAGCGCTTCTGAGCACAGTAATTACAACAATGTGCACCTGTGTCAGCATATGCGCCTTCCACTGGTTTCCAAATGACATAATCTGAATGCTTGATGATGCTTGGGTCCAGCCTAGGAGTCACGGACCATGCTGATGGGACCGAAATCCGTTTTCAAGTGGCAGTAGACCGCCGAGCATCTAGCTGCTGTAGCCTTGCCAGTCCTTGCATTCTGTAACCCATACCAGCTGTATGTCTCAGGGTTCGTGCTTACAAGTAAAATGACCGACTGCACTTTTGCGGTGTCTCCTCATATATCAGGTCCACTCCTCACCTATTATCAGGTAAGGCTAGCAGTTCTAAGCCACTGATGCAAACTCGGATCAGCGCACAATTGACTCGTGCTGACTGTACATTCGCAACTTTCTCGTGTGCGACCTCTTTTGCTGCTCACAGACGGCGTCGAGGGCTTTCTGCCTTCCTTATGCGCCTTTAATGACCCTGTTCTTGCTTGGCACAGTCCATTTGTTCAAGTCCTTTGACTTTATGATTAGATTGCCTTTCTGATGCATACTATACGATTTCCCACAAAAATAACAAATGTGTTGTTGGATAGTGCCGTGGATTGCTCAGAATTACGGGTTCCCATTGGCCTTGTTTCTCGTTTACCTTACACTGTAGACTAGGGTCAGATGACACAGCCCTGATATCCATCCGGTCTAAGTCCTAAATTGACTCTTCGCTTTCAGCCCAAAATGGAGAAATTGCATTTTTCCGCTCTTGAGAAATTTAGGGGCCCACCAAGTGTTGAATTTGCACCTGTCTGTTGTTTCATATCTTGGCGACTGTTCATCTTCAGTCCACCGGATGCAACACTTGGGTTAGGCTTGAGATGCAGGACTGATGAAGCATGATTGCGTATACGTTGTGGCTTTTGCTTACCAACGCCTCATTTTGTCGAGATATAAATCTATCAGGAGATTTCCGTGCTACGGGCATATACTCACGGTTTAGGGCTTGTATGAAGGCTTCAACTGTAATGATACAGGTCGACAAGAGAATTTCGTTTTGGGGAATAGCGCCAGCATTAAATTGATTATCCTTCCAATATACATTCCGCCAAGAGCGCTTGTCTCCCTTTACCTGGAGGTTAGAAAACGAGATACATGTTGGATTGATTGATAAAATCTTCTAATTCCCCACCATACTTAAGGTCTTCATACTTGGGGGGTAAGCGTTTCCTCATCGACCTGACCATTAATAATCTACCGGCTGAGAAAACATGCCCATCTACCAGCCATGAAGTTATGACGTACACATAGCCTTGCAGGTCAGCCTCTGCCGCCACAACGGGCATTCTGCCAGCGCTTGCTTCTATCGCCGTGGAAGCTTTCCCCAGACTATCTCCAGACAAAACGAAACTAGAAAACAGGCAAATAATTTTAGCAACGCCATATAGCGGGTGTAGAGACAACTGGCTTTCCACCGCATGCACAGCCGTTGTATGAGAGGGCGAAGAGCTGCTTCGAACCATGAGCTGGCTAAAATTGTAGCGCCTTTTCTCAGGTGTCGAGAGGGGCAGACCCGACATCAATCCAGCTCCCTTATATGCTGGATATGATGATGTTTTGTGTAATTTGCAGAAACGCTGCTCCATTTCTCTTTACGCGGCGGCCAAGATTCTCGGCATGAGACGAGAGGGAGAGGAAGGGTGCGCGTAGCTTACCCCTTTGAGCACACGGAGCATTTACAGTTCGCTGCGCATAGCATCTGATGCATGTGTGCACAACCTTGCGTCTTACTCTACCGAGCATAACATTCTCTCCAGTACAGGGTATAAAAACGGGCAGGCCAATCTATCAATTCTTTATTACTGCTCGTTCTGATGTAATATGTACGGTAAAAGCTGCCGCACTGTAGCTTAGCTCGCTACGTGGATATTTTTGTAAACTCTAGCTTGCGGCGACTCTTTGTGAATTGCTTCGAACGCCTACTTCGGCATGACCACTACTCCTGTGCGTTGCTCCGCTCATTGAATCATGAAGGACCAAGGGAAAGCGTAATAAAACTGCAAAAAAGCTCACACACAAACCCCATTATGCAGAAAGGTTAAAGAAAGGGATGCAGCCATCAGAAAGTTGCTAAGTTTGATGCGGTGGCTGTAGCACCAGGGCGGAAAAGCAGCGCGATTCAGCGAAGAACACAAAAGTTTCCCTGTCGATGCCTCAACAGCGGGTTGGGCGAAGAACATAGATTCTGAACCAATGTGGCGTGTTCTTTGAATAGCATGTATAAGAGTCGTAGATTTCGTACAATCACCCATGGAGGAAAGTCTAAGAATTACATCCTACTTTATGCAATGCCATGGGCATCACGCAGCACGCTAATCAGCGATGCAACGAAAAATTGAGGATGGGCGTGCGTGCCCCATCATCTAAAGCTCTACCGAGAGTGGAGGTGCTCACATGCATGAGCTCCTATGAAGAATAGGTTAGCTCAAAGCTCACTAGCCAGTAGACAAAACCCATTGTGGTGGTCACCCATGTTAAAGGGGTAGAAGCATTGAAAACAGCCGAACGCCTTATTCTACTTTTTCTTGAAACAAGCCGCACACCTCTGCAGCTCCATGCCATCCTTCCATCATGCGGACCAGGAGTAAAGCACTGTCGATGTCTTTGAGGATATAATCCTTTTCACCAGTTCTCGAACGACCTTTTACGGTGTTCCATGGTAAGCTCTTTGGAAGAGCCACTGTGTATCTCATGGGTTTGGAGATTTAATAAGTCAGTTTGCACGCTTCACACCGTTTTCTTGAGTGGGTGACTCGTGGGCCTAGTCGTTAAGGTGTACTCGACGAGGCATTAGTGCCGACATCTACGGCATTGAAGGGTGTAGAAAGAACAGATTAAGGGTGTGAGCATAGATATGTCATAAGGGGGGGACTTTCTAGTTCCTGTACTGCATATGCAGAAATGCAAAGTAAATGCACCTTAATTGAGCTGCACTTTCAAATGGTCACATGCCGAAGCCATGCCTTTTGATACATTTGGCAATCGGCACACCCAAATAGACCGATATGCAGCGGCAATCTGAGTGGCTCAGAGAGCTTGTTGCACCCGTCTATGTCAATTATCATTGGTAGCAGACGTCTGTTCCTTGCTCGCTACCACAAACAGGAACCCCAGTCATTCTCAGGGCATTCAATTAGGCTTTCTACGCCATTAAGATGAGGGAGTGAGATGTTCATATCGGCCAAACAGCACGGCAGGGAGGATCAGAGGCATGCCAGAAGCGGTTGGTTCAAAAGGCTGTTTGTGCATTTGTCAAGGACGCAGACAGGACAAGATATGCAGAAAACAAACGACGGAGAATTTATAAAACGTTGCGGTGCCCCTTTGTGGGATATGACAATACAGGAGGAGCGACAGGGGTCCTCTTAAAAGAGACCCCCAAGAGAGCCCCTACGAGGAGGCTTCCCCCTCCATATTGAGAGCCTCGGAATGAGGCACTAAAGCGACCCCGGAATGTGCATTCCACTAGAATAACAAACCGAAACGAATCACTAGCATAAACCTGTCTGTCCACCGGACACCAGAAGCAGGTAAAAACAGCAAAACCTACACAGCGAACAAGTGCAATAGTGACCCTGATCCTTTGCTGCCACTATTTCAGTCAATATGGATACTTCGCTAGAGGGGGCCGTACTCTGCCAGCAATGCAGCAGCTGCCACTTTTCTCCGGAGTGTCAATATAACAACAAAGTAAAAAGACATGCAAGCAAACCACACACCTATTGCCTCTCGATCTGATCCAACTCATGTCGGGGAAGGGCTGAACCAGCAGAAGCTGTTGCTGCCCAACGACACATGGAAACCCATGAATAATAACAAATAGCAAAGAACACTGGAGGTAACATACGGCCCAGTGTCACCGCGCAGAAAGGTTCCTCTAGGGAATCGGAAGAGGCTACCTGATAAGCAAGATCAAAGCATTTATTGTACGCTTCCATAACCCTTGCTTTTGCAGACGCAGAGACCTTGACTCATTGTCGTTTCTTTGAAGCCACGATAGAATACTAGTCTAACAAAGATTCCGTTACACTGGGAGCACGCAGCACCTTCGAGGTTAAGCCTCCACCTTGCCCTTGCTTCCAAGTTAATTTTCCTTCTCTTCTCCTCAAGACATGAGCAACATTGGCACAGCGTTATGGGCGAACCTGGATGCCGTGCGTCTGGTCGGGTGCTACTACGTGCTGCTCCTCCTGGCCTTCCTGATTGTGAGGGCCCCCGTCGGCCTCTAAGCGCAGCATGTGCGGGTTCCAAGTTGACGTGGAGAAGATAGAAACGCCCCTTGACACTTCAGGATATAGAGGACTGCAGCTCGTTATGTCTGACGTAGTGCCTTTACGTTGTTGCGGGCTCCGTTCCAGCAAAGATCTGTAACCCCCCTCAAGGGGGCCCCCCGTTCGACAAAACCACAACAGCTGCTCCTCTTCCTCCAGGGAGGGAATGTCAATGCTTCTCTCCCCCCATTCCTTGCACAGCCTCATAACTGCGCTTCCCAGCTCTTCATGATTGGGCGGCACCTTCTGTGTCTCCTCAGAGAGATGAACACACCTCTCCTGGGGAAGATCTAGAAGGATGTCTCCCTGAAGGGGCTCCTCTGTGGAATATCTGAAGCTGTTGCTGTCTCCGTATCTCATCTTGGTCAGTGTTGGCGTACGTAGGGGGCTACTGACACATTTGTCAAAAAGGGGTACAGCAGAGGAGTGGTTGTCTATATCGCGGGCATTTAGATTTCCTCCTACATCGGCTTCTCCATCCACGTGCAAGTGGCCACCCCTGACGTTGCTGTGCTGCAGAAACAGACTACACATTCCGAAATGGGACGTCTAGGACTCTTAATCAGGGCTTTGAAAGAAACTAACCCATTAGAGTTTCTGTCACCTGCTACGGCCGGCTTCACCACTGCACGGAGGCAGTGCTTATAAGCAAACACGGGAGGCGAGCTGGCTCTAAGCATTACTTACCCTTCGAGCTGTCTCTACGAAGTGTAGCAGGGCATCCCTGGTGGCTCCATCCTGGAAGTCCCAGGGCCTTTTAGCCATCAGGGGCCCCACGGTATCCACGGAGGAAAGAATACATGATCCTTCATCTAGAGAAAGACTTGAAAGGAGGGAACCTGTAGAACCAACAAAGGAAACCGAAAGGCTATCGTGAACAATGAGCCACGTTGGAGTATAACTAGGAAACAAAGGAATGGAGAAGGTGCAGCAAGAAAGAATGAGGAGGGCGAAGACAGAAGCACTGGCGAGACACTGAAAGACGAAGCGTGCAAAACATCCTAAACCTCTAGGGGCACTTCAAAGCCCCGTATGATTGAACACATATCGCAAGCAACACCACGCAAAGATGTCTTACTTCTTTCCCCCGAAGCGCTAGGCCCTCGAGGGGCCTCTTTAGCAATATCGGTGTGCTGGTCTATCGTCATGAGGCTCCGTCCGGTGGGAACGGCCGCATCTGCCCCGGAGGGTCTGGAGGAGCCCGTCGGAGAAGCCCCTGACAAGGAGCCCTCACATGTGAATAGAGGAAGACTAAAGAGAGAAAGCTCCCAATATGAAGGCGTGAGGGGCCTTAGAGTGCCGGGTAGAAGCAGTGGATCAGCGTCTCCATCTGCATTCTCTGGGTTACCTCCTTCCCAAAAAGCGCTTGACCGCTCCGTCGGAGGAATCGGACTTGCCATTGCCGAATCTACTTCCGCGTTTGTGCTGTCGCTGTCGCACGTACTGACCGAGGCCTTCAGCGAGCAGGCACCCTCAAAAATTTCAGATGAGCTTGGTTCCGTACAATTGCGCCTCCCATGGTGCTGCTGCAGCTCTGTTGCTGCAGCTTCTAGCAGCGGCGGCGAGCAGCTGCGGGATCTCCATGGGGTATTCGGGGCTGTCAAACCTGTCGGTGTGCCCGCTTTCTGACTCCCGGATCTGCAAGAATGACCGTGGTGGTTAGGCAAAAGGACCAACAAGGAAGAAACATACCGCAGATACGTGGATCACCAAGCAAGCACGGTATAGGCTGGGGGATACTACTGTGTGCAATGTCACTACTACGATGTAAAGAGGGAGCATGTCCGCATTACTTTCTCTGCTTGAGATTTCGAGGGCACTGTCCCTTTTTCTTCTCCTTTTTCCCCTCGGGAGCTCCCACAGGGTTGGACTGCGGCTCGGAGGCTCCATCCTGACCAACAAGGCTGCTGGGAGAGGCAGATTTAGGGGCGGTTTTCTTGCTGCTCCTTTGCTTGTTGTCTTTGCCAGATATACTACCAGCCCCGCTAGTGGTGCCCCCAGAGTCCTCGCAGCGCCCTCCTTGCTGAAAAGGGACCTATGCACAGAGCGCATCAAACCGCACGTAGTATAAATCCATAGCCTCGACAGGTCTTGCTACAGGGGTAAGCAGCCACACAGCACTGCTCATTGAGGGATGCAGCGTACAAGTTGAACTGCCCATGCTTGAGTTACATTTGCCTCTCTAATGCTGCTCACTTTGCCGCTCTTTGCAATGTGAGGAACCACTAGAACGTTTGGCAGCTTGGGGACTGTAGCAGAACAAGCATAACGACGCAAGCACAATAGCGGAAAGAGTCTAAATCCGGCTAAAAGGAACTGCAGCATCCGGCTGACCACTGCAGCACGAGCACGCGGACGACTTCAAGCAGTACCAGTCCCACTAGCAAAAGCCTCGAGGCTCCACCCGCATAAGGCAGGCGGCTATGGTAGTATCATAGTGGCAAGCAGCAGCGATCGGGCGGACTCGGTATGCCTGCGGTGAATGGGAGCCGGTATGTTTTTGGATGTCTCCTCTCCGAAGGCCCGTGTATGAAGGGGCAGTAGTACATCGAGCAGGAGCCCCGCAAGAAGCGTTGGCACTGCACTGTCTGCAAGGGGCAGCGCGGACGACAGGCAAGCAAACACATGGATCAGCCCATTCTATTTTTCCCTTAGGGTCACTGGAGGTTGAGTTGGTGATTAAGTCCAGTCGGTACCTTGTAAAAAAGTGGATGATAAAGGGCTTCTTCCCTTGAGTGTGCAAAGGGGCACTCCCACCCCCTCTCGCAGGTGGAGGTAAATTTGAACGACCCTTCCTGAGACCGCTCTCCATCATGGAGGCCATCCAGAGCTCCATCCTGGCTGCCCTTTACGTGTTTAGGCAAATGGACTTTGGGGCAGATAAGCTGGACATAACGAATGAACGAGTGGTCAGACACATACACTGGACAACGCCTGTTCCACCACTTGTTGTGCGAATACTGACACCGCCTGAGACGCACAGCAGGGGCACTACACTGCTGACCATGCAAGAGGAAAGCGCAGGGGAAAGAAGCCGCTATGACGGGGATCCAATGCAACGGATGAGGCCATACTATTCAGGAATGTGCCAAAAGTGACCAATTAGCAGGAAAGGTCGAGCGGGCAAGAAAGGCAGCGGGGACAGACAAGCTGTATGCGGAAAGACATATTAGAAACGCGGGAAATAGCCAAATACAAAGGATAGGACGCAGTGGGCGGGGAGTACAAGGTTGCCACTCAGAAGCAAAACAGAAGAAACATCCTTCTAAAGTCGAACCCCCCGAATCTGCGTACGCGAGGCCAAAGTCACATCCTCCACTGGAAAGACGCCTGCAGCTCTTTGTACGGAATCTAAATAAGTCTTCCTCGCTTAGCAAGGGCCGGCAGGCCATCGTCGCTGGTACTTTCGCCGTCACTACTGCAGCTACTGGTGTTTCCGTTGTTGGGGAGCCTACTGATCTTGCACGTGCTGCTGCTGCTGTGTCCGAACATCCGAACTGCGATTGGAAAGCTCGTAAAAATTCAAGCAGTCCTGTATTGACTACTTTAGCAGGAAGGCTACGGCCTGTCCGTGGTATGTGGCAGCTGGAACGCCTCTACAATTAGGTGCCGCTGCTGAGGTCGGGGCAGAGGGCCCCTGCAACTGGTGGTATCCGCAGTGCTATCTGCTGTTGAGAGTTCATAGAGATGCTAGGAGTGATGAAGGGAAAACCAAGGAAAGGAGAAATGAAGAAAAGTGAAAGGCTGAAGGAATAAGGTGACGCTAGCTCAGATGAGCAGAAACATGAAGGGGGAAAACGAGCTACTGTAAACCGCGCTACGAGCAGCGTGGCATACACGTTTTGACCTCTTACGTAAGAATAAAATACCAAGTAAGGCTGCTGTAATAGTACGCTAGTCACCTGGATCTGCAGCTGTAGCCACTGTAGCAGGCAAGAACTCGACAGTGCCTCGGAGGTGGTTGGCTTGCCCGGGCGCACACGTCCCTACCAGCAGAAGGACGCTTGTTCTACCATAAAAGTGACCTTGCAAGCCTTAGCGACGGTTCCTTCTTAGGCAGTACACAGTCCTATCTTCCCTGTTGTACGTCCACCTGGGAGATCCGGCGTCAAACGAGCGAGACGGCAGATAGAAAGTAGTTGTGTGGGGCCATTTCTGGGAGGGTGAAAACCAGTCATATACCCGTTTACGATCGTCTTTCGGTCAGTCAAAGGAAGCAATGCATAAAATCGTTCAACCAGGCGTCGCTCCCCCGCCAACGGGCGGCCTCAGTGGCTCTGGTTGAGCGGTAGCAGTACCCTTGGGGGCCCCCTGCTGTGCATATATCTACCAATATATGATGCCCAGAAAGCCTTTCCCTTTATTATCCAGCTGCACAGATCCGCATTTGAGGCAGCTAAATGAAAGAAGAAAACAAGGAAGCGAAGAAGTTCTAGGCGGCAGCTGCACAGCCGATCGACGCCCGAGCGTAGCACGTTTGCCTAGGAACCCCTGGTACTGCCGTGGCGATGACAAAGGAGGAATGAAAGCGGTTAATGAAGGAAAAAAAGAAGAAAACCAGAACTAGCCAAAAGGGTAGCCTAACTCCACAGCTGTTGGCCTCATCCGCGGGCCCCTTCAGTGGCTAGCGCTGCCTCGGTGGGCCCAGTGAGGTGTACATAAACCTCACGGCTCGCCGCTCGACACAGAAAACGAAGTACATATACCTAATGCACATAGTTTTCTATATCGGGGGCTATGTTTAACGCAGAATAAAGTAGCAGACCCCCCAAGCCCGCAGCCGACTGTTGTTGGCTGCCAGGCGCGAGTCCGGGGTCCCCCACGGGGTTTAAGGGGTTCTTCCTTTAAAGGCCCTACCTAACATCCATAGAAAATAAAGCGAGACTGTCACCATCACGGGTAGTAATAATGATGAGGACAGAAAGCGACTTTCTGAGAAAGAATGCCGAGACGGGAACGGGCAAGAGCCCTGTAACAAGCACATCGGCCGAGATGTAGGCATGCACAGAGAGTAAAATACGCAGAGAAGGGAACCGACGCAAGCACAAGAATGGTGGCGATTAGGTTAAAAGAAAGAGAGATAATCAAGAGCTAGGAAGAAATTATGGCATGCGAAATTAAGTGACAATGAGTCACAAACATAAACATGGACTCAAGGGGGAAAAAGAAGGCAAACATATACCGATTTCAACAAATATGGATCTCTAGGAGCTGAGTATGGATAGGGAAATACTATAGTGCAAAGCTAGGCTTGCCCGTGAGTTGACGCGGTATATGCCCGTAAACAGACAATGCCGGCTGGAGGGCCATTCCGATATACCATCGCGCAACTGCTACAGCAGACGCGATTGTTGTTGTTTCCCCCTTTACCAGTCGCGCACCGTGCCTTTCTTCCCTTTAGTCTCTCTTTAATGCCTTAGGTGCTCTTACATTGGTGTATACTGCGGGGCCAACTGGATAGGGCATCTCTGGACACCTTTCCCCTGTCTGGAACTTCACCCACTGTACTGAACGGCCATATGGCGCTTTGGGGGCTGATACCCTTTTATTAGTGTCGTATACCCAGCCACTGAATGAATTCCATTCGTCGTCGTCCCCAGCTACCAGAGTAGGTGACAAGTGAATCACTGTCCGTGATGTGAAGCAAGATTCCTTACGGCAGGCGTGAGGGTCCATCACGGTCCTAGACCTGAGCGTGGGCTGTAGCTTGAAAAATGGTTTCGCTTGATTGGATGCGCTGTCACTGGTAGCCTGGATACACGGAACTAGGACTTAGTGGGTCTCTGAGCGTTTTACCACTACACCGTGCTACAGCCTCCCTCTAAACGCTGTCAGATCCTATTCCATCCTCCTATACCCCGAAACATCTGGCACTACAGCTCTCAATCAGCCGTTCTTCCATCGTCTGCTGATTAGTTCGCCCTCCCACCTTCCGTCTGTTGTTCAAAAGCTGCATTCAACTATGCTAGCCCTGTTAAATCTCTGCCGACTCCTATTTTTCGCAGTAATCAACCGATATACACCCTTTCCCTGCAGCGTCTAGGAATTTTCTATCGCTTCTCTCCGTCAGATTATTCTGCCCAGGTATATGCATCGTCCATTTGTTTCTTTGACCCGAGGTTCTGTTATGAAGTAGCGTTTTGAGGCTTGCAGTGGTGCATCAGCTACTGCTGAATCTGTGGGACACTCGGCGCTGCACTGTTTTGTCTAAGCGCCACAGTAATCACTTTCGGGCGAGAAGGCCTTTGGGGGCCCCCTGAGAAGACGGTGTCAAGCGTAGCCTCCTTCGAGGGAAGCCTCCACGATGGAGAGACACCCCTGTTAGCTGAACCTTGCTTGCTGTCGGGATGGTCGGCCGCTTTCTCCCTCGAGGAGGGGGGCGCCCAGGAAGATATGTGGCTACTACTACACACCGACTCCTTCTGGGCATAATGTTGCTGCATTGATGATGCACTGCCAGCCCTGCCACGATATGTGTCAACGGCTGTTGCGGAGCTCTTTCTCATGCGGGACTGAGAAATTCTGTATCGATGAAGCGCCTCCCCCCTTGATTGAGCGCTGCCTCTGCTGCTGCATTCGAAAGGCCTGTCGGTGGGGCTGTTGTGAGTCTCGCATGCTTTTGCGGATTCACCGTGCCTTGTGAAGGACCCCTTAGGGTCCTTGTTAGGATTTGTCGGTCCCCAGAAGCCCCTTCTTCGAGATTGACTTTCCGAACCCCTGCTGTAGCTGGTGCTACGCCTGCGGCTGCTTTGGCAACTGCTGCGGCGGGGAGTCCTTTTCCTTGGGCTCTGGTTGCTAAGACGGACCATGTGTTGCTGTCGTTGTTGCTGCTGCCTCTGACATCTTGCCGGAGGGGCCCAAGAGTCAAAGGAGCGTCTCCAGAGACATGCACGAGACCTACTGGTGCTCCTGCTGCTGCTGCGCTTGCGGCTGGTATTGCTGGAGTGCAGCTGCGTCTGCCTCTGAAGCCAGCTGGCCCCCCAATATCTCTTGTGGGAGCCGCTGCTCCTGCTGCTGAGCCTGCTGTTGCTCCTGCTGTGGGGTCTGTAGGGACGCCTTCTGGGTGAGAGTGGGCTGCGGGGGGGCCCCCCGCTGCTGTACCTGCTGCTGCACTGGAGCCGTCTCCCGCTGGTTCGCCCACTGTTGATGCTGTGCCGGTGTCTGTTGCTGCTTCGGCTGCTGCACCTGCTGCTACTGCTCGCGCTGCAGTACCTGTGGCGGCTGTACCCCTGTTCTCGCCGCCTATGAAGTGGAGAGCGAGGAGGAAGCTCCTGACGCTCCCGTGAGCGATGGCTGGAGAGGCCTCGCGATCTAGTTCTAGCGTTCCTATAGGATGTTCCCCATCGGAAGCCTCTTGAAGACTCTTTCGAAGCCCGCCGACCGCGGTTGCTTCTAAGCGTCTCTTCTTCCTTTGGAGCTCGTTGCTGCGGCTTGCCGTACTGCTGCTGCACATCCTCTCCGCAGCCTAGCATCCCCTTTTTTAAGTAGGAGTCAGAGCAAGGTGCCCGTCTCCCTGAAAGCTCCTCCCTGTAGGGGCCCTCGCAAGGGGTGTATCCACGCCGCGGGTCCCTTGCGAATAGTTCCGCAGCTTTGTCAGAAGAAGGGCCCTCTTCTCTCGCCTTCGCAGGAGGATAGTATCCCCTGGGAGAGGAACCTTTCTCGCCATACGGCATTGCAGGGGAACCAGCTCCGCGCCATCTCCGAGGCTCCAACGGGAGCACCCGGTGGCATCCCCTATGTGCATCTTCGCGCTCTTGTGAGGCCTCTCTGTGCCGAGCAAGCTCCTGAGGAAGCCGCTCGCCATGACGCGTGGGGTCCTTCTCCCCGAGCGCCTCGGGTAAATCCTTGAGCCAATATCGCTTCTGAGGAGATTGCGACAACGTATGACGCCTCGGAGGAGGGCCTTCCGCATGTATGGAGGGCCTCCTCACACGCCTGGCTGACGTTGGCGCATGTATGGGGCTGTCACTGTTGTCTGAAGGGGGCCCTTGACACTCTGGCCTGGCCGTTCCATCCTTCACCTTGGGAGGGGCCCCACAAGGGGCCTGCGTCTCCTCCGATTCGTCTGGTGCTCTGGATGGGGGGAGGAACTGCTGCTGGTATCCACTCCTACGCTCCTTCAGCGTCTCATCGACCTGCCTTCCAACTAGCGACCGACTTGAGGGATGCCTCCAGAAGTCTCTGGAGGCCTCCTCCGCTAGGCACCTTCGACGGGGGCTTGCAAGGCGCGAGACGGACTCTCCATGCCCAGACGCATCTGCAAGGATGGAGGCACTCCAAGCAGTGTAAGGGAAGCGTCCATTTGAGGCCCGACACCCCTCCAGGGGAGCCTCCTCCCGATTGCGTGACTCTCCAGGATTGCCGAGATTTTCTCTCGAAGTTTCTGCCCCAGGAGTGGCGTCCTTACTGGGGGCCGCGTTCGCAATGCAGGCTCTGTGCGAGTGCCCTTGTTCGTGTCTCTCCTCGGACAGCCTTTCTGGCGGCGCTTCGGAGCTGCTTCCAACGGAGGAACGACAAGGCTCAGTGCATGCCTCCGGTCGCCTGTCTGTCAGACGCTTTTCCTTATCTTGTCCTACCGGAATTTTCTCAAAGCCCAGGTAGGAGGGGGCTTCCCGAGTTGGCGGGAGCGGCTCCTTTCCAGCCGATTCTGCAGCCTGCTGGGGGCCCTCTGGGGCCTGAACAGGTGCCTGCTCACTGTCTGCAACGGCAGAAGATCCATCGGAAGGGGGGGCCCCTCTGAGGCCTGCCCTTGCGTTCTCCAGAGGCTCGTACCCTACCGCCCTGGCAACCTCGTACGTAGCCGCGAGGGCCTCTTGAACACCCCCGTAGGCTTTAACGCTGAACGTCCTGCTGTAGAGGAGCTTGCCTCTTCTCTTTCTTGGGGCCCCTAGAGGGGCCCCGTCCCCCTCGTGGAGGCCTTCGTGTGTGCCCCCAGATGGCCGCTGCGGGGACCTTGACTCTATGAGCTGGAAGACTCTGAGGCAGAAACACTTCTTAACGCGGCTCCAGGAGATGCAGGGGTAGTCAAACGGCTTGAGGGCCTTTACTTGCTCCTCAAGCGACTCCGCGTCTTGCTCAGGCGCATCGTCCGCTGCAGCAGGGGCCTCGACAGCAGTGCTGGACCCCTTCAGAATTCTGGCGGCTTCTGAAGCTGCGGTGCGCCCGTCGCCGCTCCGGTTAGCTGCATGGCGCGCGGAAACACCTTCTCGGGGGCTCGTCAAGTCGTCGGTGGATGCAGGCAGTCTATGCCGATCCTGCTGTTGCTGTTGGTGCTGCCGGAGGAATTCACAGGCCGCCGCTAGCTGAGTAGCTAGCTGGGCTTCCCCAGACACTCGAAACAGCTGTCGCTTCTCGTGCGAGTCCCACTTCGAGCCGCCCCTATCGTTTGGCATTCCCAAGTTTCGGAATTTGGCGCACGCAAGCCTGAAACAGCAGCAACAGACAGCGCAGCAACCAGGAGGATAATCGATACGCAGCATGCCCTGCAAATGTTTTGATTGCTTTGGAGAAGTCTCAGCTTTGTTTGGTGGCCAAACAAGCAAGGGGGCCCTGAAAGTCGGGGGTGGGGAGAGCCGACAGCCTTCGACAGACAGCCTTCGCCTGTGGGCTGGTTACCCGCACTCACCATCCATCATTTTGCCAGTAGAGGCCCTTCAATCCTGGATGCATGGCTCTTGCCTTGGCTGCGAGGCCTCTGTCTCTCTCTGCCACACTAAGCGGCGGAATGATCCCTTTTGGGTGGGGCCCCCGGAGGGAGCTGCTGCTGCATCGTGACCCACGGAAGGCCGCAGCGCTCGACGCAACTGGACAGCCGTCCTGAGGGGCCCCTGATTGAGCCAGGGCCCCCCGTCGTTGGCGCTTTGCTGGCTGAAGCGCCTCGGCGGTCGGATTCTCACGACCCTTTGAGGAACGCGAGCCTCCCCTTAGCTGCGGGGGGCCCTCCTTGGCGAGGCCGCACGGGAGGCGCTCACTCGCGCCGTTGCGGTGTGGCCTGTGCGCGGGTGGGGTGGGGCCCCCCTCTGCAGGGCCTCCGTGGGGCCCCTCTGTCTCTTCATCAGAAGAGACAGACGAAACAGCCAAAGAAGAGCTGGAATCTTCGTCTAAGAGGCTCGCAAGGGACCCTCCGGGCTGTGGCTCCCCCCCCACGCGTGAGGGCCCCATCGCGATGTAGGGGCCTCTCTCGCCGAGTACAGGGGCCCCCGTCAGTACGGGCCCTTGGGAGGCATAGGTGTTTGCAGAGCAGCCTACGAAATCTTGGAGGAGCGGCCCCCCCCCCTCCTGACGGGGCAGCACTGACAGCATCAAGGAGGCCCCTGCTGCTGGTGCCGCCATACTGGCAGCAGCAGAACCGAGGGTACTCGCATACGTGGCGGGAGTGAAGGGGCCGACTTGGGGCCCCCCCAGAGCACCAGGACAAGGGGCTTTCTCAAAGAACGCCTCAGGGGCCCCCCCCTCAAGAGCTCCTTCCAGCTCCCCCCGCCTTGACATGAGGAGCCAACACATTTCCTTAACGGCCCTCTCCTCAGCATTGAGCCGCTGCAACACGCAGAGGGCCCAACGAAGCAGCAATCCTATCCGCTTGAGCTGCTGCTTTTGCTGATGCTCTATTCGCTGCTGCGCAGGGTGCTGCACTTGCTGCGGCTGCTCCCCAAAGAAATTCCCGCGACGACCCCAAAGTGTGGCCAGCGCCTTCGGCAGCTCCCACAGTGTAACCCCCGTGTGTTCCTCAGGGGCGTCCTTCAACATCAGTGAGCACAGGCTGCGTGTCTGGTTTGTACGAAGGCCCTTTTTCTTGTCGGTAAAACCGCCAGTCCGCTTTTTCGCTGCGGCAGTCTTAGGGGAAAGGGGGGCCTCTTGCTGCAGCCGCTGCCATTCAGTGTCTGTCTCCCACGCGACGTCTTTCTGCAGCAGCAGCGGGGACTGGGCTGCAGCAGCAGCAGCTCGAAGCGCCTCAGGGCCCCCCGAGCAGCGACAATCGGGGGCCCCCACGTGCAGGGAGACAATGCGGCAGAAGAAAGCTGTCTCAATTGAGCCCCCCAAAAGCCACGAGGAACCCCCCCTCCCAGCGCGATGTCTTTCAGCGAAGCAGTGGATACATGGAGTCAGAAGGCCCCAAGCTTCCTTGTGCTGCTGATGTGCTCCACGCCACGCTTTCCACGCTTTCTCAATGCTAGACGTGTCGTGCTCGCCTTGCTCCTGTTGTTGGGCTTGCTGGATGGAGCCTCGCTCTTGCGAGCAGCCTGTGGGCTCTTCTGGCGTGGAGCCTTGCGAGCTCTCTATCGGCGGAAGAGAAGCCGTGCCCGGACGGGCGACTGACTCATCTGCTACCGCTGTGCCCGTTGCTGCCGTCGTTACAAGCGCTTCTTCTGCCGCCTTTGCTTCGGTGCATGCAGTTGGTGCGTCTCGTTCTTCTTCGGTGTCGTCTGCTGGCTCTGCACTTTCTGAGAACTCTGGCAGAGTAACGGACGTCACTATGCCACTGCGAGGCGAATTGAAGGAGTCAACAGCTGCGTGTTGAAGATCCCAAAACTGCAGCATTCGCAGCACCAGAAGCTGCCTGAACGATGTTACTGCAAAAGCAGAGCGGCAAGGTCGGTACAAGACGCATAAAGGGGGGAAAATTGGGTCGTAGAAAAACAGAATCACGACCTACCTGGCACGCCTGAGCGGGGCCCCTGATTCGGAACGGGAGAACACAACAGAGGGCCTCTTCGGCAGCCTGACGGAGCCAGTGAGATCCTCCCCCCGTCATCGCCACTGCGCACTGCGGCTTCCAAGGACCTTCAAGAGGCGATCTCCAAGAGTCCTCTCCGCAGGTTTGAAGAAACGTCGGAGATGTCTCCACTAGAGCGGCAGCCCGGTATCCCATGCTCACACAGCGGCCACACAGCCATTCCGAGGCAGAGGGGGGAGGCAGAAACTCCGTGGAAGCGCCTAAACAGCATCTGTGGTATCCATTGAGGCAGCTATCACACTGCAATAGCTGGCAAGAACCTGCTCCTTTTGACACCGCAGCTGCTCCGGGCAGTTCTCCTGAGATTGCTGCCCGCGTTGCCCCTCCGCAAGCGCTGCACTCGGCTTTCTTGCAGATATCACACCTCTCAAACCTGTTGGGGCCCCTCTGACTGTAGATACGCTGCAGCGCGAGGGCCCTCTCCTGGGGGCGAAGCTGGGAGCTCACTCCGGTTGTCAAGGAGGTGTCTTCGAGGGGCGCTTGCACGCCTTTGGAGTGCCCGTCCTTACTAGCAGCAGGATAAGCAGGGGCCCCCTCATATGCTACGCAGCGGGCGGTAGAGCGACTAAGAAGTGGCCTCATTACGCCAATAGTGGCTGCAAGTCTGCTTCTCAGAGCCGCCCGCGCTGCAGCAATGTGCTGCTGCTGCTGCTTGGATCCCATAAGATTGAATCCGTGATGCACTAGAATTTCCCCGGGACGAAGAGGCACTCCTGGAATGGAGCAGAGGAAGACGTGCGGCCACCCATTCAGGTACACCTGCAGCAGCAGCAACAGCAGCACATGCACCAACATGGTCGAGGTATGAATTAACTGCAGAAAACCAGGCTGCGGAAACCCCCCCTGTGGGGGCTGTGTTGTACAGACCCATCGTAAGAGGGGCTTTTTAACAACGGCTCATAGTAAGAGGGGCCTCTAAACGACGATTCGTCTTAAGTACGGCCTCTAAACAACGATCCATCTCAAGAGACGCTCCTAAACAACGATCCCTCTTAGGAAGGGCCTCTGAACAGCGATAGATCCTCAAAAAGAACCTCTAGACAACTCTATATGTCGTATGTGGGGAGGCATACCAGACAAAATTGGCAATTTGCGCGAAAAAGAGAGGCTCCTGGAACCCCCAGCAGCGTAGGGGCGTCTACGTCGGCTACAAAGGCCGCGGCACTACACACGTCCGAGCAGACCAAACCCCACCGAGAGCCTCCCTTGAAAGTGTCACTGGCGTCGACGTCTCCTCCAAAAATAGGCCCCTTCGGCGCCCCTGGAGGCGGAGGTAGAGGAAGCGGAAAGGTGAGGCCCTCTGAGGTGTTCGCACACCCCAGCCGTTGCACTGCACCTGCGACGTGCTCCAACACAATAGGGGCCTGCAGCCGCAAACGGCAACAAAAACAGCAACAAAAGTAGGAGCAGACACCAACAAGTGCGGCATCAACACGCCTCCCAGCGCGACAAGCAGCAGCAGCGAGCGGGCAAGCGAAGCGCAACAAAGCTCCAACAAAAACTGCAACCCGAATGCCTCACAGTGTGCGCTCCAGGAATGGCGGGCCCCTGCGGGTCCAAAACTGCAACAGGCCACTCATCGTTATCCGTCCTGGGGGCCCTCAGCAGCAGCAGCGGCAGGCGGCTTGGACTGAAGCACGAGAGGCGTACGGCACTCCCCTGGGGGGCCCCACAGGCTGCGCTCGATACACCGAGTTTTACAGCACCTGAATTAGCAACACCGACAAGATTGCTGGCAGGAGGTCGGCGCTTTCCAGTGCAAAGAGCTGCAAAGGCGTGGAGTGCCGAGCATTTCTCCGCAGAGCTGGAAGAGGCCTTCGCAACACAAGGTGCCGCGGTTGGAGGGGGGTTAGGGGCGGGGCCCTCCTGGGGGCCCTAGTGGCGGCTGCAGTGTACTGACATACTTGATGGAGGACCCTCTTCAGTGAAGTCCAAGGCGTCGGAGTGGGAAAGCAGCAGGGGCCTCTCTAGCATTTGCAGCGAGTTTTCGTCTTTCTGGAGGGGCCTTCTAAAAGCGTCTCTCTCATCTACGTCATCTGAGGTAAGATCTTGCGCTTGCTCCTGACTAGGGACGTCCAGAGCATAGTACAAGCTGTCAGGGATGCCAGCAAGTGGAGGGCTCCTCGCTCCGGGGTATACATACACCGCAGTATTCCCAGCTACACGGAGGGAAACCTGTACAATGCCACCAGAATCTTCCGTTTCCCGCTGCTCCTGCTGGTGGGGTTGCTGTCGCTGCGCAAGTTGTTCTCCATTCTGATCGTCGAGCCTCTCTGTGTGCGTGGGAGGGCTCCCTGCTCTGGTCCTCAGGGCTTCCCAGCGCTGTCGTGCTGCAGCGAAGGCAGCCGCATGCAGCGGCAGCAGCTGCGGATCCCTAAAGTGCTGAGCAAAAGTCCAGGTGTAGCGACACCAAGGGCGCCCCGCTGTTTCCGCGTTGTCTGTCTTCCTTCTGACGCTGCTGGCACTGCGCATTGGAATTCCACCAGAGAGAGCAGAAGCCATCAAAGGTGGCGGAGAGGGCCTCGATACCGTCTTCTCCGTGATGCTCCCTGTCGAGGGGACTGATGATGGAGGAGGCCCCTCACCTAGAGAGGGTTTTAGATGCATTTCCACCAAGACCTCATGACCACAAGGAGCATCCCCTTGTAAAGATAGGTCATCACATCTAAATCCTGTAGTGCCTTCCGCTGTTAGCTCTGCCGTTGTGATCCCACTTTCTTCTGATATCCTTGGCGCCCTTTCTGCTGATTCTTCTGGTATTGCAATTTCTGCATCTTCTGCTGGTTCTGCCGTTGATATTCCATCTTCTGCTGCCTGCGTTGTTGTTTGTGCTGCTGGTGGAACGTGGCCTCTTACTAGATTTTCCGGACTACTTGACCTCGTGTCACAGAAAGAGGGCCCTTCGAGTTCGCTTTGGGGCCGTGTGTCTCCCCTTGATGCGGAAGAAGGACTGTCTGTGCTCGCTTCTGAGCGGGGTCCTTCACTGCTCCCTAATGGAGACGCCCCTACCTGAGACCGAGCGGAAAAGCTTCCCATTAGTGCATGGAGTCGGAGGGTATAAACAGTTCAGGGAGGGAAGCGGCGTTAGGGGGCCTGCCCCAAGACGGGTGATAGAACCGCAAGTGACCTACGAGGGGACCTGTGTTGAGGATGCCTTCAGCATGTCACTTGTGGGACGAGCACTCTGTCAATGGAACATTCATTTAAAAACATGCCGAAATACCCTGGAATCGTGGAACTGGTGTGTCTCCAAGAGTTTGTTGTTCACAAGTGGGCGAGGGTCAGTGGTGTGAAAACAGGGTGCCGTTGTGTTACTGGTGGGGTTTGGGCACATTTCGCGAAAAGGATGCTCAAAGTGCTTTAAAATAATAAAATATATGGGTCTTAAGCCTATTATTTGGAGCTTTCAAAAGTAGGGGACACAGAACCGAGAGCAGCCACCTGACCCGCCAAAAGTGAGTGCTTTATGGGGGGGTGATAGGAGGTGATAGCAGGGATCGCGGGGGGGCCACTGGCCTGGGGGCTCTTGCCATGATTCCAAATGCGCCAACTGATTAGTATTTTCGTTCATGACGCAAAATAGGCAATATTTCAAGGTAAAGGACACCAGGGGCTGCCTGTTTCGCTAGAGAAACCCGCTCGGCCCTCCCGGAAGCGTGCACCAGTGGTCTGCCACCCTACCTTACGGGCGTCTAAATAAGCGGACTTTTTTCTGCTTAGACAGGCCCCGTGTCAGCAGAATATGACATGTGGCAGCATTATAAGCGCGAAGCCTCACTATGGTAAGCCCGCCGTGCTCACAACCCCCTTAGCATGCAGAGCGAGGTTTAAGGGGGTGACGTGCCCCTGCAGCCGAGGGGTGCATAGGGACTCACTCTCACGAGCTCTACGGTGACCTAATCGCATGGATACTATCCCTTATGTCTGTTGTCCACATTTTACGGCACAAGGACTCAATTAGTCAAGGACTAGGGACAGCAAAAGCAATTTGGGGGGCGTAAAATAGAGGGCGATTACGAGGGAGCATTAGATAGGAGGGAGGGCGCCCAACAAACCCCTAGCCCCCCTCTAGGCACTCCCTCTACCCCTTGATGATGAGAAAAAGCATTGCAGTGGAATAGACCAAGACCTTCTAGGCCCCCTCCATGCATGGGGGCTCCTATGCCACGTATCGGTAAGCTTGGCTGTCTGCTGCGTCCCTGGCAATGTAGTCTCTATCGATAAGGCTCTCGAGTCTCTTCTTTAGCGTTGCGGCATCTACAGGCCTCTTAAGGGCTTCCGCAAGAGCCCCAAAGAGCTCCTGATGCCGCATGGAAGAGACCCGTTTCAAGATACGCACGATACCTGCATCGATTTGGTGGGTGAGGTCGGCGTCTGGGGGAGGTTCCCCTGAGGCCTCGCCCTCCTGCTGAAGGATAAAAACAGGCAGGCACGAAGAAGAAGGGTAGACGTAATTATAGAGGAATGGAGGGAGGACATAAGTAAATTGAGGCTGCGGAGCAAGCCGCATAATAAAAGCAAACAAGCAGTAGGAAAGCACTGTACGGAGATGAACGGGAGCATTAGCAGGGCATACAGAGAGTATGGAAAGGAGACATGATACGTGGCAGGCGAGACGTTGAAACCCCCAAAGGACGGATTATGGTCCGGTGCAGGCAGAGAGGGAGAAATCCTCTCTTGGCGAGCCGCATAACCATAATCCTGCCTCCCTGCACTAGTGGGCACCTTTATGAGGTTAAGGACTTACGGGTGAGGCCTGGGATTTGGCCTGTAAGACCTTTATGCGTTTCAAAGGCGAGTAGAAGTTGAAGTTGACGCTGTATACGTGCTCTCCCTGCGGAATCGAGGGAGATGCATGGGCGCGTTTGCAGATGACAAGGGGTGCCAGACATCAGAAAAGGGGGAATATGAAGGCAGTGCAAAGGGCCATGGCAACTAGAATGGCGAAAAACAGGGAACACCTCTCCTGAGATTAGGATGGGACTGCGGCACGTAAGAATAGAGGCAAAGAGGTAACGAACGGGGGAGAGAGCCCCCAAGTACAAAGAGGGAGGCGATGTCTGCGGAAGCAGGAGGAAGGGAGGAGGACAGGAGACATGGAAGGAGAGTCAGAGTATGCGGCTGACGTCTCTGATGTCTTTGTGAAGGATGTTCGTTTGGCTGGCAGTACAGAGCCCGGAGAGTTCATCCATCAGTTCCTCATCAGCTGTCCATGCAGTCAGAAGCGCACAAAACAAACTGAGGTGGGGTCGACGCAGAAGGGAGCATCTCGTCAGTGTGAAAGCGATGGCGAGGATACGAAAGCATGAGTTGCGACGGACGACTGGTGCACATGAGTGAGGCTCGTGATGTATTGAGCGCATCGGGTGCATGAGCAAATGGATGTCGAGAGAGGGCAGCTACATACACCAGTCAGCAGCCTCGCCCTGGGCTGCACGGTGTCTGGGTATTAAAATACGGACTCAGGCCTGTGGCGTTTCTCAAGCTCGCAAGCGACAAAGAGTGGTGCGCGTTGAATGCAAGCAGACAGAGCGCTTGTAACTGCGATGTAAAGAGGATGTAGGAAGTTCGCGAAGAGGAGGATGGCTGCGATGCAGCGAAAGCGGAGGATGAGGATCCGTCGACAGGCATCCCTTCGCTCGCCTAGACGGCACACGACACATTCCAAAAGAGCCGCGTCAGTGCGCGTTAGTGAAGTAGAAGAGTGCTCTGGTACCTGTCTGGGGGCCCCCGCAGGCTGAAGAAGGCGGCAGCCTTGGAGATAGCCGTGCCACATTGAGTGGCTCACGGACGGCACGGCGAAGGGGGAAGAGACGGATACGAGCAAAGGGCATCATGCGATGAGGCAGGGCAGAGCATAACCGTTAAAAATATATCCCGCAAGTTCACCCCTGTGCGCCATATTCTAGCTCACTCCTGCTGCTTTTGTTGGCGGGGAAATTCGCGCGGTGACCTCGCAGGTGCTCATAGACGGGACCATCTGCAGCTTCCTTCCGCTGGCGGATCTGCCGTAGTACTCAAAAAAGATCTCCTGCAGGGTGGAGAAGGGAGGCGAGAGGATCAAGGTCGCCGCACATACGCCCCCAAAGGCAGGCCACATCCCTTTGGCGCACACGCGGGCATGCAGAGAACACCCCACAGCTGCCAGCGCATTGCCAGACACGGGGTCCTGCACAGAGACAAGCAAACCAAGACTGCCATACAGTGCAGCCGGGAGGATGCTGCGGCAGAAAGCGCCTGCGAATGTGACAGAAAAAGAGAGTAAGACACACGGCGGTGGAGATGTTGAGTGTTGGGGTGTACAGTTTTCATTTTCTCCATGAGGGTCTCTGAGAGCTTGATATCTGCAATCATGGCCTCGATCTTGCTGGTATACTGGGGTCCGCACTCTGGCGTAGGCACACATTTAATGAGAAACAGTGTGTATATCTGTGTCACCTGTGCATCTATTAAGGCAAGAAACACCCACCCCACCACTACGCAGCAGGGGTCCCACCACTAGTCCGGCAGACCCTCCCTGCTCCGGCTACACGCCGGCTGTACCACAGACTCCTCATGCATGTAAGGCTCCGTAGTGCCGAAAGGGCTGCCTCTACTGTATCAGTTAGACAATATTGTCATGCAGCCCTCATTACCGTCTCTCAGTCTCCGAACAAGTGTCTTCTCAAGGTCTTCATTGGCGAGCCCGTGCAAGAGCAAACGCCGGGAGAGGTCCAATCGATAGAATTGCTGCAGGCAAGCACACCATAGGCCAGTATTTCAGCCGTATTCCATATAAGCCAAACACACACATAGACACAGACTTACATACACACATACATACAAATACATATACACACAAACATACATACAAATACCTACACACACATACATACGTACAGATACATACACACACATACATACATACAAATACATATACACACATACATACATACACATATATACACACATACATGTCGCAAACCCCATACAAGCTGTCCCCACCTCGAACGTTTCCTTGCCGGCAATTAGAGCAAACAACCCAATAACTTTTTCTATTTGAACCTCCGGGTCCTCATCGGGAAGGCCCTCAGGAGGATCTCCGGGGGCGGACTTTTGGCCAGCTCCCGCCTTCCTAATGATGGAATCGATATGACGCGCTGAAGCGATGCAACAAATGGAGCGGAACGATGTTGCATGCATGAATATACATCGAAGGTGGCAAGCGAAAAAGTCCAACTCACGCACGCAACAAACAAAAACCGCAGCACGAGAGCCAAGTGAACTGAAGCGCGCGGTACACCATATGCATAAGCCTTTGCACAATAAGGAGAAGGGTAGCATGATTGCGCCCCATCGCCTGCCTTCTTTCATGTGAGACTGCTACACAGGGCCCCCCGAGGACCATGCACAGCAACCTTCAGGCAGCAAAGTCAGAAGCTGACAGCTGAGAACTATTCTCAACAAAGTCGCCGGCCGAGAGCGATGCCGCGTGCAGCCAAGACTATAGAAGATAAGGGCCTTGACGTACAGAGCAGACGGGCTATTGCCGTCACTACGGGTCCCTCAGCCATCAGAAAGGATTCCCAGGCTTCCTACGAAGAAACGCAGAGCAGCATGCAAGCACATGAACTCCGCAGTAGAGAAAGATCTTTTGCCCTCGACATGGGTAGCTCTCTGGTGGGCAGTGGGCCTTGCTGTGGGCTGGGCTCCGGCTCTGACTTTAAGTCCAAGGAGAAAGTCTTGATTGGCAGCAAACGCATCTACGAATACCGCCTCGTGTGTCTGCTTCATTTCCAACAGATCTGCAATAAAACGCTTGCCGCCGCTGTTCAAGCTGGCCGACTTGAGTGTATTCAGAAGAAGCTCGCCCTGCGATCTAACAGCAGCAAGTGCATTCTTCTTCAGCAGGGGTAGCTCCTCTGCTACAGCAAAGAGCTCATAAAGGATCTGCAAATTCTCTTTGTCTCCGAGCTTCAGATACAACTGAATTGCCGCAGGATTTGCTAGAGTCTCTCGGTGCCTTCGAACTAGCTCCTCCTGCATGATTCCCATGAGAAGGCTCTCTGAGGCTCCGTGTAGCGTCAGCTCCAGACGCCTCCTCTCGCGGAGCAGCGCAGAAGCAGCAAAGGACAGGTACGCTGACAAGGGGGCCCCTACGGGTGGCTCTCCCGATTCAGGTGTACCGGGGGCCCCCAGAAGTTTTTCACTAGCAGCACGGAAGGACTGACGCGATGCCGCGATCAGGGAAGGCTCCAAGAGATCGAAATACCGCTAAACACATTCACATGCACAGAGGGAGAAGACATGCTAAAAGCGTATCCTTAGACCGGGCAGCCGATTGGACTAAAAGAATATCAATTAGTGACTAATGGGTAAGAGTGTCAGTCAAAAAAGAAAGAGCCAAAGGACCCCCGGAGAGTCTGCCACATACGTTGAGGTGAATGTACATGAGGGTTAGGCTCCTATGCTTTGGATTGGGGTCCTTCTTTTGCCGGCGTTCCGTTTCAGTAACGTGCAAGAGTGCTGCAGTCAACTGCTGCAAGGTTGCATCATGGCCTGTGAAAGCGCCACTCAAGAGCTTGTCGCACAGACCCTGCAAACCCTGTGGTTGCTGCTGTTGCTGCTGGGAATCGAAAGGCGCCTTTTCAACAGCCACACACCTATCCAGGTGTACGCAGACCTGTTGGATCTGATGCTGCGAAAAGGCACACGGAAAATTCGAAAAAAAATCCCCTGCTCAGCTGAGAGCCTCAGAGCCTTGAACGTACAGCAAACTCGCGCCCGATACACCAGAACTGCTTTGGCAATCAGTATTTCAGGGAGCATAAATTTTTCTTCACAGAAGCCACAGCGTAGAGAAACAGCTGCCTTCATCAGTCATCTCCTTCGGATCTATCGCTAACCGTAGTTGTGCAGTAATACTCCCACAAGTTGAGGGCCTCTTCAAGTATCTGGTTTGCTCTGGAGTCATATTCGGCTCTTGAGGTGCCTTCCAAAGGGTCGTCATCGTTCTTAATAGCCAGCGTTTGTATGACCCTTGCGGCGGCGTCAACCTTCGCAGTGAGGGCTCCAGAAATAACTGCTGAAACTCGGCTTAGAAGACAAGGACCCCAGCCGTCCAGGACCAACGTTTCGATGCGCTGCATTCGCAGCAGCCGCAACAGCAATAACAATGGCGATTAGGAGAGGGGTGGATGGAAATTAGCGAAGGAATACGAAGGGCAGCAGCAGAAAAGCGCTGCTTGACCATGCGCAGCAGCAAGCCACCCAAACGAGGAAGAGGCAGACAGGCAGAGATCAGAGCTCCACGGAAAAGAACAGCGACAGCGTGGAAGGCTGCCGGGAAGGTACCCGGAAAAAATAGGGGTATTAGGGGTGAAGGATGCACAGCGTTCCCACAGGCATCAAGCAAAATCAAGCTCGCAGATGTCAGAATTGCATACGATGAGATACTGCTGAAACTAGAAGACAACGCACCCTGGCGAGGGCCACACGATGCCTGAGCGTCCCCTGGTCGAAGACAGCATGAAGAAACTCCTCCAACTGCTTCCACGTCCCCACAACAAAAGCAAGGTGTAACTCGCCCCCTCCTGAGGCGCATAAGTTCGAAACACTGAACTCCTAAACGCAATCCTTGTGTGCAAAGCACAGAGGGTCACACACATGCTCGATGATACCGCTGCCCCCGCAGTACCCGTAATTCCCTATACCCCAATAACTGAACCTCTGCAAAGTTCCTAAGAATCAGCATGAGGGAAGGTCACTACGAAGGAGCGTTCGTGTCACCCAGGGGCCCCTAGGGGACTTTTGTGTCGGGCACCAGTACCATCAGGGGAGAGATTGAAGCGAATTAAGTCTCCGCTTGGCGGAGACTTGGTGAAGGCTGGCATAGGAATTGGTGGCACCCCCCAGGAGAATTGGAAAGAAGCAGAGAAGTGCTAGAGAGCGAAGGAAACAACAGGGGGCCCTAGATGGGTTGCAGGAAGAACTGCGTTACGTAAACAATACAGCAGGAAGCAGAACTCCAGCCAAACTGAAACACACAGAGAGAAAGGTTTTGTTGCGTAGGATTATGGGCGTGCGCTTTAAGGTCTGACCGGTATACATACACAAGAGCACACCTTTGCTACAAGGGTGGACTGCATGCAAATTGTAGCGACCTCTAGGGACTGCTTGCTCTAACGAAATATCTTCGCAGAAGTCTCATACGTTTACTATATCCATTATCGACTAAAAGGTCTAAAGACGGCGGGTAGTTGCCTACATCCACGGCCAGCCCTGCTCTTGGACCCCTTTTTGTGTTGCCCTTTCTTAGTAACTTTTCTTTATTCAGGCTGCATATTTTCTCTATTTGTTCATTCAGTGTCCTTATTCTGGTTATGTTTTCTCTCCAAATCTTTTTTTAAAAGCAATGTGGCTCTGACGAGCGCTTGGTGTGATTGCACCTGATGGCACATATATCGACTGGATAAAAGGAGCAGGAAGAGGGAAGGCTTCGTGAAGCAGTGCAGAGAGGAGAGACACAGAGACGGCGCTTAGAATCCTCGCCCAAGTGTCCCTGATGAGTCGATGCGCTGTTACGCACAGTTCATAGGCGCCTCGTCACGCATTTTTTTCATTCTAGATCGCTGCTGCTGACCAGTGCTGCGGCCGCCGTACATAATCACTGTGACCCTGCCAAGCTACAGAATGCCCCCTCAAGGAGGTCCGACTGTCCATTAGATTACCTGCTTTGCATGAGATTCAGTAAAGCGCCCTCAACCCCACTTTGTTTTCTGCTACTCTCTCCTTGTATCTCTACCCTGCAGTTCCGCGAGTCTGCATATCAGCCTGTACTTTTCTTCCTTGTTACCCACAAATGTGCGAGCTGGCGTGCTTGTTAGAGTCAAGCACTTCTGCTTTTGGCCTTTCTTTCTCCCCCTCGGTTCTGTGGCTGCTGGTATGACTCGTTGCAGCACACTACAGGAAATGAGCACGGAGCCAGGGTGGGAGCACGAAAGCGACAGGGGAAGTGATACAATAAGGGCTAAATTAAGCGCAAGGCCGCAGAGAACGAGAGAGGGAGGGCAAGAAGGGCAAGCAATTTGACTATTGGCCCCAGAGAGAATCACAAAGCACCGGTAGGCTACTTATCTTAGGACTCCTGCAGCTGTTTAGTATACTGGAGCGCTCCAGGCTGTGCCAACGTGAAATCAAAGGTGTGTGGACACCTCCAATAGGGCTGGAAGGTTAACGTAATTACACCTCAGTACGCGCCACTAGATAATGCTCGATCCCGCTCCCTTTTGGGCAACCAAAGTCCAGGATGCTACGGAAACACATCTCTATTGAGGGCACATTGCTAACAGTTGTCTGCTGTATCAGGTTTTACGGTGTACGGCCCGCATATAAGGTCTGCTTAAGAACAAAATTCCAGTTTTTTATACACGCTTAATAGTATACTTTTGAATGCACCCCGAATTAAATCGCTGATTTTTGCAGGTGACCCACACATTCAGAGCGCTAAGATACACTTCAGCACTTCTTACTACATGAGTTATGTTCAACTAAGAATTTACCGAAAATTGAGTAGTTGGCTTTAGTGTCCGTTAGAATTGTTTTGTGCATAAGGCTGCTAGCTCGGTAAAAAGCGGCGCAATGCTGTGTGCATATGCCGGAGTTGCCATGTAAAAATGCCCGAGATACTGATAGAGTGCAGCTACGCGCAACTCAGCTGTCCCCCGTCCCTCATATATGATATCTACAGGGGGCGGGCAAAGGACAGCCGGAGCTGTTCTAAAAAGCACTCAGCAGCTCTTTACTAGACTCTTGAGTCTGGAGTTGACCGCCTTATTATGGAGAACTTGGATGGAATCGTTTACAATTGGCAGCCCCCGCAGGTTTCCATGAAGCGGTCCATTTTCATCCACTGGCTGTGAATGCAGTAGGTTCGCCCAGTCTCCTAAGAACGTAATATTTTTCTGACTGTGCCCCATTCATCTTTTCGAAGGATTTATCTGGCGACAGTCCAAAAAACACTCTCTGCCAATGGGAGTTAACGGAGGCACAACGCCTGGTGGGTCAGCAGATACCCACCTGCAAGCTCATGTGAACGCACTAGCTCTACAGTCGGTAGAAAGGCTTTATTTGTCAGCCGACAGATGTTTTGTGAAAGCATCGAGATGAGGTGGCGCCGACCAGAGGAGTATGGTAGACGTCAGGATGGGCAGGTGCTCGAGGAATTTGTCCAGCCAGTTGGAGGTGAACCTCGCCTTCTCGTCCCGAAACGGAGGGAAATGTGTGCCCCCTGCGTCAGGTTTTTGGAGGGACAAGCACTCCAGTAGTTTGTCTATTTATTTAGAGAGGAAATCGTCTGTCTGTGAGAATTATTATACCTCAAGCCTTTATACAAGCCCCGGCTTGTCGTTTTAGCCGAGATCAGCTCAACAGATAGCCTAGCGAGAATTGAGAAGGCTGAAACAGGCGTATCGTGCACTAGCTCGGTGTATCGAGAAGGTTGAACCTTTGGTGCGCAAAAGCCACGACCTAGATGTGCTGTTTTAGAAATGGTAAATATCAGGTCTACCCAAAGGGCCACATCAGGTGGTCACAGGTTAAGCAGCGCCTCGGCCATTAGACAACCGACCTGTGGGGTTTTAACAGATCATGAACCACTCCAGCCTGAACGAGCAAATAAGCGCAACTTGTAAATTGTATAGGAGGAGCCAAATAGTAATTTACGGCCTACGAATGTCGGGGCTATGTCAACCGGCTTTGGCCCAATGTCTACGATGACCGACAGTGAATGGTCAGGGAAACCCCACGCTTCTCAGCAGCCACATGCAGCCCCCCAACAACACACTTGCTTCTATTGTGAAAAACTAGTTCGCATAACCTGAAAATGCAAGTGCATGCAAAAGCCGAACAAGCATCAACAACGTGACTGAGCGCGGCGGCAGCTGAGTGCTTGACAAACAAGCAAGGGCATCCGCGAAGCAGACTATCTTCCAGGCAGGCTGCGGCCCGATGAAGGCGGCTACAAGGGATGGAGCCGCAGTTAGAGGCCCCAAACGGGTCAATTCTGCGTTGGCACGAGTCCACATAAGTGTATTAGAATTACTAGCATTACTTGACACTGGATATTAAGTGGCGCTGCTATCTGAGCAGGCAGCGCGGAAGTGGGGTCTGCCTGCTGACCCATTATCACAGTCCCTAAGACATGTTTGCAGACACGACTAAGGACGCAAGAATTGGCTGGGTGAATGCCATTTCAAATCAGATCTGGACCTTATCGTTATGGTCCGTGCCTTCTTTGTTGGACTTGTGCACGAAGAAGCATGTTCAAGTATGGCATGGGTGACCCAATGGAACGCACCATGCAGCCACAGCTGCGCGTTGCGGAAGATAGTATCTCAGGAGGCGCAAGGGAAAGGCACTTTCTGGTCTCCTCAACAACGCTCACATCATTTGTAGTCAGCGAGGTAGAGTCGATATCTCAACAAGGTGAGGCAGAGACTTTCTGCGGGGGGCTAAGCCGCGCAGCAGTGCAAGGGGTTCGCAGCATGCATTTTGCCTGCCTGGCTTTGCAATTGCTTCTTTAATAAAAGGAACCTTAGTCGGCCGCTCGACAAAGAGCAGCATTTACAAAAATCAAGGAGAAGTTTGCGCATGTGCTATGTAGTGAGGAGGCGCTAGCAGTCTGGCCACCTGCCCGTCATCCAGTGCACCGCATCCCCGGGTCAGCCCCGAGCCATGTTCTGCGGTATCGGAAGCTTCCACAGCCTAAAGATGATAGCGGCCTTTAGGCAAGTGATTTTTCGAAAAAGGCAAAGTACAAGAATCGACCAGCGCTTTCGGGCATAACGGCGATAGCGCCGAAAAATGACGGAAGGTCGCGCATAAACGGCAACTTGGAGCCCCTGAACAAGAGCGGCGTGAAGCAGATATTTCCGATGCGTCACGTGGGCGCATTATTTGACACAAAAGGCTGTCACAACTACATAGGTCAACACTCTTCTCGACATTTTACTTCACAAACGCCTTCATATAAATGCCTGTACACCCTGATGAAGGCACACACGTCGTTTCACACTCGCCTTCGCAAATTCGAGTGTACATCGTTGCTGTTGGTACTTGATTATGCCCCAGTCAAACTGCAACGTCAGGTTACTCGGAAAATTAATGAGCCTTTCTAGGAGGGGTGAATGGCTGTCTTTGTGGAGGACGGCTTACAATTCGGCCAAAACGTTCACGAGCACCTACAGCACCAACGGTGTGCCATTCGACTGCTGTGGAAGACGCAGTGACATGCGAAGTCACGGAGGCTTTCTGTCATGGGAACGCTCGTGTCTCTGGGTTACCATGTCTCGACTGCAGGAATTAAGCAAGCTCCGGCAGAATTTGATGCAATTAAGGCGTAGCCTCTATCTTTACGCACCCCAAGGAATTGCGAAGCTCTATGGGCTTGCACCTTGCTACCACGATTTTCATTTTTGGTTTGTCTGAATCGCTGCTCCTTAGGGCCGATCTAGCTGAATAATGGAGGCTGTGACCCGGACAGATAAGGCTCCTCCCTGAGCAAGGACGCCAATTGGCCGCCTTACAACTCCTCTGGTTCTTGCATTGCCCGTTTGCGAGCGTCATTACTCACAACCGACGCTAGTGACGTAGCGGTAGGTGCTTTCTTCTCCTATCAGGCTATGGATTCTTCATTGGACTGAATGGCCTTTCTGGTGGCCTGGGACGAGTACATTCGCGTTCGCTCTTCCCATCCCTAGTATGCAATAAGAAGCTTCTCTCCGTGTGGGGCCTAGGATGTCGTGCGGAGGCAGTATCCGACCTTAGCAGCCAAGACCGTAGGGAACAGCTGACTAGCGCACGCGAAGGTAGGCGTGAAGCTCCAGAGAGACAAGAATGAATTATGATAAGTGGCGGTCGGTTGTGTATTTCAAGGCTGATCACTTGGTTTAGGTGCATCGGCAGGCTTTACGAGGTACACTAGAAGGTGCCTAGAAAGAGGGTTTGCGAAGAGGCGCTTGTGACCATTTGCCATCCTCTCACGAATCAAGGCAAAATCATTCCTAATCAAATGCCTCAAAGGCTGGAGGTGCCACAGACTATGAATCTTGGCTCCCTAAAAGACCTTCGAAAATTCCTGAAGTATTCGCTGATTCTGCCGCGCAGGCATTGACCAGTGTGGAGGCGGACGATCCACAGGGAGCCGTAGAGGTGCTGGACTATAGCACTGTTGAGTGCCAAGGGTACACTAGACGCGAGTTTCTGATAAGTGGGATGAGAAACGCCAGCCTCAGTGGTTGACAGAGGAGCAAATGCAGATTTTGTTGCCTGCTGGACAACTTGCTGCTCAGTTTGGCTCGTTAGGTAGTCTGCATGGACGTCAACCCTCGCGCCCATTGACAATTGCTCTTCCCCAGTGCATGCGTTGCCTCAAATAGCTACCTTTCTTCTATGGACATAGTTCGAGGAAGCTTCCAGTTACTATTTTTAAGATGTTCCCCACACCCAGATTTATGCGCAGCCACTGTCAGATATGCTGTCACTGCACATCTTGCTATGTTTCTTTTGGGGCTTCTAGGAGGACTGTGCTGCATGCGCCGGCTGTATTCGCATGCACGGACTGCTCCGTGAGGCACAGCGGCCCTGCTGAGCTAGTGTGTATTTTGTTTTGACACAGTCTACCAGTCTTCTAAGATTTTGTAGCAGGAGCCTCAATTTCCAGTGGTCCGAAGATTGAGAGCCATCGCGCCGCCGCGTCTTTGGTTAGGGCCCTCGTTCGTTGGCTGGTGGATGCGTGTTTTTTTT